>NC_139487.1:3426206-3743706 GCF_008360975.1 Lichenostomus cassidix
TGGGCAAGGGTGTGGAGTGATGGGGCAAAGGGGAATGGCTTCAAACTGCCAGAGGAGAGGGTTGGATGGGATATTGGGAAGGAATTCCTGATATTGAGGGTGGGCAGGCCCTGGCACAGGGTGCCCAGAGAAGCTGTGGTGCCCCTGGATCCCTGGCAGTGTCCAAGGCCAGGCTGGACATTGGGGCTTGGAGCAGACTGGGACAGTTGAAGGTGTCCCTGCCATGGCAGGGGTGGAACAAGAAGATCTTTGAGTCTCTCCCAGCCCAAACCATGCTGTGATTCTTTGATTCATGTCAGGCTTCCCAAGCAGAGCTTTTCCAGCCCTGCTGCTCTCCTGGCTCCCCAGCAAATCCCAAAGGCAACTGTGAGAGCTGCGTTCCCTCTTTAGGATTTCACACCTTGCAGCAGCGTGGGCAGGGAGGACAAATTGGCCATTTCACGCCGTGCTGCACTCCACAGGCTGCTCAGCTGAGCATCCAGGTGTGCTGCCATGGCCTGGAATGCACCTCTGCTGCATTATCAGCCGTGCTGGGCATGTCCTGTGTGTGCTCAGCTCCCAGAACCACGAGATGCAGCAACCAGAGGAATGGAAAGTTCCTTGAGGTGTTCTGTGAGAGCTGCAGAGCACAGCATTAAAAAAAAAAACCCAACCAAACCATCAACAAATGATTTCTGCTTTTGTGCTGGGCAGTCACTTGAAGCTGCTTTTGAAGTCTCTAATAGAGGGTTGTTTTTTTTCCCCTAATTAACATTTTGCTCTTCTATTTGGTACGGTCATAGAAAGAAAGGAAACTTTGGGTATTATTTTTGTTTCTTCAGTTACAAAGGAAGGCATTAAAAGAATTGCTTTCTCTTCTTAATGCATTTATGGCAAAAATTTGGAAGGGAATTTACAAAATTTGGAAGGGAATAAGGCAAAAATCAATTGTAAAACTTTTTGAAATGATATTTATAATTCCAGAGAGTTAAATAGGCTTGGACTCAGCGGATGTTTCTTTTCTTAGCCAGCAGAAAAGCACCGGAAAGGAAAACCAAACTCTTCAAAACTTTATTTTCATAACAGAGTAGACTGACTACCATAAGAACCATCTGCTAAAACCAGGCTTTTTTTTTCTTTCTTTTTGACAGAAGCTAATGTGACACTGGATCTGGTTTTAACAATGCACAGTTTTAAAAATAATTTTTATCCTTAAAAAAAGGAGAGTTATGACTCAAGACGAGATGTTCCCACAAAATATAAAGACTAGACCTTGCTAAATCACAGCCTTTTTTTTTTTTTTTTTTAAATCACCTCCTTGAACACAGAAGATAACATCATTCAGTTGGGCAATATTTCACAAGAGCTGACCTTGCAGGTGATGTGGGCAGAGGGAAAAGATGAGATGAAGCAGGGGAGCTGGTAGGGTATTGTTATCCCTGTAAGTTTCCACGTGAATAGTCCCAGTGAACAATTAAAAAATAGGATTTGCAAGAATGAGGATAAATCAACCCCTCCCCTGGGCACATTTTCTTCCTGTAAACTGTGGAGTGCTGCTCTTGCTGGACTGGCCTGTTTGTCCCCTTCCTTCCTGCCCTGCAGCTGTCACAGGGCTGCTCTTGGCAAAGAACACCCCAGATTGGGAGCATTTTATACTTTTAAGTAATTGAATGAGCCTGCACAGCCAGGTAATCAATGAACTATGTAAATGCCAGTCCTAAAATGAAATGGTTAATTGAATTTAATTTCCCTGGGCTGCTGCTTCTGCATTCTCCCAGTGTGCTGCCATAGGACAGGCAACCCTTTCAGGAGCAAAGAGGGTCTTTGCGTCCAGTGGAATAGCATGAAACCCTTTAAAATCCCTGGAAGCCTTTCCATGCTGTTTAACAGGTTTGGCTCATCCCGTTTATGAGCTCTAGGGAAGAGTTTTGCTCTTGGCCCTTTCTGCAGAGGCTCTCTCTGGGGTCAGCATCTCATCCCACGTGTCCTGCCTGGGGGGATGGACCCTTGGAAGGAATCACAGGGCAGGCAAGTGGCCAGAACTCTTTTCCTCAGGTGATTTTACACCTCCTGAGGGGCATGTGCTGGGAAACTCTGAATTATTGCAGCAGGACATAAAACACCCAATGTTGTGCTCAAACAGTTCTCAAAACTGGTCTCTCTGAGGCAGCACTCCTGTTAGCTGGCAGCTCAGGGTGATTCCGGTGAGAAATTTGAGTGAATTTTTACATGCTGAAATCTTCCCATGCCCCAGCACAGCCTGGGAACAGCTCTGCAGTATTTAAGGGGTCTGAGAGCAGAACCAGCACTATCAGAAATGATTTAGCACAAATCATTGGAGATGATTTCACCTTCTAGAGGTGAAGGAAAGCTGCAGCTGTGAGCCTTTGGGATGCTCGGCCTTGAGACTCTTGTTCCAAAACTTTCCAGGGGATACTCAGCATCATCCAAAGGCTACCCCTGGAGCTGGTGGCCCTGGGGACAGAGGTGGCTCTGATCCTGAAGGGATGACAGTGGAGGGTCACAGCTGCAGGGCTCTAGCATTAGTGCTCTACTTGAGGCTTGTGGTGCCCAGGCTTCCAGAGCTTTTGTCCTTTTTGGACCTCAGATTTTGGGTAGTGGAGATTTCTGTCTGTCCAGGAGTAATAGAAGGTTGATCTTTCCCTCCCCTTGCCTCCTCTGGAGCATCTTTGATGTGTTTGGCAGGAAAACATCAAATTGAAAGAGCAGCAAGGCCTGTCCTGGTTGTTCTTGCGCTTTCGTGTCCTCAGCTGCTTTCTGTGGGCTCTCTGGCACTCCCACACAGTCCCTGCTCTGTTCCCAGTCCCTTTGATAATCCACATCCCCTGCTCACTCTCACTCTTGCTCCCTGTCACTTTTCCTTCCTTGCCCTCCGCATTCTCACTGGATATCCATGGCCAAATCCTTCTCTCCCCAGCAGTCAGGTCTTTAGGGATTTGCTGCTTTGCTCATTTCCCTTCTCCCCAACTCTGGCTTTTTAAATAGCCTATTTCATCAGGCTTTTGGCCAAAGGATCTATGATGACCTGGAGCTTTAGGGTCCATATGGACATATTCAGACCTGGATTTTGGTGATTCCCCAGGCCTTTCTGTACCCAGAGGTTGTGAGGCCCAGAGAAGCTGTGGCTGCTCCTTGATCCCTGGCAGTGTCCAAGACCAGGCTGGACAGGGCTTGGAGCAATCTGGGACAGTGGAAGGTGTCCCTGCCATGGCAGGGGGTGGAACAAGAAGATCTTTGAGTTTCTTCCAACCCAAACCATTCCAGGATTCTTTAAACTCAAGGCTTTGCTGTAAAGATAGAAAGACTGTAAAGATAGAAGCACATTGCCAACTTCAGCCTGAGGGACAGAGTGTGTTGGGGGGAACTAGGAGGTGGATTTTGGGGATTAACTAGCTGAAATGTTTTGTTTTGGGTTGCTCAGGCTGCAAGGTGTGTGGAACTGAGCCCATCTGCAGGTTTCTCTCAGCCCCAGACTGTCTTTGCTGTGCACACAGAGCAATTCACAGCACGTCTTCAGCTCCCTTCCACGAGCTCTGCATATTCCTAAAGTTCTCTGAAAAGCCACCTCCATCCCCACAGCTGCTCCTGTCAGCTCCTTCCAATTTATTTCAGGCTCTACCACTGCAGGTTGCACCCGCTGGCTCCCCTTCCAGAAAGGATGAGCTGTAATTGCTCCAGTTCCTTCGGAGTTTGTCTTTCAAAAAGCTGAGCCACAGCTCCTCCAGTCGCTGCAGCTTTGAGCTCCCCACGGCCATCAGGTATGCAAAATGCATTTCCTCCTGCCAGAGGCTTGGAAATTCCTGTGCACCTGCTAGGATCTGGCTCTGGTGCACCTTTCACAGTGTTTCATGTGAGATCAGAGCTTTTCTACCCTGTGATAAAATTCTGCCTGAATTAGGAAGCTTAGTTCTCAGCTTTTTGTTATACAAAATTGAAGTTGGTGACATTTCATGCTTTGAAAAGCTGCTCTGAAGAAGCTAAGATATTATTAGGTGTTATTTGAAAAGCATTTAAACTCTCCCAGCTCCATTTTTCATCCCTGTTGGGATGAGAACATCTGGCATCAGTGTTTTTTCTGCAATCTGGAATACCCAAAGTCCTGCCTGGAGGAGAGATGACCAGTGGTGGGCAGGGTCCTCTCCAGGCTTTCTTGTCTGGGAGAATCCAACTGTTCTCGGCCTGTTTTGAGGTGGGATTATCAAAAAAGCACAATTACAGGGAGCATCATTATTAAGGAAGCATTAAATTGCTGCCTCTGCCTGTAGTATGGAGACATCTGCACAGCAGCTCCATCATGTCTGGATCCATCAATATGGCTCTTCCCTACCCTGAATCCTTTGGCAGATTTGACACATTTCATCAGTTATTTTTTATTTCCGTGTTCATCTGATGGGTACATTGTACCCTGGTGCTTCATTTATGCTTTTCTATTCCTGTGCACAAATCCCACAATTCCTGAGAATTAACCATATTTTTAAACCTACCTCTACCCCGTTTTCCCCCCAAAACCTAACAATCTTCCAAGGTGCAATTTTGGCTTTAACTTAGTGTCTTAGGCTACAGAACCCTTTGGTAGCATTTTCCCCCTCCAATATAGTATTTCTGCTTTAGTGGCTTTTCTAGTAAATTTTTAACTGTTTTCTGGTATGACACTTTCCTGAGTACCAGTTTATGGCACACCTGAGTTGAATTGTTCTTTAATAAAGGAGTTCTTTCCTCTCTACCAGCTTTTCTGAACAGGCTCCCCATATACAATTCCTTTCTCTACCAGCCTGAATTGCCTTTGCTGGATTCTCATTCACTTCTGCTAATTTGGCTGCAAATACTTGGGGAAATGGTTGCATTTCTTTCAGTACTTGCAGTTCTTTTCCCTCAAAATGGGCCATCATGAAGCCTCTGAAGTCCATGTTTGGAGGAAGGTTCCCACATTATATCTATCTATCTATCTATCTATCTATCTATCTATCTATCTATCTATCTCTATCTATCTATCTATCTATCTATCTATCTATCTATCTATCATCTATCTATCTATCTATCTATATATATCTCCCAACTTATTGGCAGCACCAAGCATGCTTCACCTATGGAAAGCACAGAGAAATGTGAGGGAAGCTAAAGGATTGGAAACCCCACTTGTAGCTATTTTAAGTGCCTTGTGCCTGGAAAAAATGACTGACTTGCTTGCTTCTTGGCTCCCCAGGTTCCTTGCACCTGAAGAAAAGCACAAATGACATGTAAGTACAGCATTTGCTTGCTGGAGAGTCTTATTTTCATCTACATTTTATGCAAAGCCCTGCAGCCTCAGCCAGCCCCGTTGCTCAATGCTGACTCTGGTTTTCAACAGGATAAATCCTTCTTCCCATGGCCTCTGGGGTGAATTAAAAGCCCTGCCATCTCCTCGGGGTCTGGCTGAATTCTGCTGTCTCTTCCTGAACTAGGAAATGGCACCGTGTTTTAGGAAAGAGCAATAAAGTGTCAGGGACAATAAACTGTCAGTAGGCTGACAAATGCTGGCCTGTGTGTTCCAACAGCCTTGAGTCACACATTCTGATGGCTCTCAAACCAGGCAGCCCAAAATTTCTGCCTAAATTGCTGCTTGTGGCTAAAAAGCCAGGCCAAGCTGCCTGGGCATCTCTGTTATCTTCCCCAGTGTCTGGGTCTTGTGACCAATTTTCTGGTTTTTCACTTGTATTTCATTTCACATTTTACACAGAAAGGTCTCTGGATGTTTCATTTAAGCTGGAATTTACCATTCATTTCCCTGCTGAAATTAATTGGACTGTTTTCCTGGAAAAGCTGCAGCATGCAGGAACTCTTGCTCTGTAACACATCACAGATTTCCGTGTGCTTTGTTTGAAAAATTTGTGACTAAAAAACCATGCAGATAATTGAAGATGCCTGGGGCTGCATCTCCAGGTTGTGATGAGTTTAGGACAGAAATGCTCATATCCACTTGTGGCTCCTGCTTGCAATTTGTATTTTTTTTTCTTATTTGTAATACGAAAACAACATTCTCCTGCTGAGAGATGGATGCAACTGGAGTTGGTGGCATTACTGGAGTGAAAGCAATATTCTCACCTTTTTTTGTTGATTCAAGCTGCAACTCTTTTCCACTCCGAAGGATTACCATGAGTTTGGTTTTCCAGCCTTGCTAGGAAACGTCTTGTATCCTCTGAAAATAGGAACATTCGAGTTGCAATTGGCATGGACTGAGAAAGCCCTTATTAATGGACCATTCTGGTTTTTGCCTGCTGTAACTTTCAAGCCCTCGGTGTGGGATCAGGAGGTGACACTTGGGGACATTGTGCAGGGCTGGGGTGGGAGCTCAGCTCAGCTCTAATAGATCAGCTCTAATTCAAACCACAAATGAGGTGACCATCATGCCTGGTTGGGACAAAACTGGGAGTCAGGAGCTCCAACTAGTCTGATTATGGATAGGAAGAATTGCTGTAAATCTGCTTTGGTGTTGTTTTTTTAAATAAAAAATAAAGACACATTTGTTCCAATAAGAAACACTCCATGCAGCTGAGCCACGAGTAAAAGTAAAAAGGAATAGTGGGATTCGGTGCATGATGTTATTTATAAAAATGTCCTTCACATTTCTGTGGTTTCTTCAACCTGGAAAAGCAAATTTGCCCATGTTTTCCTTTCCTAAGAGGAGATAAGAACCCCACTCCCTGGAAAAAGCTCAGTGAAAGGCTCGGCCTTGATGTGTGCTGGCTTATAAAGCACTGCTATATGGAAACCACAGAAATGGAATGTAATTGCAAACTCCTGCTCCATCCTATATATACAGTGCCTAGACAGTCTGGTCAGCTCTGCCCAAAGCAGGGATTTGTTCTGAGCGAGCCAGAGCTGTCTGGGTGTCTGCTCACCCCTCCCTGCCCTTGTTGTGCCCCTTCCCCACCTCCTCCTGCTGCCTCATTTCTCATCCTTCCCCCATGCTTGGGGAAGACCTGGTGACTTCAAGAGCTGAGTGCAGGGAGGGTGATTTACTCTTTTTGCAATGTGCAATAATAATTTAATGCAGTATATCATTAATGCTGCTGTAAAGAGTAAATTGTTGGACATGAGGGTGGCAGCCTTGGGCCTGCAGAGAGGTGTCAAAGAACCCACCCTGCATCTTCTTTCCTCCCCCTGTTCACACACACTCCAGCTTTTTCACATTTCCCCGCTCTGAATCAAAGTCCTCCTCACCCCATTCAATATTTGATGGCTGAGTAGGTGGTAGAGTCTTTTTTTTTTGCTGTGGAATTGCCCCAAATGGGATCAATTTTCCCAAATGGGATCAATTGCCTCGTGTTGCTCCAGCCCTCACAGCTGGTGTTAGGAAAGGAGTGTTGTCTGCTCAGCCCTCCTGTGTCCCCTCCAGTCACATCCTCTGCCATTAGATCCCAATCCTTCCACTGCTATTCCTGAGTATTTGGAAGGCAATATATGGAGCAATCCCACCAAAACTGGCCTTGGGGCCTCAACTCATCTCACAGAATCACTTTGGTTGGAAAAACTGTCCAAGGCCATTGAGTCCAACTGCCCAGCACTGCCAAGGCCACCAGTGAACCATGTCTCAAGTGCCACCTCCACACAGTTTTGGAAACCCTTCCAGGGATGGTGATTCCACAGCTGCCCTAAGCAGTCAATCTTCAATATTCATCAGCACTTCATATTGCTCCTCCTGTCCAGTGCCATTTGCCTGGGTCTGTCTGCATTGCTCAGCCTTGTCATGCAATTATTTGGTTCCTGGTTATCAAGAGAGAAACTCTTTTCCCCCCCATTTTTTGCCTTTTTTTTTGTTTTCTTTCGCCACGTACAGATTTTTTGAACTTTGCTTTTTTTGCCTTTGCTCTCAGCTTGCTGAAGCAGTGATTTGGAAGAGCTGTGCCCTCTGGGGGATTGTGCCAGACAGGCCAGAGGACAGAGCCACCGCTGACCCATTCCTGTGTGAAACCACATCCTCAGGCTGTGTTTGTTTAACTCTGCAAACAGCACCTTGAGCTAAAGCCCTGCAGCTGTTGGGTACTCCAGGAATGTCTTGCTCTCTGCAGGGGCAGGACTGGGGCATCCTGCAGGCAAAGCACCCAGGGGTGGGTGGGCAGGGCTCAAAATCATCCCCTCTCCCAGGGATGTGTTTTCTGGGGGAGGTTGTGCCCCAATCCCACTGGGCTTGCTGCTTTTGGGATTTCCACTGCAAAATGCTGTGCTCTCCCCATCAACTCCTGTCCCTGGTGGATCTCCATGCGCTGGGAGCTCCTGCAGCTCCACAGCCTTGGATAGAGTTTGTGCAGGCCACAGGAAAACACCCAGCTTTTAGCTGCTGATGGCTTGAATTGGATTGAAACCAGAGCAGATCTATAAATAAAAGACCCTCCAGTCCATTATGAGCCCTCTGCAGTTCAGGCCTGCCAGACTAACTGTATTTCCAAGGCAGCTGTTGAAATAAACTCTGTATTTTGTGGACATATACACTTCCATTTTCACCTCAGCCATTTAGGAGCACTTGAGCCTTCAAAAGCTTTCACAAGCTTCAATTGCCTGAGCTGATTATGCACAAACCTGATTTGGGTGCTTTGGCTCCCGTTCCTGTTATCATCCTATCCTATTTCAGCCAGCCCTTCCATCTCTTCCATAGTTATGGAATCCAGATTTAAGGGGATTTGCCAGAATGCCCATGAAAACCTGTCCTGCTGAATATGAAACTGATTCCTATAATAATTAATCTTTCCAGCAAAGCTTCTTTTGCAAAAGTTGTGCTTTCACTTCCCCAGCATACACCCCAGTCACTTTATTCCTTTCCTGCTCTGTTTTATGTGTGTTTTTCTAAGGAATAACTGTATTTTATAACACAAGAGCAAGCAGGGCTAGCTGTATTTCAGCAAAAGAGACAAACAGAAGTTAGTTTACACTTGGCAAGCACAGAGATAAAGTGGGACTATGAAAATCAGGTCCTGAATTTTAGGTTGTCAAGTAATGAACATTTAATGGCAGAGGTTTTTTTAATGGAAGAAAAATTGTGTATATTTCTCATATTCTCTGCTGGGGCTGTCAAAGTTTGGGAAAAAGTGCTACACAAGCACTTTTCCTCCTGAAGAACAAAAGAACTGCATAATCTTTCATTTCATTTCAACTCTTGTTTAAAGCTTCCATAATCCTCACCCCCACCCACTCCCTTTAGGATTATTTCTGAGCGGCATTTCTCTCTTCCTTTTATTTTGCAGGACCAACTGGAACATCACCTAGGCTGCTGGTTTTGGGGGCTGCAGACCCCAAAGAGACATCAGCCATGAGGATGAGAGAGCTGCAGCTGCAGTTCTTCCCTACAGCACCACTGCACAGGGTTGTCTTCTAAAACCTTCACATAAAGGATAGAAACTTCTGTTTTTTCTTTTTTATTTTCTTTTTCCTTTCTCTGTAAGCCTAGGGGGATTTAAAAGTCATTGGGAAAATGTCCAAAAAAGAAACAAAGTGTTTAATAATGCTATTTTTGTCCTGGACTCTCCAAATTCCTCACGTCTTCCCCTCCTCCCCTCTCTCCTGATTTGCACTGTGGGATTAATAAACTGATTCAAGTGCAGATTTTGAACCTGAAAGGTTGCTTCTTTCTCCTTCTTACTCCTTTCTCCAGGAGAGGATAGTCCCTGTTTTTGTGATTCCCTTTGTCACTCAGCATGTTTTTCCCTCCTAAACAGCCTTGCCATGGCTGATGGAGAAAGTTCTTTCCTTCATTCATTTCTCCTCAGCTGGAGCAATTTTTTAGCTTTCCTGCTTCACTGGTTCATACATTTCAGAATTATGCCTGTTTTCTCCCTTGTGCCCTTTAAATTCCCTCCCTTCCTCAGAGTGTTAATTAAAAATATTAAAATTTAAAACCCGATTTGTGATAATCTTTCAAAATCAGTGAGGGCTTTTGGGATTCTCTGCATGATCATGTGTTGGAGACAGAAAAAATCTGCAGTTTGAGGCTGAGAGTTGCCTTTTCTGCTTTGCACTTGGGTGACTCCAGCCTGAGGCTTTCCTTTGCTCTTTTTAGACCAGGTGAGAAGAAAATGCAATAATTCCTTCATTCTTCAGCAGGATTAAGGGTATATAAGATATTATAAATCAGCAGTACTTGTACTTCATATTCTGCTTAAATCTAATTTGGGATAGAATAAGACTTAAGTCTCCTGATTAAAGCTTAATGAAATATGAGCAATGACAGAATTAAGGGAAAGGAAATGAATCTCTTGTCTTTGTGAATGCAGATGATCTAGAGTGTACTTTATAAAATATTTCCATTACACTGCTTTAACTGATGGATCTTCCAACATATTTAGAGGTAATTTTCTAGTCTGGCATTGTCACCACCTGGATAATTAGGTATTTGGGAGAGAAATAAAGGTATTTGGTTTTCAGGGTAAAAGAATCATCCTTAAGTAATGCAGATACTTTTTGCCAAACTTATTCCAAATTGCCTTAGGAGTTGAAACTTCCTCTTTGAATACTGTTAGGAAAGCAATTAACTCCTGGAGATGCAAGTAGAGGTAGAAAACATGGAAACTAATCTTGTGAGCCAAAGTTTTAACAGGAGTTACACAATATATCACCATTCCAGTCCATCTTTGCCCCGAAAGTGTTTGCTCTTGATTTATCTCCGTTTGGCTTCAGTTTTGCACTAGAAAACCCAAACAAAATGATTTCATGTTTGTGTAATATTTTAAAACTTACCTATCCAAAAGCCACAAAACCCAAATAACTCTTTCCCCTCTGTTTTTTTTTTTTAATGATGTGGTGAAGCACAAACTTACCAGACGAAATACAAACAGCACATCCTACAAAGATGTCATTTGCCACATTGTTTATCCTCGTTTAAAATGTGTTTTGGGGGCTGAATGGATTGAAACCATGGCACAGCCGCCAGCAGCTGCACCCAGAGCTCCCAGAGGGATGGGAGAGTTTGCTTTTCACCCCACTAAGGATTTAGGGTGTCTCCAGCATCTCTCCTTGGCTGTCACAGCCTCAGAGCCCCTCCAAACCCCACCTGTGAGTTCTGCCAGCCAGGGCTGAGATTGCCTGAGCTTTGAGCCATGCTTTTGTGGCACAGAACTCAGGGATGTGGTGACAAATCCTGGAAGCCTTCGGAGCTGACAGGACAGCCAAGGGGGCTGCTCCTGTTATTTGCTGTGCAAATGCATCTGTTGAGCTTTGATTCCTCTGAAACTCCTTCAGTGCTGGAGAAGGAAGGGCAGAGCCTCCTTGAGAGGTGCTTTTTTCTGCATTTGAAGCAATATCTGATCGCCTGGGATCGTGGCAGCTCAATAATCAGGATTTCCTCTCTAGTTTGGGATCAAAGCCGCCAGTGCTCTCCAGCTGCTTTGCACGGTGCTGGTAATGCAAAGCAGCCCCAAAGTTGGCTTGAGGCAGAGCTGTCAGCTCTGTGTGTGCTGCTTGGCATCCCTGGCCAGGGCACAGCAGGGAATCCAGCACTGGGAGCACTGGGAAGGCTCCTGTTATCCCCAAAGACATGGAAAAGTTGGTATTTCCCTGAGCAAAGCCCAGCGCTGCTTGGAGAGCCAGCAGAGCTGCCTGAGCATCCTTGCGAGGCAGGATTGGGATGGTTTGTGCCTCCTGAGCTCATGAAACACCCCAGGGGTGTAAAAACAGCAGTAAAACCCCACTGAGATTTCGTGGGGGAGCATTGCACTAGAAGTGTGACTCCAACACACACCAGGAAAACACCTCACATCAGTTCCTGAGCTCCCTGTTGGATGTTAATCCTAGAGGAATAAGAGCATTTAGGTGGTCAGCATCTACTTAAAAAAAATAATACATCATAAAGATACTTGATGCATTTTTCCTAGTTTAAATCATAACTTTGAATCAATTTATCAAACAAATAAATAAAAATGGCATTTTTATTTTTAATGCTTTTAAGAAAAAAAAAGTGTTTCTCGAGAAGCTGCAAGCGGAGATTGGTTACGTTTCATTTCAGAAGATTTATGGCATGAACAAGCTCACTCCTAGTGAAAAATGAATCAGGTTTTTTCCAGATCTCTGCTGAGGGCTTGGAGGAGTTTTTAATTATACAAATGAGATACAGAAAGAGAAAAGTACATGTGTGTTTTCAATGCCTGAGAAATGTTTTCTCTGATTTCCACACCACTGGGGCTCTGCTGGACTGGTCTGCTGAGCATTTGCAGCAGCACAGGTTTGTAAAAGCCTCAGGAAAACAGTTGCATAATTGTATTTACTGAATTTTCTCATAAAGAGCAGTTTTCCTGCCTGAGAAAAACGTTTTCATTACAAAAGGTCTAAGTAAACACAGTCATGTTTCCAGAATTTATTACTTCTCGGGGAAAACATTTTATTAGGAGTCTTATTCCATTACAAATGTTGAATAGGAATTCTGGAGGAGTTGTGTTTGTTTTCTGAAGCGTGCTTAATTTAAGCTTCACCATTGGCCACGACTTCTTCATTACCATACTCAGTAATGGACTTGCATACATTAACATCCATTTCTATGTCCCTAAGAAGATTTTTCAGGGGAAAAAATGAGCATTACATTAAATACCCCATTTTTTACTAGGAGAAAAAGTTATGGCCGATTAGGGGTGCAAGATCCCAGCTCCCAGTGATGTCAGAGAGCCGAGAAAACGGGAAGATGTTTTCTATTTGACAAATTCCCTCAAGCAACTTGTCATTTCTCAGCTTTCTCTATGAACAACCTGAAAGTGACTTAATTTTTTTTTATTGCATTTGTAGTCAGCTAATTCCCTCTGCAGCGGGAGAGCTGATGAATGGAGAGGGGAAAGTTTGGAAGTCCCGCGTGGGAAAGTTCAAGGACTGAACTCAGAAGTGTGGAGCCTTGCTCAGGGGTGAGCACAGCTCCCAGCCCTCCTGTCTCCAAAAAGCTGGAAGAACAAATGAGGATCAGTGCCAAACCAGCAGACACGGATTTGAGCTGGATGAGGGAAAAGTGGGATTTCTGTTTGAAGCTGGGTGGAGGAGCAATCCCGCACTTCAGTAGAGAGATGCACCTCCTGTGTCAAGTCATCCCTATGCACATAAAGCCAAGGGGGAGGGCTCAGGAGGTGGATTTCCTTCAGAATTATGTTATTCACTCACAGTCTTCCCAATCTGTTTAACTCTTCTTGGTTGTTTTTGTTTTGTTTTGTTTTGTTTTGTTTTGTTTGTTTTTGTTCGCTTTTTTTTTTACCTGGGATTACTGTAGCACAAGTGGATGGAGTCAAATAATTTCATTAGCAAGGGAGGAAATTCTATCAGATGTCAACAAAATAAACCAGAAGAGCAATCAGCCTTTAGAAAAAAAAGCTTCAGGTTGTGGAGTCACCCTGGAGAAGAAGCTGGGGGGTGGTTCAGCTGAGGGAATCTGGTATTGGGAGGCAAATTCAAAAGCAGAATACCAAACTCCAGGAGGTAGCACTGCTAAGAGCATTTGCAAGTGTATAATGGCCATAGCTAAAAATAATGCCTTTTGAATGAGCTGGGGGTTTCAGAAAGGTTGAAACAGAGAGAAATGTAGCAAAAGTTGGGTGTGATCCAACACCTGGGCTTGGTGCTGAGTGAGGAGCATTAAGGGGAGGGACAGCATGGGCTGATACTGCTCATGTAGGGTACAGGAGATGTGATGTGCTGGGCAAGGAATTGTTCAGGGGCAGCAGAAAGCACTGTTTGGCATAAAAACCACTGAGGGGTGCATGAGCAAGAGAGCTGCTGCCCACAGGCATCCACAGCATCATTCCGTGTGGTGAGAGTTCTGAAAAGTCTGTGCACAATCCTGGAATGGTTTGGGGTGGGAAAGTCTTTTGGGATCTTTGTGAACGATTAACCCGGCACTGCCAGGGCCTTTGCTAGCCCAAATTCTCACATCCACACAGCTTGGAAATGCCTCCAGAGGCTGTGAAACCATTGGCACTGCCTCAGCTCAGGTGGAGGCAGCACTGCTCCCACCCAGGCTCTCCCAGCCTTGCCCTGGGTCAGTGCCACCCCTGTGGGACCCTGTGCCACCACCAGCAACATTGGGCATGGCTGAGCTCGAGGTGATGAATTTTTTCAGCAACAACCAGCTCCAAAAGTCAACCTGGGCTCGAGTTTCCTGTGCAACAAAGCAGAAGATAAAGCCTGAAGTATTAATGCAAGTTAATCTGTAAGAGTTGGTGCTGAATCTGAATCTGCTGCACACATCTGTCTGTCACAAGCAATTCTAGACCACCAGACAAGGAAAATAACTTGTCAGCTCGATTTTCCTCTGGGACTATTTAAAAACCATCATTTTTTCCTGTAATTAAAGCTTTACAGAGAGTTTTAGAGCGGCATGCTCAGAATGTGCAGAAATAGCAGAAAGCACAGTCCTTTCCACAGGGATTCCACTGATGCTCTGGCAGGAGTGATCCTGCAGCCAGACATGGGAAGTGCTCTGGAAGGAGCACAGGAGGCTCTGGAGGCTGAAATAGAACATTTTGGCACCTGGAGATCCCAAGAACCCATCAAGGAAAAAAGCCCATGGGGCTCTGGGGGATCTGGTCTAAAGGAAGGTGTCCCTGCCCATGGAGGTTGGAACTCACTGGGCTCTCATGTCCCTTCCAACCCAAACCACTCCGTGAATCCATGCTTCTGTGAAAACAGGCAAACATGGGCAGAATAACTGTGAACAGGATATGATAACTGGTTTGGCTGGTGCTGGAGATGTGTCTCCAACAACCCCAGAGGGCCTGTGGGGATTGCACAGCATTCCTGGCTTTGCAACAGCTCCTTATCCACAGCAACTGGAATGGATTAATCGTTCCCTGCCACAGGGACAGCATCTTCAAACAAACATCCAGAGCTGAGGCTGCTATAAATGGCAGCAAAACCAACAGAGTTTCAGCTTGCAATTACATTTTCTTCGCTAACCACTTCTGGATGGGGAATCCCAGCCCTTGCTCCGAGCTCTCAAGATCTTTTCCCTCTTTCCTGTGCTCGATTTCAGCAGATCCCATTCCCTAACCTGACACTCACACAACCCTGGCAATGCTGGGTTTGCCTACCTGCTCCTGCTGGTGCTTGTCTGCTTGGAATCCAGCCCTCTCCTGTTTTTCTGGGATGCAGGAAGGGAGAATCAAGGCGGCTGGAATGAATCACCAAGAAGACAAAAGGATTATGCATTTTTTTCTTATCCACTTTGCATGGCAGCCGCTCACATCCTCTGGCTGTCCCAAAGCAAGCAACCCAGGAAGAAATGGGAGTCTCCACAAGCCAGACATGTTGTGTTCAAAATAACAAAGAATTGTGCTTTATGGTGTTTTTTAAACATCCAAACCCCAAATCTTCTAAGCTAAAATCTGTTCTTTTGAAAGACAGCATACAGCGAGTTTTCAACATTTAAATTTTGTCTGGACTGTAGAGAAGCTATGGTGAGACTTAGATACAAATCTACAACTGATAAATTAGAGGTATTAAAATCAGGCAGAAGAGAAAGGCTCCCAGCTTTGCTTAACTGAAGTGGATTTATCTGAAGAGGAAGGCTTTCCATCTCAGTTGAAAAATGAGATTATATAAAAATCCACCACCGGAATGCGGCAGGTATCACAAAATTAGCCTTCCATTTTTAAAATCCATGTAGGCAGGGAAAGAAGCTCCTCAATCCCTGACTCCTCACCCCCGCAGGTGCTGGGAGCCATCCAAATCTTATTGCTTGAGGCAGCCCCAGTGACATAAATCACCAGCAGCTCCTGGCCTGGCCCTTGAAGCTATGACATCGAGCACTAAAGCTGCATCTGCCCCTCTGACAAATTAAGTGCAAGAGCTGTTAATTCTGCAATCACAGGTTCTTCTCCAGGTGATAAAATGGAGCCTCAAAGAGTTTTGTAGAGCTTTAAAGCAAAACACTGAGAGCTTTTGGGATTTGATCTGTGAAGATCCCCAGCAGCTTTCAGCTCTGTGGATTAGTTCCCACCCTGTGTACCAGGCACTAATTCCAACCCAAAAACACTGACAGAAGGAAAGGTTATCAGAAATTCTGGAGCACTGCAGGATAAAATTTGGAATAAAATCAGTGCATTTGATACAGTGGGGAAAAGAATCTCTGATTTACATCTTGGCCAAAGGTTTTCCTCCTCTTTGTGCTGGTTTTGTGGGTGCAAAATGTCTTGGTCAGGGATGTGCCTCATGTTTAGTGTGTACCCAAAAGCAAATCTGAGATCCAAGCAAATCCCCCCTGGCACTGCCCTGTGTTGTGGCACCTGTAAGAGCTCTGCTTTCTGCCCCTGGACAGAGAAATAAAACCTTCCAGGCTTCTTGAACCACCAAATAATGGGAAAAAGTTGCATTTTAAATGCCACAAGCCTTCAGCTGATTTGGCTCACCCCTCTGAGTAGGATGGGTGTTTACTGCCCCTGCAAGAGCAGACGTGAGGACAAATCACTGCTTGCCTGCATGGTATGATCACCCACGCAAAAATAGTTCTGATCAAAAAAAACAGGTTTATGGCTTGCTAATTTTAAATCAAATTACCTACAGATTTTCTTGTTTGGAAACAAGGCTCATATGATTTCAAACCCAACATTTCAGCAAAAAATGTGTGTTGGTTTTTGCTCTGAAAGAATTTCCTGTATAAAAACCAGGCAGCATTGTTGTTGGAAGTAAACAAGGCAAATGTTTACAAATAGTCCATATGCAGTTTTGGTTTGGGCAGGACATTTTAATTCCACCCATCAAACTGCAAAAATCCATTCTTCTTCCACTGCTCTCTTTTAAAGGCAGTCGAATGAAGCCAGCAGAACCCGGCCTGATAACTAGAAAATAATACACAGCGTAAAATTAGATCCTCAAATACACACACATAACAGTGCTTGACTCCATCAGCATCTTGGAGTTTACATATAAATGAGAATATGATGATTTAATATCCCCTGATGTGCGAGGGCAAGCTTTGACACACTGTAGAAGCAGAGAAATCTTTCAAATGCAGTTCACATATTTCATTTAAATCACGAGAACAACATATTTAGGGAAGGAAGATCAATAGCTCCATTGCTGCCAGCCCTCTCAAATGCAAACTGGGCTGTTTTCTCAGCAGAAAATTTTGCTTCTGGAAAAATCAGGGAGTCATGGAAAGGCTTGGGTTGGAAGGGACCTCAAAGATCACAGAGTTCCAAGCTCCAAAATGACATGGTGGTGATGGAATGCTGTGATCACCCACGGCATTGCAGGATTCCCTCAGGCATTGGTGGAGTGAGTCCAAGCTGAGCAGCAGAGCAGCACTCCTCAAAAGGGGCCAGCAGATCTGAGGTGGGAAATTACTGTCAGGTTTCCCAACGAGTCCACAAGTTCACATCTCCAGCTACAGCCTGAGTTCTGCTCTCCGCCTCCACTCTCCAAGTTCATGATTAGAGCTCATCCCCAAGGGGCTGACGTGCTGTTATTGGGTGATGCACATTCCACTGCTGCTGCACCCCTGAGACTCCTTTGGCAGCCTCTGCAGCAGGTCAGCATTCCCTGGAGCTGCAGGAGGAACAGGAGAGTGGAGATGAGAGAGGAAACCCTTCCACCTCTCTCCCCTGGCTGCAGGGCGCCATGGGAAGCTCGCTTACCTTCTCCTTGTTTCCAATATTCCACTGCAGGCTCGGAGACATCGAGTTTTATGTCTGAGGTAAACACAGTGGAAGGAAAAAGAGAAGCCTTGCCAATGTTTGTGTAGCCTTGCTGCCTGATATCCTGCAACTATCGTACCGGGATTTGCATCGTGTGCCAGAACTTGATGAGAATGATATTTCAAGATCAACTCAGCGTGTGGGTGGATCTTGCTCCAAGACATCATTTTTCCTCACTTGAACTAGAATTTACTTTCTGGAGAGTCTATTTACATGGCTGGTAGATTTTTGTGTGCTAAGGACCAGGTTAAAATAAATGTTATAAGGAGTTGAGGCAAGCCAGAGCAATCAGTTTAATAACTGTGACATTTTTGGGGCAGCTTTGGAGTAGATCACATCAGAGCAGTAATTAACTCCCCATTATTTATGATAAAGTCAAGTATTTGATGCGAGTGAAAGACGTAGGAGAGTTTTGACTGACAGCCTTCCATTATCACAGGCTGCAAAAGCATTTGTAAAGTTGTCAAGCAGGAGATACTTGGAGCATTGGATTTGTCAGGCAGATGTCACCATATCTGTCTGCTCCGACGGCTGGGATTGTGTGATTTACAACTGGGAGCATTTTTCCACCACCAGAAGAATTGGCAGCTCTTCCTCAGCCTAGAGGATGAGTTGGCACAAGGGTTGGTTGCTGGGCTCATGCCTGGATGCACCAAGGGTCTGGGGGGCTCTGATCCCAAACAGGACAGAGCAGCACAGGAAAGGATCTGAGCCCACCAAACACCCTTCAAAAAAAGAGTGATTCACACTATTAATATCTCAGTGACATTTTGATTAACCTCAGGATGTCCAGAGCGCAGAAAACTCACTGCAAAAATCCCCATGCTGCTGTCACATCTGCGATGAGTTAATGCCACGTGGTACATCCATCATGCAATCAGGGTTTGTTTCTGCCGAGGTCAACCATGCAGCAGCTTGTTCTGGAAGCTGATTTGAATCATCCCAAATATTTGCTGGGGAGCTGCTGTATCCCCACCTGCGTGGGTGAGCTCTGCAGCTGCTCTGCAATCCTGGGAAGCACCTATGGCATGGGATCCTGGTGGGATTGGGAAGCCCCTGCTCTCAGTCATCCTACACTGGTTGCTCTCTCTTCCAGGGTCAGGGAAAAAAAAAAGCCTCACACAGGTCTCTTTTTGTGTGCAAAATTAGCAAATATGGCAGTGAGAACCTTTTTTGCACTTGAGGTCTGTGGAGAAGAGTGATGGGAAAGTGGGAACACGCCCTGGTAAACAAGAGTTCTGGTATGAGTGTGATTGCTTTAAAAGCTGTGCACAACGGGTTTGTGCTTTCCAGGTAGTTCCTTTGAGATTAATTAGTGCAATATTGTTTGTTAATCTTGTGTCAGGGAGGAAGGTTGGAAGAAACAGTTGCTACTGACCTCAAGTTTGTAGATTCTTGATAAATCTGAAGCAAATATATTTAAAATAAAGTGTACTTCTTTAATTCTCTTTAGACCAAAGCTGTTTCCCTGAGTTGGAAAGTAACATTTGAAAACTGCTGATGCAGATGAGAAATCTTGGAAACTGTTTGTCATGGATATCACATGGAAACTGAGAGAAACTTCAGTATATTTATGCTAAAGCATTTACATGGGAGGAGGACACAAACTGAATGAAGTGATATTTTCCGTGATTCCAGCCCTGATAAATAAGGAAAGCACAGGGAGCACAATGCAGCATCTCCACGCTAGAATCTGAGAAAAACAAGCTAAAAATAAATGGTTTGGAGATAAATACAGAGATGCTGAGTACGGGAGGCTGCTGCTGGGCCTTTGGAGCTGTTGGTTGCAACAGTGAAAATCACACGCTGAGGGAATGTTTGAACACCACGAGGGTTCAGCGCAAGCCCTGAAATTACCAAGTATTTTTAGAAGGTATTCTGCATCACAAAGAACCCATTGGAAGTCAGAGAGGCTGTGGTTGCCCAATCTCATGTCCAAGGCCAGGTTGGATGGGGTTTGGAGCAACCTGGGGTAGTGGAAGGTTTTCCTACCATGGCAGGGGTGGGACTGGAGGAGCTTTAAGGTTTCTTCCAAGCCAAACCATTCTGGGATTCTATGAAAATCAACTTCCTAAAATCCCACCACAGACAGCAGGGGCAGGCACCTGGTCACATGAGATGTTATGCATTAAAATCAGCAATTCCCTAGAAAATATTCCAAAAAACCAGACTTTTGGATGCTACAAAGGCAAGAGAAACCCCATGACTTCCACCATTCACAAAGACTTTCTGGTTGTTCCCAAAGCCGCAAGGATTTTTAACCAGGTTGTCATGGTTTACATGATGAGGACACATAATTAACCCAAAGATTTCAGCTGAGAGCTCCTCCTGTGCCCAGAAGTTCATGCAGAGAGCACCCAAGTGCTTTAAGAGGGGCCACAGGGAAGAGAAGATCATTGAGAAGACAACGGGGGAATATGAAAAATATTTGTTTTCCTCCAACAGTAATCACTTCCCTCTGAGTTACCACTAAAGAAAGCAATTCCAGAGCAGAGGATTTTGAATAGCAGTGGAGCCATAACACCAGGGAATGTTATTTAATTGCAGAGCCATAACAAGACCCAGCATTTCAGCAGCCTTAAAACATAAGTCTTAGTTCAGTGACTTTTAAGGTTTGTTATTCTTCGCCTTACCATTGAGTTGTAACATCATCCAGGTGGTTATCACTGCAAGGTTTAAATTTCCAATCTATTAAAGCAATCTTAGCAATCTATTATTTCTAGGCCATTGAGGGAAGGTTAAAGTGAAAATTACACTGGAGGGAGTAAGTTCTGTTCCAAGTACAGGTTGAAAACATCTCAGTAGTGGAAAGCAGGAAGGTTTCAGTGGAAGAAGGGAAATGAAATGACTGATAACAGTCATTTAAAGTGATTAATGCAGCTTGAGAGAGGTAACGTGAAAGGATCTTTTCCCCACTAATGTAATGGGGAATTTTCAATGCATGATTTAGACAGCTCCTACCTCCGAGCTGTTTTTGTACGACTGAGTTAGGTTTTAAGCACTATATTACAGAAATGGAAAATTTCATTTTCAGGAGTACACAAGAAGAGCAGCATCCATCTCCACACAGCCATCCACCCAATTTAAATAGAGCAGCGTGGCACAGGAGAAGCAGAGAATAGAAATGTTTGGGAGCAGCAGTGAATGCAGCTGAAGAAAAATTATTTGACATTAAGGCCTCATAGACTCCAGCTGGATAAATCTGCTTTACCTTAAATCTGTGTAGCTATGATGGGCAGAATTCCAGAATTCCAGAAGGTTTAGGTTGGAAAGGACCTTAAAACTCATCTTTTTCCACTCCATGCCATGGGCAGAGACACCTTCCACAGAAGCAGTTGTGCCTCAGATGTGGCAAGGCTCTGTTTTGGCCAAGCTGAGTGTCATTTATCTAATTTTCCCCTGTTCCTGCAAGTGAGACAAATCCCAGGGAACAAAACCCATTTGTACCTGTTGGTACAGAAACAGCAGCAGCGACAGAACCTTGAATAAAATAACTCCCAGCCCTTAATGCCAGGTCTGTTTATTTTTGGTAGAATAGCAGCAGTTGATTTTATTAATTTTTATGGTGCTATTGGGAAATTTAATAGTCCTATAAAAGCCAGTTTAAAACTCTCTGATTGTCTTATCCCATCAAACAAATGCATACTCAGGGAATTTAAAAAAAAAAAAGGAGAGCATCAACTGGATAGGGCCATTACTATGAATAATTTCCCTCTCACACAACTCCAGAGCCCTGACACAATAGACAAGAGTCTCCATGGTTTTTTTGGGGGGGGAACATGCCAAGGCTCACTAAAAGGGGTGTTTTGTTCCCTGACCCCTGTCTGCTGAGGGCTCCCTGGGAGCTGCCACGTGTGCAGAGCAAATTGCAAGGCACCGAGGGCTCCTGTCAAACGAGCGATTGCACAGCAAGTTGTTTGGAAACAAATAATTCAGTCATTGCATGTATTTTCACACAGTAAAACTGGTTAGTGGCTGGTGGGGATGAATGGCACTCTCAGTGAGAGGGACAACAAGGCTGGGGTGGCTGGAGGTGAGGCTAGAGGAGGTGGAGGTGAGGGAAGTTTTGTAGGAGGGCACAACTTTTAAGGCTGAGGGTCTCATTTTAGGCAGAGGGATGAGGAAAATGGACATGTCACAAGTGTGGGGCTGAGGAGATTGCACCTCTGTGTGCCCTCAGGAATGTCACTGTGTTCATACAAAGGGTTCGTAACACTGAGATTTGTAAAAATTGAAATTATAGGCCAGATGTGTCTGTATCTACAATATCTCCATGCAGGGAGAATGAGCCTCATTCCCAATGTGCCATAGACATACAAATGTGTGTAAAAATTCCATTTTCTCCACTTTTTTTTAATATAACCACAGAGCCATAACATAGAGGTAACCACTAAGTGAAAATTACTGGCAGGCCTGTTTTGCTGCTATTTTTGTGGCTTTCTCATCACTTCCACAGACAGCCAAGCCCTTCTTGCTTGCCTCTTCCTATTCCACGCAGGAGGGAGAGTGGCTCAGCTCCATCCCAGCATGTCCCAGTAGCCACTCCAGCATGTCCCAGTAGCCACTCCAGCATGTCCCAGTAGCCACTCCAGCAGCCCCAGGGCTCACCACTGCCATGGATGCCCAGTCTGCTGCAAACAGGGTTTGCTCCCCAGCTCCTCAGGGCACTGTTCCTCACAGATCACATTTCCGTCGAGTTATTCTTGGTTCTGATAATGTCCTTCACGGCTGCAATTTTATCTGAGGCAAATGAGACTTTTGAGGCAGAGACTATAATGAGGAGGTTGAGCCTTCTGGGATCATCTCAGCCGCTGACAGAAGCTCTGAGATGGATGTTTTATGCTCTCCTGCGTGAGAGAGAAAATGAGAATGAGAGCAGCAGATCTCTAACCACGTCTCTGCCTTTCTTCATGAGCTCAAACAGCTCCTTATGATTCCCTCAGGCTGCAGCCAGGGTGGTTCTGCTGTGGGCTGGAGCTGGAGGGATGGGGAAGGACATGGGGCAAAGAGGGGACAGAGCAAGTTTTGAAAGAGAATGTCCCAGGCTCACTCCATGTCCTCCAGATGTTCTGAAGTGCTTGCAAAACACCTTCTCCTTATATACTTCTAATTTAATTTTAAGTTACTATGCTTATGCCTATTCACCTACAAGAGGATTGATTTAGGTTAGATAAGAGCAAGAAGTTTTTTACAGTGAGGTGAGGTGGGAGGGAGCCCAAAAGGCTGTGGCTTCCCCTGGATCCTTGTCAGTGTCCAAGGCCAGGTTGGACAGGGCTTGGAGCAGCCTGGGACAGTGGAAGGTGTCCCTGCCATGGCAGGGGTGGCACTGGATGAGATTTAATATCCATTCCAACCCAAACCATTCTGAGATTCGCCAATATACCCCAAACCTCCACTGGACAGGAATAAAGTGGTTTTGGCCCAGTTGTGAGAATACTGAGGCTGCTGTTCTCTCTTCTTCCCCCTCTTCTGCATGCTGAGCATCCAACAGGCAGCTACAAGCCACATTTTATTTTATTTTCTTATTTTTCAGAATGAAAGATGCCATCTGTGCCATATCCTCCTGTTGATGTCTGCTGCATCTCTGCAGGCTGGAACCTGTTGTGTGTGCCAACACAGAGCCTCTCCAGCTGATGAACTTCTGGGTTTGTTTTTTGATTTTTTTTTTCTTTTTCTTTCGCAGGTATGACTCACATAACAGCTCAGAGAGAAAGAAATTTCCAGTTGCAGGGCTATTTCTGAAAGTGTGCTTGGCACCTGTGCTGAAATCTTGTCTAAAGGAGAAAGTGTAAGGTCCCCAATACCCAAGGGCAGCATCCCTGATGGATTCCTGACAGGGAGAGTTGAGTGGTAATTCATCCATCAACCTGGGGAGGACTCTGTACCTCTCTTCCAGATAATTGAACTTTAATTTATTTAAATTTAATGGAAAACCATATGGAGAAGAACAGAAAGCTAATTTAAAGCCCTGCTCAAAGCAATCAATATGTTAACAGATTCCTTCAACATTTCACACTCGGTTGCTGAAAAATGTTTAAAATGTATGTTTTTTTTAAATTAGTATTATGAAAACACAGGGTTCCTGGCATGTTGTATTCAAAACTCAGGAGCCAAAATAAGCCTCTGTTGTGAAAAATTGAAATATACTCTGGAATCACAAATCATTTTATTGGAAGTGGAAGTGACAAGTGTTTAATATCTTACCAAAAAATGCACATCTCTGAAGACTTCTAGGAAGACACCTATAAATCTTAAAGGGCTCCAATCACAGGGTTTCATATGGCCCTGAAATAAAAGCAGTAAAATACTTGTAGGAGTTGCATTAACAGATTGAAGTTGGCAGGAAGAACACACGAAGGAGCCTTTCAGTGTAAATGGATTAAATACAGTTTAAAGCAGAAGAATGCAAAATTCCCAATTATGGCCATAAAAATATTAACTATTTTCATATTTTCCTTATTCCTTTGATGCTCCTCAAGGTCAGTTCTTTCTGCACTGGGTTTTGAAAACCACTTTTTTTCAATGGCAGGATAATTAATTCTCTCTTTCTACTCTTCAATGTTGATTTTCTAACACTAACCATGATCTGTCCCACAGCCAAACCCTGTCTTGCTCAAGGTTTTACAATTTAATTTACTTTTACATTAAAAAAAAAAGGTCTGTAGGCAATCAAAGATCCTAGAAAAGAATAAATGTCCCAATTATATTTTATCTTCTAAAAATATAAAGGTTTAGTGGTGTCGGTGAGTTCTATACCTGCAGTTTGTAATTTTCATTATAGTTTTATCTTTGTCAAGCTCGAAGAGTGCAAGCTGTAAAAATAAGTGAAAGCCTGCTCTTTCTGAAAGTTTAATAACTTGGGATTGTTAAGGAGGCTGGAATCTGAAAGGAGCAGGAACTCCCTGCCATGAAATTTTAGCAACTTGAACAAAGTCTTATGGAAATTCCCTAAATAGATTTCAGTCAAACCTCATCGAGGGCAGGTCTGACTTTCCTGTGGCTTTTTAAAAACACAAATTATTTTAAGAATATTTTTTTAAAAGTGGGGTTTTTTTCTTTTTATTTTTTTATCCTTTTTGGTAGGGAAATGATCCTGCAGCCTTTTTCATGTCAGATTTGTCAAGTCCTCTCCCAGAAACTTATTAGCATGGTGGTTCAGCTTTGCAGAGACTAATAGCTCCGAAGGAAAAAGAGTAAATAATGGCTAAAGTATCAATTGTTTAATTATATTATATTATTTTATTTTATTTTATTTTATATTATTTTATATTATTTTATTTTGTTTTATGTTTTATATTTATTTATATTTATTTTATGTTGTTTTATGCTATTTTATGTTATTTTATGTTTTATAATGCTAATATTCCTTCATTTTCTTTGTATCTTTTACCCCTGGATTTTTAATCTCTTGGTGTAGTCCTGACTGTAGAAAAACAGACAATTAAAATTCTGAGGTCCTGCAAACTCTGCTTATTTCTTGCAAGATCAGTGTAACAGTAAATGGTGGATGCCAAATAAAACTGAGAAACTCTTTTAAATAAAATGCATCATAAAATTGGTCTAATTAAACAAAATCTGTCTTTCATTGGCCGGTCTGCTGCAAGCAATTTCTCTTGCAGTGGAATGTAGAGGAGCTGGAAATTGCACTTTCCATGAGCATTTGAAGGCCCTGTGAAGTAAATCTGAATGATCAGCAGGAAAAAACCCTTAAAGCCACTAAAATTCCAACTTGCCAAAGGAAGGGGACAAGGCCAGACTGCAGCAATAGGTGGGAAGTGAGGTGTGAGATGTCCCTTGGATGTTCAGGGTGAGCATCCCTCAATCCCTCTCTCCTGGGCATTCCTTGCCAGGAGGAACTGCAGGGATGCTCCTCCCTGAGCTGAGATCTGATGGCTCCAGAGCTCTGACCATCCACACCATCTGCATCCTGCAAAGATTTCTGAGTGCAGCTGGGGGTGGCATCACACCTTGCCAAATATCCCCAAATATCTCCAAGTGGGATCAGTCGCCTCTGATTTGTAGGAACAGGAGAAAACCTCCTCCAGTCAAAAGGTTCTCGTGGCCTTTCAAGCAACCAGAGCTCAGCAGAACAGAATTATTTAATAGCCTAAATGTGGTTCAATCAAAATTCATTGACAACTCCTTGACAAATATCCTTTCATCTCCTTGCGGGCAAAACCATCATTCAAAACCTTTAATTTCTAATTTAAGATTCCTTCTGTTCTGTTACCAAATCCCACCCAGAAAGCTGCCAAGATCCCTCTTAAAACAGCTTAGGTTCCTTCTCCCTGCACTGTGTTTGATGGAGGGTTTCTAAAATTCAGTGTAGTGATTAGAGACCTTCTAATTCCATACTTAAAATGTATTCAAGGCACATATATATATAAAATATATATATACATACCCATTTGATCTTATCCTACCCTTCCACTCAGATAATTCTTCTGGTTATTCCCCAGACGATTTTTAGAGAAAATTATCATTTCCTTCTTGGTCTTTAATCTCCTGGCTTTCTCTGTGATACCTGAGTAGCTGAGCTGGGTAAGCCATTGGTTTCAGCTGCAGCATGTGAGCCACATTGCTGATTTTCCTTTACACTCATCCTGCAGCTCTGCTGGACCAGTGCCCACTTGCACTGCCCTCCTCAGCTTTTTCTGGAGAATCTGGGGCAGTGGCAAGGGGCAGACAGTGACAGATCATTGCTTTGTTTGCTAAACAGATCACCTGTGGCAATAATGATGATGGTTTTATGAAATTAGCATTATAAAGGGCTGGAATGATGAAAAGAGTAGGCAATGAGGGCTTAAAAATGTATTTCACATAGGATTTCATGGCCTTGCTCATGGGCTAAATTGGTGTTTGTATTTTGTATAGTGAGCAGTCAAGTGGCTTCTTTTATTAACGAGTTCTCTTAGAGGCCTGTACCCAAACTTTGAGAGCCCTCTAGCTTGAGATACCTGACTTTGGAAATTATTTCCCAGCAGAAACCCCAATAACCATAATTTGGGATGGATGTTGAAGTGTTTTGAAACAGCACAGCTCTCCTGCCTGTTATTCCTCAGCCTCCTCTAAGCTTGGCTGCACACTCAGCCCAGAGCGCCTGTGGTGCTTGGAATGGGACAGGGACCATGGGAAAAACACATGTCCTGATGGCCAAACCCCCCTGGAAGCTTTTCCTGCTCTCTGGGCAGCAGCAGCCCATGGGCAGGAGCAGCAGGAGAGCCACGTGTGCTGCGTGGGTGAGCTGGAGGCTTTGATGGAAACCCCAGGGGAGCATATTCAAGTTGTAATGTCGTGCTGTGCTAACAGGAGGATGTCTCTGGAGCCTGGGGAGCGTGCTGGGGGGAGGGAGGGATGAAGGAGCCAGCATTCCTGCTCTCAGTGCCTGGGAACTGCACATCTCCACATGGCAAAGCCACCCAACCTCGCCTCAGCGGCTCCTGACGAGTTCCCAGAATGTTCTGAATTTAAAAAAACACTGAAGTCACTCCACAGTCACTCAGGAGGTGTGGATGGTGACTTCCTGGGGTTAAAAACTTGACATGTGTGTGCTCCAGAGCCATCCACCCCAGGAGAGCACATTCCATGGACATTCCATGGACAAGCTGAAGGCACCATGATGCCTCCATGTGCATGGATCCCACCAGGAGTGTGTCCTCCCTTTCTGCTGAGGTCTGCATTCCTGTGAAATGCCTCTGGCTCAGGCTTTTTCCTGTCTTCCAGAGCAATGGTGAGCGTTAGGAAAATAGTAAAGATATAATTGTTTCTCCTGTGAATTGCATCCATGCTGCGATGTCTGAGTGCATTTACATAATTAAAACATGGAATTCAGCAGAAGAAGTTGCCTTAATGGATGACTCCCCTCACCCTTCACAACCAAGCACCATCTGTCATTTACAAAGACAACTGGCTTTTCAACTAAGTTCCTTCTTCACTGGAGTTTAGTATTTTTTAATTCCATGGCAGGAAGCCTTCTCTGGTTCCCAGGACACTAACTGGGATTTGTAAATCAAGAAGTGCAGGAAAATGTCTGTTGCCTAGAGTGTGTCTGGCATGTGCTTTGGCCCAAGACATGGGCTTATCACTGGAAAACCTCGCAGAAGTTGGGAAAATCCTGTCCTGACTGACCCTCCATCCACCCCATCACTTGGATTGCACACAGGGAGCAAATCCTTTCCTCCTTCAGGATTTCCTTCCCATCATCTGAACATTTCCTCACCTTCACATCTGCACTCCTGTCTGGAAAGAGAAATAACATCAGTCTCTTCAAGCAGGCTTTTCCAAGCTGGATGGAAAGATTGGTTGCTTTGCAGTGATTCTTTGTTGTTGTTTCCCTTTTTTTCCTTCCTCAGAGTGGGAATTTGTGTCAGACAAAAAGCTGAGGGAAGAAGGAGAGGTTGGAGTATGAGTTTGATGCTGGGGCAGAGTGGGACTCTCTGTGGATGATTAAGGAAGAATCTCTGCTCCTTTTGGGAAAAAAAGTCTGGTCTCTCCCAGGCTTACACATTTTCAATCCATTCTCTTTGAATTTTCTGGGAGCAGTGCTGCCAAGCAGAGTATCTATCCTCAAAAAAACCCAAAAAACAAGAAATAAAAAACCAACCAGCCAAACAAAAAAAAAAAAAAAAAAGAAGAAAAGAAAAAAGCCAAAGTGAAGCAATGTTCCCCTAACAAAAACTATAGCAGATGAAGGTGGAGGCCACAGCACCCTCCCCCCCAGCTTAATAAAGAAATTTGATTCTACATCCTTTTGTACTTCTCTGTGTGCCCATAGCTCTAACTGAAATTTCTAGTTGAAGTACTCTGGCCAGGGAGCTCCTTGCCCTATTTCTATGGGCTGAGTGTGAAAACCAGAGAGAGTGAGACCTCTGTGACCACTCTTACAGCTCTGGGCTTGGGTGACAGTCAAAGACTGTGAGCAGTGGGTCAGACCTGGTTTTTCCAAGATCCCCTGACCACCACGGATGCAGAAGAAAGATGTGAGAGAGGATGGAACACCCTGGGTGCTCCACCCAGCACAGGGCAAACCCTTGGAGCAAACACACTCAATCCCCATTTTCTGCAGCCCCAGGAGGTTCCCATCCCTTGGTGAAAACCAATCCCTGGACTGTATGCATGGCTCAGTGGCAGATTCTCCCCATGAGAGCAGCTTTTCCATCTCTGTTCCCAATTCCCAGCCCTCCACAATCCCTGGTTTCTGCACAAACCGTTTGGTTCTTGTAACACAGCGAGAAATTCCTGTGGTGGTGTCTCCAAGTGCCAGCACATGTGGGTTGCTCCATGGGTACATATTTGTGCTCTTTCCATTTCAGCATGATTTAAGGCTCTGGGGAAAATCCTTACAAAGGGGGAGAGAAACAAAACCAAACCCCAAACTCTCCCAAACTGCTGCAGCCAGGCAGATGAATTTCATGCTTACCAACCCCAAGCTGCTCTGAGATGATTAGCTTCAAAAGTCCAAAGAAAAGAGCCAGATGTTCCCAAACCTGCTCAGCAGAGATTCTGCCTTTGATTGTGACAGTTTAGCATATGAAATAAAACTGTCTATAGTTGGAGCTGGAGTTTAATTTCTAAGATGGTTTTAAAAAAAAATCTGCTTCATAGGAAGAAACCATCTCAGGAAGGAGCAAAGAGCTTCTGAAAACCAGCAAGATAAAAGGCACAGTTAAGTGAAAAATTTATGAATTTTACCCTCTGTAGGGCTTAAGTCCCAGCTACAACAGAAATTGGAGTATATGAAAAATGATTATGCACACAATGATACAGATAAAAGTCTCTGTCCTTTTGATCTGTTTCTATAATAACAATAATTATGGGAAACAAGTGTACAGGCCATCCCTGCCCATGAAAGGATTTGAAAGGAAGCACATGGAAAAACCATGATACTTGCAGTTTTTCAACTCCATTTTCACTATTTTTTCATTTAACTTCACTACTAGACTGGAATAAAGTCAGCAATGACACCATGAGTTATCCCACCCCATTTGATTTGGGCTTTTTCTATGGACCTCAACTCCAGTCCTCAGAAAACAACTGAAGGGATTGCAGGAGGATTGAGAAAGAATAAAGAGAAGTATGAGAGAAGAAGCTAATTAAGATTCTAGACTACTGGAAAATCCCAATGCCGCAGAATATGAAAGGTCAGGTAACTAAGAAACAGTCAAATTAAATTTACTTTCCCCTTTGGCTTTCCAAGAAAACTTCTGCAGCCACAGAATATTTCACCCAAAGGAAAACTGCATGGAAATATGAGGTGAACTTTAGAGAAAGGGCTTATTGAAATGCTTTCTCAAGAGCACCAAAACACTGCACTAAGCTGCACAGATATCTGAGGACTGCTAGAACAGAAATCAGTGGCCAAGCAGCACTCAGGGTGATTATCTGATTATCCCTCCTGATGTGGACACACAACAAAGCCTGAGCTGCTCGGAGTCCACTCTGTGTGTGACCTTTCCTACTGCACTGCTCTAATCCAATCACTTCCAATACTGAATGTTAAATGTGTGGTCATGGATAAAATCTCTCCTGAGCAGTCAGGAAGAGGAATGACTGCAACTCTGCCAAAAGGAGAGGTTACCAAGTTCAAATCTTTATTGTATTATCTGACTGCTGGGGAAATCAGCTACATCCTGCCTGGTGGCAGCTGGTGTCAGAGCTCACCCTCTGCCCAGCCAGCACTGATGGAGCTGATCTCCACATTTGTGAGCTCTATTAATCACTTCCCAGCTGGAATAGTTTACTGGAATAACATCATCCAATGGTTCACTGCAATATCACATGTTGTGGTATGATTCCCTGTCTGATAACATTTGGAATTCACAGTCCATACTGATTTAATTTTTAAAAAATAAAATATCCTACTGGGCAGTTAGCACATCTGGTCAAAGTTAGCTAGAATAAGTTTGTCATAATTTTGGGTAGGAGAGTTTTGTAACAGGAAGGATAATTTTGTAATAAATTGTTGTACAGTAACAAACAAATCTATTGCAGCTACAGCAACCCTGGACAGATTAGAGTCCTCAAGCAGTTGCTCCCAATTTGTTCTCATTCTTCTGCTTCCCTTTTTTATGAGATCCCTATCTAGATTGCTGCAAACACTCTAGCAAAGGCCATTGCTAAGAAAAACTGACATAAATCTGAATTTAGCTGCTCCTGGTATCTCAGAATTCCAGAATGGTTTGGGTTGGGAGGAACCTGAAGCTCATCTCATTCCAAGCCCTGCCATGGCCATCACACCCATCCCACTGCTTCACCCAAAAAGTCAGTGCTTTATCAGGTGACACCGATGAGGATGGACTAAAGGACAAAAGCTTAGACTTTAATATATCAAAATAAATTTCCAATATCATCTTTAATGATGAAGCCCCCAGATTCCCAGTGAAGTTGATCATTGCTCCTGCTCTATCAGAATTTAGGCAGCATGGCACATCCTCTGGGTGGCTGCAGCTCCCACTTCAAAAGTGGCTGGGAAAGACTGATGGGTGATGGATCTTCCTTCATATAACACGGAGAGAAACCCTGCAAGTCAAACCAAGCTGAGTTTCAGCAGCAGTCAAAAGGCCTTTAAAAATGTGACTCACGGAAGAAAAAGCATCTGCAAAGGATGTTCTCTTTAGATCATTGGAAAAAAGCTGTTGGTGTGGCTTTGTTGTTTTTCAGGCTGATACCTACTCACTCTGCTTGGTTAAAGCTCATCTCTTCCCTGTGAAGGAGGTGAGAATTATCTTCATTTTTCAGGGAGCATGAAAATGAAACTCTCTGAGTTTCAGACTGCCTTATCTGAGGTCACAAAGGATGACAAAAGTGGACATGGAAACACATCCAGACCACTTGAAGCCCAGACTTGTGTTGAAACTGTTAAACTTCTTCCCTGTGAGCAGGAATTGGACTCATAGCTGTAGAATATCCTATTTTTTTAGGGCCACTTGACACAGAGAAATGTTTTCAGGGAAAATCCATGTTTAATGAATTAATAAAAGGAAAAGCTGTTTTAAAAATAGCTTCTGCCTCTAATTATAGTAGGAGAGGAAGAAACACTGTAGCTTCTTCTGCAAAATTCTGTTCTGCTTTAGTTTGAATCACAACAGAACTCAGATCCTGCAGGAATACAGTGAGACATTAGGTTTGTCTTATTTATGCTGTATTTATTATCTTTTAAAATACCTGGCTAAGACTTGTCTTCATAATTACCTTCCTCCAAGCAGAATCCACATAAAATTCAACAACAGTTATTTAGAGGAAAGTATGTTGTTTCTAGCACTCGCTGGTCTGACAGGCAAATGTTAATTGGGTGAAAATGCCTCCCAATTTAATTAGTACAGAAATAGCCTGTTCCCATTCTGTTGATCAGAAGAAAACACTTAAATACAGCTGAGCATCAGACACACATGAGTGTCATTTCTGACAGCCCAAATCTTTCAGCAAATTAAAACATGCTTTTATTTACATTTTTGGAAGACTGTGTAGAGATATTATCAGTGGGGCTTTGAGGATGCAATTCTGGCATTCAAAACTTCAGGGAAGAAGTTAATTTTTAAATTACATTTCCAGGCTTTGGTGGGTGGGGACAAAGCAAACCCAGCAGGTCACACTCAAAGCACATCCTATGAGAGCATTGTCCCTCGTGTCTGCCTCTGGGGAACTTTTCCAGATGAATTCCAAGCTGCAGGGAGGTCTTTGGGGGTTCTCATGTCCCATCCCAAGTGTGTCTTCCCCTGATGGAGGTGGCTCTGACCTATCCCTTGCTCCAAACAGAGCTGGTGGCTTGTTCTTCTCATGGGAGATGGGGAAAGAGGTGTGTGAGTCAGTGGGGAAGTGGGAGCTACGTCATCTGTGAGCTCCACAGGTCACATTTTGCGACAGGATGAAGCCAGCTGGACATGGGCTGCTTTTCCATGGGCTTGAAAATCCGGTCAGGGTTGTGCAATTGGTGTCTGTGGTGAGGGGAATCCAGCCGTGACACAGGAAGGGTCACGCAAGAGAGGACTCATCCTGGGCAGCCACCCGTGGATCATCTGCTGTGGAATGTTGTTATCAAGAGACACAAAACCCACACAAGTGCAGCCCAAAGCTCTGTGCTGCTGTGCTCCTGTGTTTGGAGAGCAGCAGCAGCAGCAGTGTTTGATCCCTCAGCACTCACAACCTCGCAGGTAAAGAGGAGCAGAGGAATCCCACAATCTGTGAGCACCTTGCCCTCTGTGTCCTCTTCTGACCTCTCTGGGCATTCTGTTTGGAATGTGGGCTTTTTGCAAGCACCAATATCTTGATTTCTCTTTCACATCCACTCTCTTTTTAATCCACCCTCCCCTGTGCAGGGCCAGGACTTGATGATCCTTGTGGGTTCCTTCCAACACAGGATATTCTATGCTTCTGTGATCTCTGACTTTTTAAGTCCGTCTGTATCTTCTTCCTCGACCCAGATTTGACCTCTTGCTGCAAGACAACAACTTGTTCATAAAATGTTTTCTTTGTAAGCCAGTTCTTTATTTAGGCAGCTGCTTTTCTCTTTCTGTCTGCATACCACACTAAAAAAAAAAAGTTGCAGATTTTGTGTATGGTGTAAACATCCACAGTTCTGCTTTTTACTTTCAAGCCTTGCAGTGCCTTTCCCAGCAAAGACACTCCCACCCTTGTGGGGTCACCCAGTTTATCTGATAGATCTTCCCAGTGTTTTTATTTGGAGTGAAAACTGGAGATGGGTGCAGGAAAGAGAAAATGAGAGTCAAAAGTAAATTTCCTGGAAAAGAGCTCAGATTTTTAGACATTCTTAATTTGGTTCCTTAATCTCTTTTTCCAGGCTGAAAAATCCCCCAAGTGAGAACTGTGTTTCACACATCAACCAGCTCCCCACACCTCTGCCTTGTTGGAGAAAGCTGGACAATGTGGACACAGGAGCTGTAGCACAGCCAGGAATTACTTCCAGTCCCCTCCTAAACGCCCTTTGCCACACTACAGACATCACAGCCCATGTTTTGGCCAAATTCCTGCAAAACAGATCCTAAATCTACCCCTCAGCTCATAAGATAGTGCAATCAGCATATGTCAGAGCAGTAAAGAGGTAAGATATAAGGAAATGGGGCTGAGTTTTCCAGCATCTTCCAAGGGTAATTGGATAACCAGAGCCCAGGCTTGGGGTTGGATCCTTGATTTTTAAGAGGTGCAGGGAGAATTGAGCATTAAGAGGAATGGGAGTTCTCATGAAGCAAACCAAAAAGCCTGAAAATGTGAGTTTAAGTACAATAAGTGCCAGCAGAGAGATAATTGGGTGCACTTGTGGCCTTATCTGCAAACTCTGCTGTACACGGAGTCATTAAAGGCAATCTCCCGGTGAAAAAGAATGCCTGCCTCATATTAAGCTGTTTAAGTGCTTGTTGTAATTATGCTTACAGATGTTTTAAGAATACATATGTAGGAAACTGCAGCTCTTTAATTATAGGTGGGTTGGCAGAGGGTGCACTTTGCTCCACTGCAAACAAGCTTGTGCTGACCCAGGAGTGACCTCCCCATGTCTGTTTGGGGAAGACAGAGGCTGATTTGCCTCTGCATCCCATACCAGCTGCAGCAGCAAGGATCCTCTTGGAAAGGGAAAGGTGCTCTCTGTGCTGATCGCTTCCTGGGAATGTCACTGTGGCAGGATGGATGGATGGATGGATGGATGGATGGATGGATGGATGGATGGATGGATGGACGTGGTGGGGGTGGTGTGGGGTGGTGGGGGTGGTGGTGGTGTGGTGGTGTGGTGTGGTGTGATGGATGGATGGATGATGGATGATGGATGGATGGATGGATGGATGGATGGATGGTTGAGGGATGGATGGATGGATGGATGGATGGATGAGGGATGGAGGGATGGATGGATGGATGGATGGATGGTTAGAGGGATGGATGGATGGATGGAGGCACTTTTGTCTCTGAGTACTTCTCCCTGCACTTCCTAGGCCAAGTGTTTGCCGTGGTCCCATGAAGATAGGCAACAAAATCATGTTTTCCCATCTCCCTCCAAGCCCAGCCCCACAATCTCTGAAACTGCTGCCCCCTTATCCTGTCACTGAGCTCAAGGGCTTCCAGCTGATGGGGAAAAGTGGCAGTGCCAGAGCTCTTTCCTTCTCTTGCCCCTTCTCTTCTCTTGCTTCTCTACCTGCTGGAGGAATCCAACCCACAGAGACAATCAGTGCTAATTACATGCTCTCTGGCATCATTATGATTCCCTTGATTCTACAAGAAAGCCACACTCCCGCTCCTGTCATCTGTTTGGCTTCTTGCACCCTTTTCCAGGAGATGGTTCTTCAGGGCAACGTACCTGCTACGCACCACAAACATGCAGAAACACTCAGAGTGGAATTAAAATGTATTAGGGAGAGCAACAACATCAGCATGATTCAAAAGGTGATTGTCTGAGAGCAGGCGCTGTGTGGGAGCAGGGAGATGGAATCTCTTTCTCAGAATGATGCCTCTTGTGCATGCAGGTACAGCTCAGCACTCGAATACTCTGCTGCTTTTTAATGAATTGTTACTTCTGTTAGCCTGGCAGAGCATACTTAATTGAGAAAATCAGAATTTATTCCATTTTCTGTGCTGTTGGGCAGCTTTTTTCCTGTGCTCAGACCAGTTGCTGGCTCTGGTGATGCTGGGAGAGGAAGATGGGGCAGAGCTGCTGTCCCAGCCTGGCCATTTCTCCGTGGTTGTGGTATCCTCTGCATTCACTAGGAACACAGAAAAAGACAAGACCAACTTTTACTCTTCACTTCTTTCTGATTTTCTAATTGTAGACCAAAGTACTCAGGATGTAATGATTTCATTAAGAGGATTAAGCACTTATTTGAAATGAAAATTAAATATTTGGAGACAGCGAATACCATGCAACTGGCAAGAATGTAATGCTCATATTCTTTTTAAAATTTTCTATTTGGAAAGCACTCTGAAAAGATAACTTTCCCCTCTCTCAAGTTGGCTGTAACCCACAGGTGTGGCAAAGACCCCTTTATTTGGCAGAGAAAGGTTTTCACATCCAGGTACCTTTTTTTGACCATTTCCCCCTCTGAACTGAGCAGCCCTGGAGGGAGAGAATCCTAAGGAGGACCTAAGGAAGTCCTCAAAGAGGTCTCCCTTTCTTTTATTAATAGAAAAAACCCAATAAACAGGAAGGAGGTACATGTGGAGAGACCACAGTAGATGGAAAGAAAAGGGAGAAAAGGTTAAAGGGTGGTTAACAAATTTAAATGTGAATGTTTCCAGACTCTCTTGGAACTGGATGAAAGGTGCTGATCTCCTCCAGGCTATTCTCAGTGTTTTGGTTCAGGACTGAGATTCTGCATTATGTAAAGTTGGCTTTCCTGCCACAGTTTCACTGCTTCACCATTTCCTGACCTTAAAACCCAGAATAATTTAACTATTTCAACTGGTTGGCCACAGCGAGATCTACTGATAACTTGGAGTTAAGGCCTTTCCCACACTTAAAGCTTGTCAGCACAGCTTTCTTAATAAAATTATAAAATTATTTTTTAGCAAATGCCTTCAGTGGCAAAGAACTGTGCAGAACACACATAGAGCCATTTGGGTGAAGAGAACTGCTGGCTCAGTGTTGGGGCTTTTGTAGAGGAAGGTACACACATAAATGAAGATTTGAATACAGCCCTAAAAGTAGTGAATAATCACAGAATGGAATCCCAGAACCTGGATCCTAAATCCACCCTAGATATGAATGTAGGAACTTCAAGTTGGAGTGTAAGTGAGCACTGTCTTGGAATGAAAGGTCTAGTCTGAACACCTCATCAAAATCAAGGAGCTCATCCAAGGGATTTTTAAATTGAATTCTATCCATAGTTTTGCCTCCAAATCTGCAAGCTCACGGGTTATGAAATGTCAGCGCCATGAAACGCCTGCAGGTCTGCAAGCTCCAGCCTGTGCTCCTGGAAAGGATGTAATTTGTGTTTATTCTCACATCGCTTTTCCCAGGAGTTAATTGAACCCTTCAGTTTCCAGAGGCACTGGGAGAAGCCTTGTGCCTAAGGGTCAGCTTTTCCTATCAAATGACATATGGGAGCTGGAGATTCCATGGAAACTTCCGAGCCACATCCTCCAGACACCACCTCCAAGTGGATTTTGCCTGGATTTACTCTTCTGTCCCCACCTGAGTGCAGGCTGCAGCCACTGGAGGAACCGAAATGAGGAACAAAGACAGATTATGCAATAGAGCTGTGACATTTCTGCTCATTCTGTACCAATCTTTAGTTAAACAGATTCACTTCTCCTTATCTCCATCATCATCTCTGGAATTAGCCATGGAATCTTTACCACAATGGTCTAGGGTTTAAGTGGAGTAAAGGCTTTTAGGAGGAGAAAGTTTATCTTTTATTGGATTACTCTAAAAGAACAGATAAGCATCCAGGCATGCAAGTCTGAATGTTTGGAAAGGAATTGCTTGTTTAAGAGCTTGGCCTTTCCATCCAGCTTTTTCAGTTTGTCTGGTAAAAGTATTTTTCCTTGCAAAGCTTGCCATGGCTACTCCTGAAATGCTACACAGAAGTCAGGGAACAGCAATCTGGATTCCCAGTCAGGAGAGGCTCAGAGGCAATTTTTGAGGAGCTGGAATAGCAGCCACAAACATGAGTTACACGTAGGTCTCCTGGGCTCAGATAGGAGCAGGTCTGATTTTTTTTTGGCTGCAGACACTCAAGGCCATTCCTTGGCAGTGTTACAGGAGCAATATTTACACAAGGATGAAGGACAACTTTGTCAAGGCATTTGCACAAATTAAAAACTTTGTTTTTCCTTGCTATTATTTATAATAGCAGACTGAAAAAAAAAAAAAACCCAAACCAACCCAAAACAAACCCAACCCAAAGCTGATTTCCCTATGAAGGAATTTTAATTGGTTTTCATGGTAGGATTGAGTGACACTGTGGGTCCTTTCTCATGGACATGGGTGCTGGGTTTCCTCCTCAGACATGAGGAAAGCAGCTTGGGTCAAGTTTTATTTTGGGAATTCTGTACTGACAATGAGGAGCAGGGACTTTACATGAGGGATTTAAGCTGAGTGATCTGTCTTTGCTGAGCTGGAGAACAAGCCATTTTTTCACTCACAATATGAAAAATTTAGTTTGGCTTCAGGCTGATCCCTGAATATATGATAATGTAGATAAAAATTTCTTGAATTTAGCTTCAACTTTAAAAGAGTAAAGGAAAAACGAAAAGTCTGTATTTAAAAACTGTGGCCACATGTGGACCTTGGTAAGGTCTGTTGGTATTGAACACTGCTGGCAGCTGCTCAATACACAGGAGATACACTCTGTGCACCAAAGAACAGAAAAATAACAATGAACTACCCAGTTAACTCCTCTGATTGCTCCAGAAATGAACATAAGACATTACATAACTTTCTGACGTGATCTGACAGACCTTTCACTCTGAGGAATAAACTTGTACACCTGTAGGTTCACAGTGGATTAAAATAAGACAGTGTCCTCGGTAGATGATTAGAGCCACTTAGAAAACAGCAGAATAATTTTGTAGGTGAATGCTGGAATTTCTTAATTTTTTCTTGTTCTAGGCTGGAATAAAATGTTAACATTTGCTGATGTGAAAATTGTTTTCTCAGTATTGCAGTGTTGTTAAAAAACAAGCAAACCCAAAGAAAAAATGAAGATAACATCTTATTGAAATTATACATTGACAGATTCATCAATAAACTAGAAAATGGAGTCAAAATTGATATGTCACCTCCAACACTGCTGCAGCAAAACCAGCCTGGTCCAAGGCCTGCTCCATGTCTGTCTTAGCAAAGACTGTTGGATAGAGCCCCAGATGTTCCCTGTTCCTGCCCCAGCAGCACCCAGAGGGTGTGATACACTGTGAGCTACACCCTGATATGTTCTGTGGTGAAAAAACAAATTTTGGGGAGTCTATAATGTCCCTCTTTCTACTCCCAGCCCCACTTCCTCTCTGAAGTGCAGGTTTGATCTCAGCACTTCAGTTCTACCTCATGCTTGCAATGAAGCAGTGCTGGAAATGGTGGGAAACTTTATTTCTGTTAGACACAAAGGGTGGAGCTGGTCCCAGAAAGTCCATTTTGCTCCAGAGCTCTTTAAAGTGAGCAGCCTCAAGCATTTATTCTTGCTGACAGAGTTAGAAATGTATGAGGCTGTCAAAACCCAACTCAGATGCAGCGTTGTGTCTGTCACCGTGTTGGTGGAGTTTAGATAGGGATGAGAAAAAGAATTTGTTTCCTCGGCAGCAGAAAATTGCTTATTTTACAAGGTGCCACAGAGAGCGTTATCTACTTGGGATTTATGGGGTGGAGGCTTTAATAATGCATTTCAGCAGGAAAGGAATATTTGTTTTATGACATCCTTCCCAGGGTGATGGTTGGCTTTTAGATGTGCTGTGGCTTGAAAATTCCCAACGCACCTATCGGGGAGCTGTGGCAGCACTTAACCCCAGCAGGGCAGGGTGGCAGAGGGCTCTGAGCCCAGACTGCTCCCAAGGCTTGTCGAGGGGCAGTGTCAGGGACAGAGCATCGAGGCATTAAATGCAGCTCGTTATTTTGGACAGCACCGCTTTGTGTGGAAGCACCATTAGCAGCAGCAGAGGGGTTGGAGCAGTAAAAAGCCATTCCAGTAGGACAGCAACAAGATCCAGTCCTGTGGAGCTCTGCCTGTTGATATCTGATAAGAACACCAAGATACCACGAACCTTTGACCCAAATAAGGATGAAAACGATGCTGTTGCTGTCACACCGAAGGCAGAGGCTCAGCAAACAGCCTGTAATGTGCATTTTTTTGGCCGCCAGCAGCTCTGTCAGCTGGGTGGAACGGCCACAGCCGGCTGAGCAGGGGGGAAGCGCCGTGTGACAAACAGCCAGCAGGAGGGTAATATCAAGGAGGTGCACAGAGTTATTTGCTGCTTAATGAAGAGCCTCTCGAGGCTGAAAATTTACAGTGCTTTCACAGTTCAATTTTGTTGGAGTGGGGAATAAAAATCACATTGAGTGGAGTGTGGTGACGTTGTGTTGCACAGAGGAAGCAGCGCAGACCCCGCAGGCCCAAGGCCCAAAATTATATTGACAAAGAAAGGCAGGCCGGGAACACGAGCCAGCAAAGGTCAGCCAGGGCATAGCATGGGGGTGTAATTAGGCCACTAATTAGATTCTCTAGGGCAGGCTGGGGAAGGAAGAATGCTTTACAGTAGAGAAAGGAAGGGAAACATTCCCGGCCCGCTGTCAGACAGGTCCCTTCAGACCGATCTGCCTTGTGATTGCTGAGTGGAGCCAAGTCCTGGTGGGAATGAGGAGCAGCCTGAGCAGCTGGGGTGAGATACAAGGACCTTGTGCCACGTTTTCTCCACCTCAGAAAAACTGAAGTTCAGAGGAGAACCTGCTGTGAGTCCTCCACCATCCCTGGAGGAAAGTCCTTGGTAGAACAAGTGGGATCAAAGCTTGGTTTTGGTGAAGGGAAATTAGGAGTGGAGGTGTTCAAGTCAGGAATCTTAAGTTACAAGCCACAGTGCACTCATTATCTCTCCATAATGTGTAGGAAAGAAGAGTAAGATAAATTAAAAAGGCTGAAAATATTCCCTGGAGAAAACCAGGTCCCCAGTGAGTACAAGAAGCTGAATTCATGTCATACAAACACTGCAAGTTGATTTTCTGAGGTGGAGTCCCTGCAGAATCACACTCCCCACTGACTTCTGCTTGGCTTCATCCTGATCCTCTCCTCCTGGTCAGATTTAAAAATCACATTTCATCTTATTTTTCATTTCCCGGGCTGTGAGATCAGTAGTCTAGTCACACATAAATAAAATCCAAATCTTCTTTTGGTACTGTTTTTGTTGTTATCACAGAAAGGACTTGGACTGAAAAGAACATTTTACAAAAGATTGTTGATTCTGCTGGGATGGATCAAAGCTAAAGCTGTAACACTGAGGGAAGAGAGAATTCAAATAGAAAAGAAAAAGTGAAGGCATCTGGGACATACAATAAATGCATCACTTTACCTGTGATTTTTTACCCCATTCACAGGGAGGAATTGTTCCCTGTGAGGGTGGTGATGCCCTGGCACAGGGTGCTCAGAGAAGCTGTGGTGCCCCTGGATCCCTGGAAGTGTCCAAGGCCAGGTTGGACAGAGCTTGGAGCAACCTGGGACAGCGGAAGGTGTAGGGGAGGTGTAAATACCTGAACATTGGTGCAATGTATCCACAAATAAAATCAGTGAACTGTGCCGGGCCAAGCAGAGAGGAGGAAAACTGAACCTAATTAACATTCCACTCTACTGTTGTGGTGTTTCTTATTTCTGTATATCTTGAAAGTAAAATTTAGAGTCCAGATTATATTGAATGTACAGCATGGAAAATCCTCCCCACAGTCAATTATCTTCAGCATTCAAAGCTGATGGGAAACAATTTTTTTTTTGTGGATGGCCACTGGAAAGAGCACAATGCCTTCAATTCCACTGAAAAGAGTTCCCTATGGAGAAGTTGCACTCTCAAAAACCCCCCAAACTTGGTGGTGGAACTTTTCTGGTTGTGTCTTCCTGGAATCCACTTTCATTAGAATTTAAGTAAAGGTTCAATTCAATTAAGACCATACATGTCCTGTCACTTTTTTGGCCCAGCATTGGGGTGAAAAGAGGGAGACTTTGGATGAGACTTTTGTAGCAGCTAATGACTGAGCTGTGGTCCTTGGCTCCAGCACAGTGAATGTTAGAGGCTGTTGGCCCAGAAAGTTGATCAGAGGTCACCTTTTCAGCTCCCCAAAGCACAAAGCACCAGGATCCTCTGCTCAGCTGGCGACCAGTTGAAAAGGAAAAAATGGATTGTCATTTTTTTCAGGCAGCAGCCCTTGCCAGCCTCAGCTGCAGCCAGTGGTGAGATTCCTTGTGGCCTGAGGAAGTGTCCAGCAGAGCTGCAGGGAACACAGAGTACGGAGGAAGGGCTGCTCTCTGTATTCCTGTGGTTTGGGAATGCTCTACCTTCACAGAGCTGCCTGCCCGGCAGCCGGGGTCAGCGGCAGAGCGTAAAGCCAACCCCGATTTCTCCTGGGGAAAAAAAGAAGAGAAAAGTGGCAAGAATAATATTTGGTTGTGACATTGGAAATAGAGGGATGTGCCAGGAGGGAGAAGGAGAGGAGTGCCTGATTTGGGCAGAGTAGAGTTGCAGGGGGTGAGTGGAAGTTGGAGTGGAGCATCTTGCTACACCCCCTGGGAGGAAGCCCTGGCCAGGACAGCAGCAAGAGCTCAGCAAAAATGAAGCCTTTGGGACTAAAGCAAATATTTCAATGATGTTTCAATCAATGGGGCCACAACAATGATGGGTTATTTTTATTTCCTTGAAAGAAGCGGGAAATGGAGAGAAAAGGGGAATTTTATCACCCCCGCCTTCAAGAGATGTGCAGGGAGTGCAGAGGGAGCTCACAACACCCCAGTGGCTGCTGAGTGCCTCCCAAGTTCACTGGGCAATACTTGGTATTATTTGCAGGCAGTAATTGACAGCAGCAATTTAATTAAACAAAAACAGCAAGACAGTGTCTTGATAAAAGGGCAGACGACAATAATTTTCCAGAAATGGATCCCTCCAGCTCTCACTGAGGATAGACACTCAGAGCCCTTGCAAATTCTGATAAGTGACTTCGAGCCTGTGTTGTTATCTTGCTTTTTTTTTTTTTAATACTGTGAAGTTGTTGGGAGGAATAAAAAGAGCCAGAAATCTTTATTATTCTTCCTAAGGGATTCATTGCATTCTACTTTGCATTGCTTCACCTTATTACCAATTTTCATTGTACATGCTTTTAATAAATACTTATTGTTATAAAGATAATAACACTGTTATCACATTAATAACTTTGCAGTGGTGTAAATGAAAATGAATATTAATAACATTAACAGTGACCTTGATACCGTAGAACACCGGTAACTGGGAAATTTTTGAAGTGTTTTATAGCACAAAAAAACCTTTCTTTTCTGTTTTTTCTCTGCCAGCACTGGGAGGGAAAGTAGAAGAGACAGAAATTTAGATATTTGTGGAAAAGGCTCGGTGATTATTTCCCATTATAGATCACTGCAGTCTGGTTTATTAAAAATATCTTCTCATCCCCAATTCTTCCCTGAGGTATTTCGGCTGCCTACCAGCTCTGCAATGAATGAATGCAGACACCATATGGGCACTTGTCTTCCAGCCTGTGTGTGGGTCTTTTGGGGCTCTGCTCAGATTCCAGCAGATGGGTCAGACTGACATTTCTTTTTTGAACCAGAAAAGGAAAAAAAAAAAAGCAAGGGGCTACATTACCTTTCAAGGCAGTTCTGCGTCTTCTCATCCAAAAAGCTGAATGAATCAACCACAGGGAAATTTGCTCCCTTTTACATTGCATCACTTTGCATTAAAGAAAAAGTCACCTGCGAGTAAATCTTCAAATAAGGTGATTTTCCATGCCTCTGCATTTCCCAAACATTTTTCTTTGTTTGTATGTAGGGCTGAATTTGAGATTGGGAGCACATAGAGCTGAGCACCAAAATTTTTTGTATGATTTTTTTTCACCTGTGGTGACCTAAAAACTCCAACAGGAGCCACTGATAGCAGCGGTTGTATGTTCTGCAAGAGAAAGAATAATCAATTCTGAGCAAAGAACTCTGTGTCAGTACAAGAAGAGAGGAAATTCCAGTGTGCTGGGAGTGCAGTCAGAGGGAATAAGTATTGCAAGATTTCCAGTACTAAGCAGAGATTTCAAACTGTAAAACTAAGGGTTTACGTGAGGTTAAGCCTTGAGATTTTCAAATCTGAAAAATCTGATAATGTCAAAGTTATTGTCTTCACTGGGCTTTGCCCTGTCACATTGCTCATTTGCTTTCATAGTTTGGGGACATTTTTACACACTAAGGCATAAATTTAACAGAACAAACAGCAATGTAAGAAACTACAGATGGTAACTGCAGAGCAGCCAAGCATTGTCTCCAATGGTGAATTTAACTTTAGGGTTCCCTGGCTCAGCAGATGGCAGATTTCAGGCCTGACTTTGCATGGATATAACTTTCTTCAGTGCAATATTTTGGTGGGAGGTCAAATTCACCAAGATTTGTCTTTAGCTGATGGGTCCATTGCCTCAAACATCATAAGGTTGTCTGGATGTGGAACTCATCCTAAGTATTTGGGTTTGGGTTTTCAGTTTGGGAAGGCAGCTGGATTTTTAAACAGGATGGAGAGTGTCAGCCAACACCTGGCGACAGAAGTTACAAGACACATGAAATGAAGAATTTATTGTATATGATCACCTAGAATAATGTATTGCTTCTAACTGGAGGTGTAAATAAGGAAATGTGGCTGTAGCACTGCAAGAACCTGCACCAGCTCCATCAAGGACTCCTGCAGAGCTTGAGGAACTGTTCAATAGCCTGACCTCACTGTCAACATATCCTTCTTATCCACATTACCACAGTGCTCCTATCACTGGGCATGAATGAAATGTAGACGCATTTTACAGGAATATGCAGATCCCAGCATGCACACTCACCTCTCTACTTTGGCATCACTAATCTGTCTCTCTCCATCACTCTGATTTACAGCAGTCCTCAAAATGCAGACTAAGGTCTCTCAGTAGTGTTTATCTCACTGTCACTTTGTCACTTTGTCTTGCTTTTATGCCTCCAAGCAGGCAGAAGCTGGCAGCCTCTGTCTCCAGCATAAAAGTGGGTGGAATAGATTAAAAATGGCCAAAGGGTATTGTGGAAACCAGAGGTGTGAAGGAAGGTGGCCAAGTCTCCAAGCAGAGTGATTAAATATGGCAACGCAGCCTTGGAGGGTAAATGCAGCATCCACTGCCCACAAATAACACCATCATTTTACCATCCAGAAACACTCCAGGGAAATAAACATTTCTCATCATTGCCAGGAAAGCCGAATCATTAAGGAACAGAATGATGATGAAATGCAGCAAGTCTTGGTTCTTGAGCAAAGCACATTAGTTTCTGGGACACGAGGCTCATTTGTAATAGGGATCTAATTCATGTAATCAACACCAAGGCTAAACACTGAAGAGAAGATTTTCTGAAATAAAGATTGATTTCTGTGCCAGTCTTTCCATGCTAAACACACTCCCAAATTGCCTTTCTGTGTCCAGGAGCGGGTGCTTAGAAGCCTAAATATCCATTTGTGCATACCAACGGGCAGCTTGCCTGTGCAACCAGAAGAAAAGCAAGAGAGGGCTGGGTTTTCCAAATCCCAACTCCCTGGTGGTGCTTCTTGGCTCTGACTGTGAGCAGAACTGGCTCGGTGTGCTTCTCTGCCCTCAGTATTGCTGGGCAGGATCCATGAGGCATTGAAGGGCTCCATGGCAGTGCTCCGAGCCCTTTGGATTGGGATGAGGCTCTCTCTCCGTCTCATCTGCTCTTAGAGCAGTGCTTGACATTAATATTTCCCTTTTCACCACGAGTTCTCAAAGCCCTTTTCAAGCCTTATTAGGGTTCAAATCACACTTGAGGAGGATGCAGAGGTCCTAATGACAGGAGAAATGAGGACAAGAGGAGTGACTTGCTCAATGTCACTAAGTTGAAAAAGGAAGATTTGAGTCTCGGTAGTTTGCTCTAAGCCCTAATGAATAATAATGACTGGCCATATTGATAATTACTAGTGCTTTCACTGAGTTTAACACACACAAAGTGCTGCTGAAATGCTCATCTGTTCACCCTCAGTGATTGCTGGTGCTCTGCGTGGTCTCCATCCCACAACTCACTTTTTTTTTGCAGGAAAGCCACTGAGTTAATCAGATATTGCTCCACGGCGGGAAGCTGAGCGTGGAAAGGGTTGCAGGATGAGGCATGAAAGAAGATGTTCAGAGTGCCTGGCTCTTGGCATGTCACTCAGTGCCAGATGTAGGGCTGCTCGAGCTGAGAACTTGGTCTCCCTGGCTGCCAGAAGAGGAGCAAGCTCCATTAGAAACCCACTCAAAGCGTCTGAATTAGAAGCTGTTTCTCTCTGCTGCGCCTCTGGAGAGACGAACATTAAAGGTCTTCAGCTAGACATGTGAATATTCTCCCTTAAGTGCTTATTATTATTCCCATTTTGCAGGTGGGTGAACTGGAAAGGACGGGACTGTGCTAAATTAAGCGAGCTGCCTGCGCTGGTTGGGCTCCCTCTCTGCTCCCCCATAAAACTCCTGGAAATGTGGACGAGAGAAAAGAATGTAAAGCTGCATAAATCTCCAGGGGAATATGTTTAGGTTGTAAAAATACAGAGACAGCATGGAAATATCTCCAAGTGCTCTGGGAATATATGGTGAGTCATGAGCACCGTATATTAAATGGTCAACGCTTCTTCAACAGAAGCAATTCCTCACGCGAGACCACAGGAGTCACAGGAATTGGCTTTGCCCCAAACTGCCTGATTCAGCAAGATAGCAGCAGTGTGCACAAGCCCTGCTCTTCATGGTTCAGCTTTTAGGCACTGGGAGAAAAGGACAAACTGAGAGGTTTTTGATGGATTCAAGTATGGCAGTGTTTTAACTGTATGAGTAGAAATTAATCAGAAAAATAAAATGCAGTAAGAATGGGTAATTATAGAACCAAAGAATGGTTTGGCTTGGGAGGGACCTTAGAGCTCATCTCATTCCAACCCCCAGCACCTTCCACTGGACCAAATTTCTCAGCATAATATATGTATGAAACACATCCCTCCCATGCTATTTCTTCTGCTTGTTTTGTCTCTCAGTTTTCTGCCATCTCTGGCATTCTTCCCAAAGGCAAAATTCGGTTGCACTTGGGGTAGTCATTAAAAATTACCATCTGAGAAAGTGTTTATCAGCTCTATCACTGCAGGTGCACTGGAAGAATGATTGCAAATTAAAATGGCTTTGTAACAAGGCCTGAGTTAGCAAAAAGGAGGAAAAAAAAAGAGCAGAAAAAAGGTATATTAATTTTTCTGAAATTAGAAGATAGAATAACACTCAGAGGAAACATTTATCATTATGTCAGCACGGGGGTCTGTGATTGATCTTTTTAATAATGGTTTTCATAACTTTGAAGATAAAGACAGTTGGTCTATCTTGGTATTTTTCATAGTAGATCTAGCAAGTTAAATTACTTTATTTGTGTATCTCAAATAAAGGCTAATACAGCAAAAGGAGGCTTAGAAATTCATCTCTTTGCAGTTGCACAGGGTCAGAGCCCATCATCTCCTCCTGAAGGAAAAAAGCAGGATGGCACAGGCCATGTCCATACCAGTAGACCCCACAAACTCAGCATGAACAAATCAGCCTTAGGGCTTGAAATATTTATCCATTATGGCTAAAAGAAACTGTCTTTCTTCTTTTATACATATATATTATTTTTTTTGTCTAGCACTATGTTTGTCCAGAATGTAAATAATTTTTAAGGCAAGATTCAGATGTGCACACACGCAACTTGTATGTAAATGTGCTTCATGCCACAAGCTGGTTTTTTTTAATTCATGATCCCCAGTTGGAGGCTGGGATTTGCAAGGGACTTGATGAATGAAGAGGAAAAAATAGGAAAGAGTGGGGTACATAGAGAAAAGAGCCTATAAAATGCAGTTAATCTGTTTTTTCTGGAGGTAGACAGAACGCTAAAAATCACTTAAGGAAACAAGGCACACATGCAATCCAAGCACTCATTAGAACACATCCCTGATCAAATTTTAAATGCTTCATTTTGAATTCAGGGGCTGGAAGAGGAGTAATAAATGACATGAAAGTGGAAGCTCAGGGCACTGGAATGTGCATACAAAGGCCCAGCGACCTTCAATTCCCTACCAGTGGCTCAGAGACCAAATGTGACAACACAAAATAGAGCTGGGGAGCCACAGTTTGTGCATGTGACACAAAAGGAAAAATTGTTCTGTAACAGGAACTAAACACCTCCAGGAGTAACACCCTTCCCTGCTTACTCACCAGAGCAATGTGAAACCACAGGGCTGTTCAGATGGGAAAAGAGGAACCAGGAGCAGAGATCTTGTTGACTCCAGTGCGTGTCTTGAATCCAAACCACATGTGGAGGGGACAGAGAAGCCACCTGATCAGTTTAGCAGATCTGAGAGGTCTTAGAGCATCTTTCATCATTCAGTCTGTTGCTCAAGCTCTTCATTAATCAAAGCTCAAAATGCATTACAGATTTCTAAAGACTTTTTAATTTATTTTTTTATTAAAGCAAACTATTTTAACAGAGCTTGAAGCAGCCTGATGTCAAGCTCTTGGCTGCTGCCTCCCCCAGTTTTGTCACTGCTGTGACGAGCCCTGGGGTGCTGTCACCTCTCTGAGAGCTGCAGGAGGAGCAGAGTGAACCCTCAGACCAGCAGCACACGTGGGCTGCTCCTGGTGCCAATCTGAACCATCTCCATTTGTCTTCTAACTCATAACTCCTCCTCCACACCCCTTCAGACACTCACAGAGCAGGTTTCAAAGCTTTGCCTGCCCCAGGAATCACAACCACGAGCTTCCAGAAGCAGCAGGTTTTCACAAGCTTCTCGTTGCACGTGGTGCCACAAAAGAATTATGGTGATTCTGAGCACTGAACCATTTAAAATCTATTTTAATTGATTCCCGGCTACCTCACAACTCCAGCATATTGTTAAATCAGTGGTGGATAAAAGTAGCAAGAGGTAACATCTTCTGCCTTGCTGCAGGAGATCACATCTAAAACAAGGCAGTAAATTCTGGGTGCCTCATTGCCACCGAGATGCAGACAAATTGGAAGAAATTCATAAGAAGAGTAATAAAAATGATTAAAGGTTGGAAGAGACTGAGTTATGAGCGAAGATTAAAGGAACTTAATACGCATCACTTGGCTAAATGATGGCTAAGAGGGGAATGATACCCTTCAATAAGTACTTGGAGGGCGTAAAGATCACCAATAAAAGGGAACTCTTGAGGCTGCTGAAGGACACACAGCTCAGGATGAAAGGATGGCAGCAGGCAAAAGGCAACTGCATCTCGACTTCCATCATAAAAATCTCACAGAGCATTTGTGGGAAACCAAATTCTGCCACATTCGCCTAATCAAGTTTCAGTATTAATTTTTGCCTGTTCCAGGGACAAAGGCATTGTCTTCAATTAAAAGCTGAGCATGAATTCCCAGAGGCACTCCAAGGATGTGCATACCAAGAAGAATAATTCCCAAGCCAAGCTGGGAAAACAGCAAAAAAGGCATTCCGAGTGTTTGAAGGCTGATACACCCTTTACCCAGAGCTGAAGGATGTACAAGATATGAAATTAGTGATTTGAATGTGCCTGTTGCCAGGATACCAGGGGCAAAATGAGAGTAATAATGCATTTCTTTAAAATACACACATTCCATTAATTCCGGGGAGAATCACACCAATGTTTTAATGGGAGAACAGAATAGCAAATCTTCCTACAATTTTCTCACAGCACCAACTCCCAGCCCCGGAGCTGGGAGGAGAGCTGAAATAATCTCTGGGGGTGTCGGGGGGCTGTGGCTGCACATCCTAAACCCAGGCTGTGTCAGACAGCAGCCGTGCATCCGATGGGATGGGAAATCTGCTGGAACTGGGCTGAGCTGTGGCTCTGCTCGGCGGAGCAGCTCAGCGCCGGGAGCCCTGGAGCTGTTAAGTACAACATATCCATCACCTGGTGGTTTTCCAGGCTCACTGCACTGAAACTCCCGCCTGGATTTACAGGTCCCCACCCAGGAAATTATTTGCTTCCAGCTCCAGCCACCCCTTGCCTTTCCCTGTGGAGAGGGAATCCTGAAAGCAGCTCTCCTAGCAGATCCCTTTGCTCCTGCAGCTCAGGGCACCAGGGGCACAGAGATGTTTTGGGGAAGTTTTGGTCTTTTCCCGTCACTGCTCACATCCGTTTTTTGTGGAATTAGGGTTTGATGTAAGGATATTACTGTATGCTGGCACCCTGCAGCAACATCCCCTGAGAAAGGCTTTGGGAAGCAGTGCCTGGGGATGGAGGTCATGGGAAAAGAGCTCCCCAAAAGCACCCGGAGTGGGAAGCAAAACCTCCTCGGTCCTTGCGGGCGATGAACTCCTTCCTCTGCTTTATGAGTTTGGGAGAGAGGAAGCACAAAGCAGAAACATCTGCATTTCTAAGCCCTCTGTGTGGGAATAACCTAGAGATGCTGATGCTGTAATAGGCACGTGGAGGAAAAGCAGCCTGTTCCCCGGGATTAGCATCCCATTACTGCGGTGCTCTGAGGACACAATCTGATTTCTTTATCCCACAGTTAAATCTGCCTATAAATGCACAGCTCTGCTGCTGGCCAGCCCAGCCCCTGGACCTTTCCTCCAGATTTCTGCCCCAAAACACAGCCAGCAGCAATGAGAATGGACTCCTCTGCTTAAAAAGATCACCTTTTCAATCCACAGCTTGCACTACTAATTGTTTGCCTGCTTTTCAACACTGCTGAAGGACTCTCCTGTCTTTTTTACCACACAAGCCTGCTCAGAGCTAAGAAATATGTACAAACTTGTTTTCAAAGTGGGATGATTCTTCATATGTTGCAGAGTAAGCATGGCAACCAGCAGAAATCAGATTTACAGAGGTGGAGGTCAGGACCTTTCCTTTTATGAAAACCAATCTAGTCAGAGATTGCTCTACTATAATTTTTATAGTGCAACTTCTTCATTTCCTCCCTCTTTGAACTCTGAGTCGTGAGCATTAAAGGTCAGTCTCAGCTTTTAGGTTTTGAGGCGGTTTATTCTGATTTTTCCTACTCTGGCAATCATTACAAGAGCATGTAGTGACAGGACAAGGGGGAATGGCTTCAGACTGACAGAGGGCAGGGTTAAATGGGATATCAGAAAAAATTCTTTACTGTGGGGGTGGTGAGGCCCTGGCACAGGGTGCCCAGAGAAGCTGTGGCTGCCCCTGGATCCCTGGAAGTGTTTAAGGATGGGTTGGACAGGACTTGGAGCGGCCTGGGATAGTGGAAGGTGTCCCTGCCATGGCAGGGGGTGTGGCACTGGATGAGCTTTAAGGTCCCTCCAACCCAGACCATTCTTTGATTCTATAATTTTCACAGTTACACAGTTCCTGGAGAGGGATTTTTTATGCCCTAAAAGTTTGTATTTTCTTCCCCATCTCTCCAGGTAACACTGAAGACAGTCTGTAAGTGTCTGTGGGATGGGCAGATTCAACCTGTGTGGAGTGCCTGGAAGTTTGAGCTACCATGTGTGGAAAATACCACCAAGATTTCTACTCCAGCCGCTGGTTGGTGAGGAATAATGCAAACAGAGACTTCCCCAGGGAATGAAGATCTTGTTTTCATGACAGCTTCTTTGATTTTTTTGTTATTTAAAAATACAGAAAGAGGAAGGGAGTATAATTACACAGAAATCTGGCTAAGGATAATTGCTATTCAGAGCATCCCACGAGGCTGAAAAAGGCCTTGGAGGGCAGCATATTTAACTCATAACAGAAACACTGAATATGAGTGAGTATTTTATAAATCACAGGTTTCACCTCGTCAGGGTCTTTATTCTAGGTGGTTGTTTTACCTAAAAACCAGGTGAGAATCAGATGTGATCTGAGCAGAGATACATACACTGTGCTGTAGGGAATGTGTGCACGTGTGACTTTTAAAATCTTTTTAAAATTTTTATGTGGCCTTACAGGTGCACAATCACCCACCTGAAACCTTTAATCTGCTTGGCTCCCACTCGTAGCTGTGTAATTTGTAAACTTCTGCTTTGCATTTTACTATTAAGGTACATATGGTTTCACTGCAAAACAGATTCCCACAGAGCTGGGTGAGTTTTAGATGCTTCTGAAAGTTAAAACCAAAGATGGGCTTGATCACGAAAGGAAGTACTAAAATAGAGAATTCACGGTTCTTTCATGTTTAGCTAATGCTTCATCACTTCAAACTCTTAGAAATAATATTGCTGAGTATTAAACACATGGATTTAAGCCTAACAGTGTTGGGAGGGAAATAGGAAGAGTTTTCCTTTTGATACCATTGGCTTTGCAAGTGTTGCATTAAACCTGTGAGGGAAAAGGTGTGTGCTGCACCACAGAAGGGATGTGTGGATATCCCAGAATAATAACCAGACTGTGCATTTAAACATGTATTTATCATCATAGAATCACAGAACAGCTTGGGTCAGAAGGGACCTTAAAGACCATCTTGTTGCAACCCTCCTGCCATGGGCAGGGACACCTTCAGGTTGCTCCAAGCCCTGTCCAGCCTGGCCTTGGACACTTGCAGGGATCCAGGGGCAGCCACAGCTTCTCTGGGCACCCTGTGCCAGGGCCTCCCCACCCTCACAGGGAACAATTCCTTCCTAAAATTTAATCTCAACTTCCCCCCTGTCAGTTTAACAGTTTTTATATGTATTCAGTTTACATCTATTTATATATTTTGGTAGGACCTCTTGTTTGAGAGCAAACCTCACATTTATTGAGTAGAAGATTTTCTCTCCTTGGCCATCTCCTAGCTGCTGTCATTCCAAGCCCGGAGCAGGACGGTGATGCTGCCTGCAGCCTGCCAGGTGCTCAGCAAGAAGGTCTCACTCGCTCCAGCCTTGGCAGCATCCAGCAGAGTCTCCTCGGGCTGACCTTTGCCTGCACAGCGCATTCGGGATGCCGGTGCCACCCACACCCCGCTGGCTCGGAACAGCCCCGATTCCTGCCGGGTGCCTCGGGAACATCTCGGGAAGGCGATGGGCCGCTCCCGAGCCATCCTCCGGGCGGCTTTTGGGGACCGCCATGCCGCGGGGGCGATGCCCGGGGGATGCCAGCATCCCGCCCCGGGGGTTCCGCGGCGCATCCCCCGCCCTGGGACGGCTCTGTCCGCAACCATCCCCGCACCCCATCCCCGCACCCCATCCCCGGGGGCCCCGCCGGGCACCCCCCGCCCCGGAGAGCCGCGGGGCAGAGCCGAGCGGCAGCACTCCGCCTCCCGGGCTGCGCAGCGCGGCCGGGGAGCGGCGGGGCTGCTCCCTCCCTCCCCCTTCCTCCTCCTCCTCCTCCTCCTCTCCTCCTCCTCCTCTCCTCCGCCCCCCTCCCGCAGGGCAGAGCCGGCGGAGGCGGCGGGCGCGGGGCAGAGCCGAGCCGAGCCGAGCCGGCGGAGGTAGGAGCGCGAGGATGGGATGGAGTGGGATGGAATGGGATGGGTTCTGGGGGAAGGCGGGGGTCTCCAGGCCGCGGCTCCCCAAGTTCGGGGCGGCGGGACTTTGCGGGAAGTTGGGCAGCAGCAGCCCCGCGGGCAGCGCCGGGCACGGCTGGGCTCGGGGGGCGTGGAGCTCTCTCCGGGGGACACAGCAATGTCCCCGCTCCCCGCCGGGCTGGGGCACCCCCGGGCATCCCCCGAGCCGCGGCAGGAGCGGCTGTAGGCTGGGAAGGCACCCCGCTCCGGGGGACCCGCGGGGACAAAGGTAGCGCAGATGCTGTCACCTCCCGCGCCCGGCAGGTCCCCGCAGCCGCGGATGGCGCTGGGCTCGGGGCTTCGCGAGAGAAGACACTTGTAAAGGGCTTTTCTGAAAGAGCCATTCAGTCCCGGCAGCGCATCCCACCTAGGATCGAGCCGCGCACGGATGGTGCCATCCGCGGGTGCGTATTTTTGGGTGAAGAGGGGGATTTCTTAAATGCGAGCTGCTGGCTGTTAAAAATAGCTTCATAGCTGCTGAGAATGCAGGCAAGGTTCAGTGACGGGTTATTATGGTCAGAGTCTGTTAAGCAACAATTCACCAGCTGAACTTTGGCGGTCTCATACATGGGCTTCTCTTTTTCTTCTTCTTCTTCTTTTTTTTTTTTTTTTTAATTTATTTTCCTCTGCTGCTTCATTGTAATACTACAGCCGTACTCTGCAGAGATCTCACTGTCTTAGGCACAGACAGATTTGTAGGTTAATAGGATATATGAGAGTATTGCTTGGATGATGCATTCAAACACCTACCAAAGTCTCAGATTCAGAATTTTTTTAAAATCTTATTTCATTTATTATATCATTCTATGACCTAAAGTGCCCTTCACGTTGACTTCCTTGCATATGACATCAGAATGTTTTCACTACTTGAATTGTTAGCCAGACCAAAAAGCCATCATCATCATCATCATCATCATCTCCTGTGGAACAAACACATTCTTTTGTATTTTGTGACTTCAAAAAAAAAAAAAACCAGAGTGGCCAGCTGAGCACATCGCAGATTAAAATCTCAAAGTTTGCTGGAACTGTTCACGAAGAGTAAATATTTTTAAGGTTTAACTGAAAATCATATGCGCTCGTTTGGATAAACAAACACCTGATTGAACAGCCCTGCACTTGATACTAACTGGGGACTGCTTGATCTCTGGCAAAGAGGGAAAATTCCATCAATAAAAAGTCCCCACATGTACATGAACTATCCACATATATTTATGTCTATGCTGTTTATACATGTTTTATATGCAGACACACACACATATACACTCACTCATAAACAGTAAATCTCACTTAAAACCAGCAAACACAAATGGAGTAGTTGCCTTGAAGCCTCTTTTTGTCAGTGATTAAAATGTTGTCACACGTCTCGTGCCCTGAGAGCTTCTCTGCTGCTGCTGCTGGTGCCATTTCACTCTTGGGCATTGAGTCAAAGGATTCATCTGGCTCTTCACGTGCCAAAAGAAAGAAAATCAATTTGAATGCAGAAAGGAGGAAACTACTTGTCTGAAGATTTAACAGTGAATCTACCTTCTTTCTTTCCTTTTTTCTTTTAATAGCACTTAGATCCCGTGTCTGTGAGTGTAGCCATCGTGCAGTTCTGAAATCAATAACAAAACAGTTTTATGGTTCAGATTTTGTCATAGGAGGACTAATCTCAAATTCAGAGTGTTTTATTTGGTGGTTTGTAACAGGAGCATGATGAAACAGTGGAGATTTACATTGTAAGACACTTAATTCCACTAATGCAATGGAAGGCAGTAATGGATTTTATCTTCATTGCTAATCTAAAAGTAGGTATCTGGAAATCATATAAATGAGAAGGTTGATGCAGAGTCTCCTATTTGAATTATTTCATGTGGTTGAAGGGGAAGGATGAAGGTATGTAATCCACCAGCAGCATTAACAAGGACAGGATTATGTAGGCACAATCAGAGATGCAAATAAGGTCCTACTTACGTTATATTTTAACATTATTTTAAGCAACTTGTGGCAGGAGCTCTGTGAGAATGGGAAGTTTCAGTGGTGAGAGCTTTTGCTGGCAGCCCAGGTAATTTCAGTGTTACTGAACATGTTTTCAAAGATGGGCTGTGGCCTGGTGCTAAAGCATCTCTCAAAGCATTGGTTTATATTTAATATCAAGTGATTTGGGGGATGGCAGCAAACTCTGCCAAAGTTGATGAGCTATTGCTGGCCAATAAGGATTTCTTATGGAATTCCTCTGCTGACTAGGAAGGGAATCCTTCCTATTATTACTTTTCCTACTGAGTGCTTCCTTATACGTCCATGGAGCCAAATCTCACGATTGTAACTCAGTGTTGTCACCACTGTGCGCTGATACAATTCCTCCAGAGGTGAGCTGGCAGCAGATCTCTGAGCTCACCTGAATCCCATGTGGATTTAGGAACTTGGAACACCCAACTGTGCTTCTCTTCCAGTGCAGATGCATCACTTAGGTGAAGAAAGCTGTGAGACAAACAGATACCGATGTACCCCATCTCCCTCCTAATTGCTCCTGCAGTTAATGTAGATCCCACAGCCATAAACTCCAAGGAAATGTGCTGTTAAATCATTCAGTGCTGCTCTGGGTACTGATTTGATGTGGAGCACTGTTTCAAACATCTCAGAGGGTTTGCAGAAGCTGTACCCTGGTTTGGGCTCCTTAATTGCTGTCTTCAGACTTCCCTCTTCCCCTTAACCCACCTATTTTCCTCCATGCCTCACACAGGGAGAGGTAATTTTAAATTCACATACTCCTTGGCTGGACTTCTGTTGCTCAGCTGGAAGAATCCGAAGTGCTGTGGAAAAACATGGTAGATTTCCAATAGGAGAGCATTTCTTTCACTGCTTTCCCCCACAAATTAGTATTTCTTATTTATTTCTGTTTTCTAGTGAAGAGCCCTGTTTTTCTTGCTGACCAAGCATGGTGTCAGATCTGGAGTCTAAATCCAGCTATTCAGGGAAAGGACTCTTAGCTCCTGCAAGTTCTTACCTTGAATTGCACCCATCTCTCGACTTACACTGCAATTTCACAAAAATTAACTAATGATCTACAGCATTGCTGACCCATTCTCTTAAAAATCTGTGAAACTGATGGAAAACGTGTTGGGTTGTGTTTCCTGGGCTCAAAGACATGATTACCATTCTGTCCTGGTCCCTGGATTGGGTTTTTACAGGTGAGGAAGACAGGGAATCTCCTGAGGAGGTGCAGAGCAGGCGCCTTGCAATGGGAGCTCTGTAATCCTTTGATTACACAGCTGTGCCTGACATGCCACTAAACAGCACTTTAGGGGCAAGCAGTTAATGCAGCTTTTCCATGGAATATTTATTAATTTGTGTTACACCTGGTTGCCAGCAGCTGTTGAACGTGGCTTGTGAGCTTTAGTTTTAAGGGGTGTCCTGTGAGGGGAGATGAGCAGGTGATGCCTCACAAGGAGGAAAAAGAGAAATGTTGTCCTGGTGGGTGCTGGGGAGCTTTAGGAAGTGCCAAGGTAGCTGTGGTGGAGAGGAGAGGCCTGGTGAGGTGGAGAATGTGAACAGGAATGAGGGACATGTGGCACACTCTGTCCCACAGCCTCTGTCCCCTGCTGGCAGCGCAGCAGAGGTCACAAGATGGAATCTCAGATGGATTTGGTGGGAAAGGACCTTAAAGCTCATCCAGTCCACCCCCTGCCATGGGCAGGGACACCTTCCACTGTCCCAGGGTGTTCCAAATCCCATCCAGCCATGCCTTGGACACTGCCAGGGATCCATGGGCAGCCACAGCTTCTCTGGGCACCTGTGCCAGGGCCTGCCCACCCTCCCAGGGAGCAATTCCTTCCCAATATCCCATCTCTCCCTGCCCTCTGTCAGTTCGAATCCATTCCTCCTTCTCCCGTCCCTCCATCCCTTGTCCTCAGTCCCTCTCCAGCTCTCCTGGAGCCCTTTTAGGCCCTGGCAGGGGCTCTGAGCTCTCCCCGGAGTCTTCTCCTGGTGAACTTCCCCAGCTCTCAGTCTTTCCTCCCAGGACTGATCCTCCAACCCCCTGATCCCTTTGGCCTGGAGCACCTTTCCTGCATGAACCCTCCAACCCCAACCCATTGCCCTGCCTCTTCTCATTCCCAGCTCCGTCTTCCTAAAACTCCCACAACAGCTGGAGCTGCATGAAACACTTTTCCCCCAAATTTCAGAAGGTGGCTGCTGATTTCCTTCTGACCTTGCCAGAAATGTCCACGTAAGCTCCGGAGAGGTTTTTGGAGCTCCTGGTGGTGCGAACCTTCCCTGTTGGTTTGCTGAGAGCCCCTGCAGCATTGGGATTGCCTCCTGTGCCATGGGTTTCCTTGGAAATGAACCCAATCCTGTGGAGAAATGATGGGATGGAGGGGCAGGGAAGAAACACAGCCTTTTATTTGTTTATATGCAAGCAGCACAAAATACACACTTAATATTCTACAACTCACTATGCCATCATTTACTCACCACATAAGCACAGCATTTTATAAATAAGTGGGTTTTTATGCCCACTCTGTATCTAAGGTGGGTCCTTCCTCACTGTAAAAGGTGCAGATCTGTACCTAAATAGCAAAATACTGACATTTTTCATTTGCCTCACGCCTTCCCGTAGGAAAAAATAAGTTTCATGAGGAGATATTTTTTTTCCTGTAGAAAAACCTTGATTTTCAGTGTGGGTGAATGTACCCTGCTATCTTACTATAAATTTAGAAAAACTGATGAGAGTGGAAAAGGCTTTTGTATTATTATTATATATATATATTTTTTTTTTTTTTTAAAATTTTTTTTCATATATTGGTGTTTGGCTTAAATATGGCAATTTTAAGTTAGACTGGTAGCTTCTCAGGATTGCATGGAATAGAGGGGAGGTAATTTCTTTCAAATAATGGCAGTCATTGAGTTACAGGTGAGTTTGAGCTGGGAAGAACTCTGAGGTCAGACAGGAGCCAAGATAAAATGTTAAGTTCAAAGTCAGACAGAGGAAACAAGATAAGACTGCTTTGAAAAATGAAAACCTCTGCAAGACACAAAGGAAAAAAAAATAAAGATTTATGTGCAGCATGTGTAATTGGGAGATGGAAGAAGCCTGGTAGTGTTGAAAGAGTGCTCTGAGGGTGGGCAGCACATGGATGTGAGTTGTAATATTGGATGGTTTGTCCAATTTCAGGTCTTGGAACAATGTGGAGAAAAAGCACTTAATTAAAGTGCTTTAGAACTGGAACCACATTAGTGATGAGATACCAATAAATAGGAGAGACCTCAGGAAAAAAGTAGCAAAAATCAGGATTCTGGAAGGTTTTGCCCGTAATTTGGAGGAAAAGTAGGAGCCCAGTGTTAACCTTGCTGTGCCTAAATTGGGATATAATGGTCTGAGTGCCAGAATGTATTAATCCAAAAAAAAGGGACTCTTTGACTGGTGCAGCCAGGAGGTTTGTCTGTGTAAAGCTAGAAAGAAGAGGAAATGGAGAAAGATGGTTTAATAGTTTATTAGGCGAATATATCCTGTAATGAGATGGGTTTGCCTGCAGCCTCAGCTCCTCACAGGGGAGCTTCATCTCCTGAAAATCCTTTAGCAGCCCTTAAAACCAACACTTCCTTGCAAGCCCGTCAAATACCTTATCTAATATTTCTTCCCAGCCTCTTTGATTTTGTCTACTTTTTAGTTGCAATTCATCTTTTTTTTGCTCAGCTGTGTGGATATTAGATAATGTTAAACAGATATTGGTAATGTTAAGTAAATTAAATGGATAATGAATCTCAAATTTTCAAGTTTATAATTTTTCAGATGCATTTCCCTGTGTTAGGCTGGTGGTCCTGCTCCTCCTCTTGTCTCCTACCACTTCTCAGTGCTTTTTTAGGATTCCTGCTGTGCAGCTCTTCCTTCTGACTGCTGAAGCCTGAGGATATTTCCTGGGGCCACTTCTGGACAGGATTTTGGAAGAGGAGCAGGTTGAACACATCCATCAGGCTTTTCCAAGGAAGGATTAGTGACTCCCACTGTGAGATTCACACCTTTAGGATCAGGGATTCTCTGCTTTGTGTCTCCCTGGAGCTCCGGGCTGGGAATAACACTGCGACATCTGGGTTGTAACTGCATCTATTGCAAGCCGTAAAAATTCAGATAAAAACCCTGCTGTGCATTAAAGACTGCCAGGAGAAGCTGCAGCACGAGATGTAGTGATGGGCTCTTAATTTAAAAAGACAAAACCATGTTCTTCAGCACTCCAGCATTGAGTACTACAGCTTTATGCCCTGAGCAACTCATCGGAGCTGTTCGTAAAGTAAATAATTTAGATGAAAAGTTTCATAAATTATAAAGCTCTGAAAACAGTTTCTCAGGTTGAGGATTAACTTGCCTGAGGATCAGATAAGGATAAATCAGAATGAAACTACTATTGCACTTGACATTTAGTATTAGAATTACTTTGCAAAGCTATTTATACCATCTTTAAAACAGCTCCAGCAAGAAATGAGATGTGAGAGGTGAAAAAAGGAGAAGAGTGGAATCTAAGCTCATCCCTTCATTGAGGAAAGAGGAAATAATAATAATAATAATTTGTCTGATTTTAAATAGTGAAGGTTTTAACCCTTCAGAGTAAATTTTTGAACCTCGCTGAGGAGACCAACAAAATGAAAATTACACAGCAGAGTAAAATGCACTATGGATTGGTATCCATGGAAATCCCACGTGGATTTATCTTGCATTGGGCTAGATCAGGAGTAACTCAGCTTTTGGGTTTCGCTGGTGTGAGGAGGACCAGAATCCTGTGGGAGAGGGAAGAGTTTTCACTGTTTTGGAGGAATTCTGAGCCCTCTGCTCACCAAGGGCTGTGGCAGAGCTGGGCAATCCTCCCGAGCTCATCAGGGAGCAGCTTTTAGCTGAAGTCAATAACTCTCTCAGATGGGTTCTGCTCACCTGCTGCTCATTTCTGCTCCAGCTGTAAAAATGGAGCGTTCTGGTGGTTTGGTACCAGAGTTAGAATGCTGCAGTAACTCATTCTGGTGGAATACAGGGGAATGCATAAAAAGCCTCTGCTGAGTTTTGATAGTCTTTTCCTGTAATGATACCCATTAAGTGGGTGTAGTCATCTCTCCAGTTCTCCATTTATTTTTTTTTTCCTCTTGCTGTGCTGGTACATTGGATCATAAATGAAAAAAAAGTGCTGCAAAAATACAGATAAACATATAAATACCAACAGTATTTTTTTGGTACTGTTACAATTCCTACAATTCCTACAATCTAAAGCTTTCCAAAACTGCAAAATGAACAGGCACTTTGTGACAATTAATATTTATGCACTAAAAACATGCCTGTTACTGAAATAAGAGTATCCCATCCATCATCACTAAACATTTTACACTGCAGGACTTTAATACCCTCCTTTCTGTATTTTGAAAGACAGCAAATAATTCCGAAATAGCAAATATCATTAAGTTGCATTTAACAAAAAAAATGGGAAGGTTTTAAATGAGATAATATAAATGCTGTGTTCATTCCAAACAGCAATTCTCTGGATGAACCTCTGGCTTCATTAAAGTCAATGAAATGTCTTCCTGCTGACTTCAGCATGCCAGGATTTCAAAAAACAAATTGAAATGGGATCTTTAAAAGTTTTCTTCTTGACGAGTGGCTGGAGCTGAAGCCATTCAGCTGTGCTTTTCTCTGCATATGTTATTTAGCTCAGCCAGGAGGTCTTAAGGTGAAGATAATGTCTGGTGGGGATGAGAGAATGTGAGCAGGAAATAATATTTCTCTTTGAAATAATCCATCAGTAGCTGTGCTCTCCCAGAGGCCCCTTTTTATGGAGATCCTGCAGATGTGCAGCCCCTCCTGGTGCTGAGGGAAGCCAACCATGCAGGTGGACATTCCTCCTAAGGATATTCAGGCCCTAAAAATGATGGAAAGCCCCAAAATCCAGCTCTTTATTTGAAGTATTGCGCCGCTGCAGCGTGCAAGTGCAGCACTCAGACATGGGCCTGGGGACATTTTTAGCTTTGTCCTTTTGGCATCAGGGGTTTCCATGCAGCAGTTGAATAGGAGGAAGGAATTAATTTGATTTAGCAGTTTCAAGCTGAAAATGAAGTTCCTCCTTGCACATCCTTCGAGGAACCCTCAATGGTCTGGATTTAGCTGCCATCCGCTCCATTTTTGCTGGGATATTTTTGAACTTCCTCTGCTGATAAATATTTAGAGTCTGTTTATCTTTCATCTCATTTCTGTTACATAGTGCTTACAGATTTTTTTCCCCCCCCATAAATACTTATTACTGCAGAAATTGGTGTTGCAAGCCTTGATATTGCAGTGCCAGCAATTCTGTAATTTTAATTGAGGCTGGCTGACAGTACTTCTATTAATTATCCAGGAGAGGCTTATGGCTTTCTGAAAGAGAAGTGTATTTCTGGCTGGAGGAGTTCGAAGGGGAGTTGTAATTGCTGTATGTCTGGAGTGCAGCTTTAGGTGCAGGAGGCTTGGCTGGATTAGATGTGGCCATTGCTGGGGATCAATAAAGCATGAAAAGGGGAAAAGCTGTTTCAAATTTGTAAAAGTTGTAGTCACCAGGATGCTGCTAAGCTCAGAATGAAAAATGCAGCTGTTTCTTTTGGGTTTAATTAAAATCCAATGAAAGACAATTCAGAGAGACCTGAGTTGATATTAATGACTCTGAGCATGTAAATAATTGGAGCAGGTGAAGGATTTCCTTCACTAAATTCTGCACAGCCTTTTCTCATAGCCTGGCTTGATGTGATTCTCACTGGTGTTGCCCAGCTAAATCTCAGAGCTCTTTTCCTCTGCCTTCCAGATTCCTTTGTGGAGTTGTGTTTTTCCTGACGTGAGTATGACAATCCCACTTTAATTGGATAACAGCAGTTGTCACCCTGCAAGAAGGGACTGTGATGCCCAGGGGCCTCAGAAGTATCTGCCTGAAAATAAATAAATAAAACATCTAAAAAGCTTTGCTAAGAAGCAGTGAATTTAAAAATTGATTTGGCTAACAGCATTGAAATGAGGTGCCTTATTCTATTACAGCATAAAGCCACCAGATGTCACTTACTTTGTGCACCACTGTTCTGGGGAGAAGCATGCCCTTGGCATGGAAAAGATTTTTAAAAAAGGCAACTTGCTGTAAGTGGCTTTGGTTCCGTTTGTGTTCCTAATTGGCAAATGTCTTCCTTGATAAATATTTTCATCTTAAAATAGATCATATAAGCTCATTTCTCACAGATCAGGCAGACTTGCATTTTTATGAGCCTTAAAATGTCAGCAGTGCCATTTTGAGATTCAATCTTTTAAGAAAATAATTAATAGGCTTACTCCATTTCCAGAAGGAGGAACGAACATTTTAGGGAAAGGATGATTTTATTATTATGAACTGTTCTGTCATTAAAGACACTTCAGCCAATGCCTTACACAGATATTCCTCTTCAGCCAAGTTAAAGGCAGTGAGAGGGGTTTTAAAGCCATGCAGAGCTGGAAGCAAGGTGGAAATACTCGTAGAGAGGGAAAGGAATACTTCTGGAGTCAGAGATCTGCATCTGGAATGGTGCAGCTCATCCTCAGGGTTGAAAGGCTTCAAGGAGGAGTGGAGCAAAGGTAGATGGGGATGTATCTCTGAAGTGGAAAAGCAGTACTTGGTACCCAGGGCAAAGCTGCTTTTCCTGACCTGGATGGGCATGGCAGGGAGCAGGAGGAGGTGACCAACTCCTCACCTGGGAGAGTGAGCAAAGGGCTCCTCATCCTGGGTATGTCCTGCTGCACTGTGGGTTTGTCCTGCCATGACCAGAGATGCCAAATTGAGAGGTGCAGACCCTCTTCCTGCCCTGTGCTCACATAACCCTCATGCTCTTTTCCTTTTTGGCCTGTACTCAAAGGCAGCACCATTAAAAAAGGGAAATTTAATTTTCTGGACTTGAAGCAGAAAAACTGAAAATTGAGTGATTTCCTGAAGGGTAATGATTAATGATTTTATTTTTTCCCCCTCAGTGGTAGTACCATAGTTTGTTTTGACATTTAAAATGTGTGTTCTCCCTCAGATATCAGTTTGGGATGGAGTCACACTCACCCTGTGGATCTCATGCAGGTTGGAGGATGTAAATCCACTGCTCTGAGTGAAAGATGTGAGAGTTGCTCTGCAAATAATTTTCCATTTCAGTCCTCAGGAGCAGCTGTGCTGAAAGGCTACCTGTCTTCATTTTTCATCTGAGGTGAAAAATGTACTCTAGCATGGCATTCTCTAGCTGGAGGCAGAGTGTGTGATGTACTTTCCCCTCCCATTTGCTTCTGTGCTTGGGCAAAAATAGAGGTGAGCAAAACACTCCTTAACTAACAGAAACAGTGTTGGCTTTGACATGCAGCAAATTAGTGTTTTAGCACCTGGTATGAGCCAATTATATTAATGAGGGCTTCAGTTCTTAACTGAGAGTTGTTTATGACAGGGAGGGTTTTATTTCCTTCTGCAGGTCTTGCACCATTGCCCCCAAAAGTGCCATCTGCCAGCTTTGGCACCAAAAAGTGCTCCCTGCCACTGCTGTGCAATGAGATTCTGGCACAGCTCTGGGATGGGGAGCATGATTGCAGCTTGGGAAGCTTGGAAAATTCACTTTCTCTGTCCGTTGAGCTTATGAAAGACTGAAATTCATTCTGTTTAATGTGGTTACTGGGGGAAAGTCAGAGTCAATGCTGTCTGCTTTAGATGGTTTATTTAGAAATTGGATTGCCGGTGGCTTTCTATCTTGTGTAACACATAGCTGAATTTCATTCAAAATCCCTCAATTCCCGTGTAATGGGATTCTGGATGGTGAGTTAGGAGATCTAGATTTTTTCTTGGACTTCTTGGACTTTATGCCATGTGGTATTATAGGTGACACACATCAGCACTCTGTCATTTTGTTACCCACAAAGGGAGAAGCACCTTTGAAATGCACTCTGAGATCTGATGCTGGGAGTTACATATCCTTTATGCACATGGACCAGAACCAAACCCCCGAGATATATTTTGATTTCATTCTGGCCTGAGTCTCCTGCATATGGCATGAATGGCTGCAACAAAATCACTGCATTTGATTAGTTTTCACATTGGGCAGAAACTTCTATGTCAAGAGATTGATGAAATAATACATATGTTGTATTTAAATGTCCATGTTTGGATAAAACCCTTTTGTCTGTTCCAGATCAGTTTTGTTGGACCTATACAAGTAACCTATAGGAGGAAAAGTGAGGATAACTTCAAATTCAAGTTTTCATATACAAGGGAAGGAAACCCATGTAATTGTAAGGTTTCATTCTGATTTGCTATTCTTCTCAAGGTGTAATTTAAACCACTGAGCCATGCAATAAAGAAACGGAGGTGTGTTATGCATTACCAGCATATAATTTATTTTTTCACTTAATGAGAAGAACCGTGAAATTTTTCGAGTTTATAGATTATTCTGAACTTCTGCAGTCACTTGCTTTGATTACAAATAGTTTGGATGCTGAAGGCGTTTTTCAGGATTTAAACTTGCAGGGAAACTGTAAATTAAATCAGATGATCAGTGGTGCAACTTACAATATTTCTCTCTTGCACCTACGATGGTGCTCTAGAATGTCTAATTTTCCACATTCTGGTGAAGTAACTGCTGCAAAAGGAGCAGCACTGTCTCAGTTATTCACAGGGTAAAACTGTAGAATCCCAGAATGGTTTGGGTTGGAAGGGACCTTAAAGCTCATCTCATTCCACCCCCTGCCATGGGCAGGGACACCTTCCACTGTCCCAGGCTGCTCCAAGCCCTGTCCAACCTGGCCTTTCATTTGTGTCCAGGAGGGCCAGAGAACCCATCCCTGGGTTCCTTCCCCTTTGGACTCTGGTTTGGAGCTCTGCAGACCAGGACTTGCTCTCCTGAAGCGCAGAGGAGATGCAGCAGGAGATGATCACACTCCAGATGCCAACTCCCCCTCGACAGCAGAAGCAGAGAGATGAGCTCATGGAACAATTCTTTTGCCAAAAGGTGGAGGTTTTCATGGCAAGAGCACCACGGCAGTTCACGATTCAAAAACTCAACCAAAACTACCAATTTGGCTGGCAGCCTCCTTGCCCAGACTCAGGAGAGCTGTTCCAGCTGGGGGCTGAGGTGGTGATCGTGGTTTAATGGTGAAGGCAGCAGCTTTAGTTTGATGGTTGGACTCAATCTTAAGAGTCTTTTCCATCCTTAACAGCTCCCTGCTGAGCCTGCTGAAATGATGGTGGAGCTGTTGCTGTCGAAGCCAGGGCAGCCCAGAGCTGGTGGGGTGTGGGCAGAATTGCTCTTTGCACCTCTGCTGTGGAGGAGCTGCAGAGGCCAGAGCTGCTCCAGCCCAGCTGCTGAGTCACATTCCCGCAGCTTTGATGGAAGATGTGGCATTTCTTGGCATTTTGTTGCGTGTTGCTGTCTTTAGCTCTGGGCGTGGAGTGATCTTTGCAGGAGACAATGATGGATGCAGCTTTTTGGTGGCACCTGCTGTGCTTTCCTAACACCATTCTTGAGGGTGGGAAGTGTTAAGGAAGCTGAGCACAGGGCAGGTTCTACAATGCCTCATTTCCAGAGCCATGCAGCTCATTTTGGTGCCCACTAAAAAACAACTCCGTGGCAATATGGATAGCACAGCTGAGGATGGACCTGTTTTTCACATTTCTCTGGATCTGAGGCACCAACAGAAGCATTGCCTCTTGCAGCTTGATGCATCACCTGGACTGAGCTCTTCTGCTGACCAACACAGCCTTTTTCTCTACAGCTATCTGCATATATTATGCATATTTTATTTATCATTATTTTGTTTATCATTATTTTATTGTGACCAGGTGTCACTATTTAGAAATGAACATTGCATTCCTCTAAGCTTGTGTCCTCACTTATGTGATAAGGCTTCAGGGGTTTTCCTTAGTGTTATTATTTAGGTTATATAGAAGTGCTTAGAAAGACTAAACAGGCTTGAAAGCCATCTCTTCTAGCCTAAGGAAGCTTTTATTACAGTGTAGTCCTTGCTGCAGACATAGATTAAGGAATTTCTAATTTATTTCACATTAAAAACATCCCCTCCAAGTGTATCTGTATGCTCTTGATGCCATTTTAGTCTCCTGTGTGTCTGAGAGCTTTGAATGCATTAACAGCCTAAACCAAATTATTACATTAATCTCATTAAATCAAAGATTCATATCTTAGACTCAAGGTAAACACCATCAGCAACAGAGAAATTTAACAGATGGAAAAGCATTTCAAAACTTGGGAGGCATTTTTGATGGAGATTTTTTTTTTTGTCAGATATGTTAATTCTGCTAAAACTGGAGTTTGTAAGTTCCTGCAAGTATTTTGTGGGGTGTATTCTGGAGATGCTTCTAGCTCTCTGCAGAGTTTTATAATGTTCCCACAGTTTCAATCCTTCTGCATTAGGAACTGAGCTTTTTGGGTTATCATTAACAGTCATCCATCCGTTCTTGAAAACCTGGCTGCCAACTGCAGCTGATGGAATCTGAAGTGACACAAATTCCTGGTGTGATTTGCTCAGTGCAAGGTTTATTTCCAGCAGTGGAACCTGAGCTCAGAACTCGTGTCAGTGTCGTTTCAATGTCCTGTAGAAGCTCTGTGTCCTCCTCTGTTTGTCTGGAACCAAACATCAACAAGCACTGCTGTTTGAAAAGAAAACCTCATTTTACCTCCCACTGTTCACTTTTGTGCTTTGCTACCTGCAGGGACACAGGGATTTTTCATGGGAGTGAGAGCTTTCTGGCTGGAGCAGAGCATTTGGGAGCAGTTGTTCTGCCTTTCTCCTCAGAACTCTGGGCTTCCTCAGGAGATGTTCAATCCCACAGAGCAGGTCTTGGAGCATCCTGACCCCAGGCAGCTCTGTGTAGCTCCCAAAAATTGCTCAGACAGGGATCAGCAAGGATCTGAATAAGACACTTGTGCCATCTCAGAGCTCCATCAAGGGTGAGCTTTGCCTTCTCAATTTTTCACTGCAAAACCTTCAAAAGTGAATTTTGACCCTGCTGCAGTTGAAGTAGAGGGGGAGGGGAAGGTTAGTTTGGGACAGTTTCCCAATAACAGAAGTTAAGTGATTAACATATCCATTGGAAAATAAAAAAAAAAAATCTCTTGGAGCACTTGCCTCGGGTTTCCTCTGCCCACAAATAAAGACCATCTAGTTTGCTAAGCTAAATGTTTTCTTTATATTGCAGAAAATGTTGCAGAAGAGGCAGGGTGTGAGGCAGTGCATGCCAAATTTCTCTTGGTACATTCATCATTATGCAGAGTTGGGTTTCTGGTTTGCTTTTTAAATTTTTTTTTCCCCACGGTTTCTTTTCATGGAGATTCAGCAAAGAACATTCTCAGATTTGTATCTTGTTTGTTTACAATCTGCAGGCCAGCTAAGTGCAATGTAAGGCATGAAAAGGTATTTGTGGTTGTGTTCTTTCCAAGTGGAAAGCAAGCAGAGGGAAGCCAAATGCAGGAGAAACCTGCAGGAATAGAAAAAGTCAAGGCAGGCAATGATTCAGTGGCTGAGGAACAGATTTTCTTGAAATTGGCCTGGATATTGCAGTATTTACTCACTGGGTTCCATACATAGCATGGGATTTTCTCCATTTTGTTATTATTGTTGTAAATTGGGGTCTTTGTGCTGTTGCAGGATTCCTGGGCTGGATTTTGCTATTTTATGGGAACAGCATAAAAAGCTGTGATGTTTTGGAGAGGCTGCTGAGAAGTGCAACACATCCTCTCTCCTCCACTACTGGAGATCAGTAAATGAGGATATTTAAATTCCCTTGAAGCTTGTGACAGAAGTGCTGTTCTTTAGATGTGATGATCTGGAGACAGGAGAGGACAATCAGGGCTGTTTAATCCATTATCAAATGGCATCAGGTTCCACATCAAGGCTGTGCTCTGCCAACCACACACACCTCGACAGACCACAAAGCCCAGGGCGCAGAAACGCCTTCAGAATGATGGTATCTATTAAAGTGTTTAATAAAAATCTATTGCACTTTTGTGTAGCTGAAGAGCTACAGAGGAGTGAGTGATGGAGCACAAGCCTTTGATGAAACACTCAGGAATAGTGGTAGGAGACTTTGGAAGTAAATGTTGCTTGACTTATGCAGAATAAACACTTTTCGCAGAAGCTGAAAGCAATATAATGACATTATATCAAAAAGGTTTTGCTTAATTAGGTGTATCCAGCAGTTACCTGCAAGGATTTTATCTGATGATATTTTAGAGATAACTAATTTGAAATTTCTTTGAGAACTCTTCGAGCTTTCTTGGGTTTTCCACTTTGGACTCTGAGTCTGCTTCACTTTGTAATAAACGTGTGGTTTCTTGGTTAATGGGCTGAGGTTTATCTGATGTGTCATTGCTTAAAGAATTAAAGTTGTTGAACATTTAGAAAAGTTACTACTAAGCTTGGAACAGAGTTGTTTTTTTTTTTTTTTTTAAAGTACTGAAACAAAGCCCCAGTTGTGTTTTGGCATCAATGAATAGTTTTAGTTGAGTAATTTTTGTTTGAATTTACAAGAAACTTTAATGACAGACTCTAATGCTGAGTTTGTCTTTTCAGGATGCAGCTGTGTATGTTTCCTTTCACCCACTCAGCACTAGATGAAAGATGAAATGCCCTATTCATGAAAAAGCACTTACATGGTACTTATGTACAGATGGGATACGTTTTTCCATCCATTTTAATGCATGTCTCACAGAGAAGGTACCATATATGAGTCACAACAAAAGGAATTCGGATGACTCTGTTAAGATAGTAAAGTTTATGGAGAAAATTCAGCTTGGAGGTGGAGGAAAATCCTTCTCAGCCAGTAAAAATCAAATGAGCAGCTGCGAGTGTTTACATTGCTCTAGAATTGCCATAATTGTATTGTGTTTTAAAGCAAAGTTAAGTCTCACGTAGAACTGATCCCCTTTCAGAAAAAAATCTGCTCATATATGAAGTGTGAAGGTGTATCAGATGAGTTCTGGTAGATACCACTTGGCTGCATTATTGCATGCAAAACCGTTTTACCACAGCATGAGATAAACAGGCACTGAAAGGCATTACGTGATGCAAATTCTATTTATTCCATACAATGTTATTCATCCCTCAAAAGCAGCCTTAAATTAGCAGCTGATCTCTCACAACCCACAAGATTTAGCAATTTGTACTGCATACCCCTTGCAAAGTGGCAGAAAGTATTAGAGATCAGATGGTGAATAGAGTGTGTTCCTCACTTTAAATCAACCTGAGGTAGCAGCTGCTAAAATCAAGGAAAATGGAATGTGTAAAAGGAACAAGATGGTAATCAGAGTAACTCAAAACTGTGAGTTATGCCCACTATTTTGCAGCATGTCAAGGCTGAGAATGCTTGGCAGGACGCTGGAAATGCTCTCAGAACATTTTCCCCCCACGTGCTGCTTCTGGACCAGTAATCAATGCAAGAGACAAAGACCTGGGCTTAAAATAAGCCTTCAGCACGGAAAGATCTGTTCCTGCAAACCCAACTGTGCTCCACCAGCTCTCCCCCTCTCCCTCGAGTGAGAGTCAGCTGGCACACTCAGTGTGAAGGTTGATTTTCTTTAGCACAGCTTCCACTACCCCAGGTTGCTCCAAGCCCCATCCAACCTGCCCCTGAACACTTCCAGGGATGGGGAATCCACAGCTTTCCTTTGTGTTCAGGTAGAGTGATGAAAACATTGCTCTGCCCTCACCTAACTGAGCTCTGCATCCAGGGAAAACCTGCATTTCCATCGAGTGAGCTGCTCCAGGAGAGCTGTTTGGGTAAATTGCAGCAATATCTTTGCAGAGAGTCAATGGAGCAGCCTTGGGAGGCTGAAATTAAACAGGATGCACCGTGGAGAGAACCAGGTAACTACAGAACAGCTGGGCTGGAGACCTGAGCTCTGTCAATACCAGACCAATTCTTTGCCTCGGGAGTTTTCTGAAGATAAACACTCATTTATTTCTGATTACAGCCTGGCTGCAGGGCGTATGAGAGCTGTATTTAGAGATGATATTTTTTCCCCTCTTGCCAACCCCCAAACCTCTTCAATTTGTTGGATAAAAATAACTGCAGTGAAAGAGCTTCATAACAGATTCAGCCTTCGTGCTCCGTGGTTCCCTGTTGCACACAGAGCAGGAATTTGGCTGATTTGTGGGATGATAGTGGGATGGATTCCTTGAAAGAGCAGGCAGGTAAGAATTTCTATTTTTGGAAATTGTCGTGATATCCCGTGTTGGGAGCGAAACTTCAGCAGCTGTTTGGTCTTATTAAAAATGGAATACAAACATTTGGGGCAAGACCAGCCTTTGGGATTTTCTGCACCTGAAGTTGTATTTCAGGTGATCACTGTGCCTTCCCAGTGAGCTCTTTGCTTATTTTTTCTTTTTCCATATAAGAAAAGAAAGTACATAGGGCAAATTTAGACTGAACAATTCTCACTGATATTAAATCACTGCATGAATTATTTAACCTTTTACATCTGTCTTTATCTTATTTTGGCATTGGTGTCTCTCTGGACATTTAAGTAGATGCACTTTTTCTTAGGAAGGGGTAAAAATTAACTCCCAATAGCATCAATACTTTATTCTAACTCTTATTAAATCGATCATTTTAATGAGGGAATGGCTGGTTTTTGTTAAATAGATGCAATATCTGGTTGTGTTCTGAATGCCAGAACTTTCTAATCTAATGCCATCAGATTTTTGGGAAAGGAATCTGTGAGCCCCACAGGATGGGTGATTGGTTTATCCTTGTTTCCATAGAATGACCCACAGCTCCATGTGGGATCTATGGGGAGATTGCTCACAGTTACCATGAGATCTAAAAAGGAAGATAATAAACTTTGACCATGGAGAATGATTTCTGAAAGTGGATTAAAGTGGCTTTTTTTGTGAGGAGAAATGCACGGGAGTAATTTATGTGAAGACAGTTTTTTTTTCTACAGTGTGCAAGTCTTTCATATTCAATATAAACCTGTCAGTGATTCTGTAGCAAGGCACTATGTGAGAGGAATGGGAACGAAGGGAAGGGAAAAGATGAATTGCTGGAGCTGTTGCACGTCGTAGGCAGCAAGTTTTGATCAGGAGTTGAGAATTCAGTGTGTACTGCAGGCGAAATTCTGCTCCAAACATCCTCAGAAATGTGTGAGAACAGCACTTTGCTCCATGTTTGTACAAGAGGGAGGATTTAAAAACATTGATGGGAGCTCTGCCCTGACACAGGAGCTCCAGGCTTGTGTTGCCACAGCTTGGGTGGCTGCTGGTGGTGCTTTGTTTTCTTCCAGGCTTTTTGGACCTGTATTTCTGCAGAAATGGCTGATTTTTCGTGCTGTTTTATTTTCCTGTCTGCATTTTCTATTCTGCAAGTAGCCCAAAAAAATAAACCATGAATCTGCTTTGGACTGATTTACATCAGATAAAACAGAAAGAAGCAACACTGAAGTCATGAAATATAATTAGTGTTGGGGTTTTTTCCTGCTGAAAAATGCTTTAATTTAAAAATGGGTAACACCAACTATTATTATTTTCACATTCTCACGGCAGACCAAACCATAGCACATCAGAACATGTGGATGTGGTGTGTTAGGAGTGCAAAAAGCTGGACCTTGGCAATTTCCAGGAACTTGTACAAGACTTCAGGTGTCACAATTTTCTGGGGGAGAGCATGACCCTGCTGTTGCTGCTCCAGGTCAGGGAGCTCCCCTTCCCCATCCCCACTCTTTTCCCCTTGCTTCCAAGAATCTGTTTATTCAGGCAGTGTTTATGCCCTAATTGAGTGATGATTCAAGCTCAGGAACTATTTCCTGAGCATTGTAGCCCAAATAATAGGAGTCATCCTTACGTGATTGAAACGACCACTGTTGTGCTGATTTCAGGGGAGTTTGCTAATTTTTTTTTTTTTTTGCATGTGGAACATGTGATTTTTTGCACTCTCACATTTTATTTGGAAGTGTATGGATGAGGAAGGAGCAGATTGTGTTTGGATTAGATTCTGAGAAAGAAACCAGCTGGGTTATGGAAGAAGCCACAGTTGTTTTTTGGGCGAGATTGCTGATTCAGTGGTGATTCAGGAGGTTTTCTTTGGCTATAAAAGGCCTCAGACATGGGCTCTTTAAAGGATATTTTAGACTTAGACAAGTATTCAGCAGTTGTTCAAGAGGCTGAATGTGTAACCATGGGCTGTGGCCACCTATTCTTGCTTTTAGAATGGAGCTGTTTTCCAACTGATAGCCTTGAAAATGGTTGTAGTGTGTTTATATAGTCTTGGGAGTTGAATTTATTGATGATTCTTTAAAAATTAGGGGTTTTAAGTGAATAAAAGAGCTTTACATAACTCCAGTCTGCAGGAGGTTGCTGAGCTTTGTAATGAGTCCTGTGGCTTTTCTAAATCCCTGTGATTTTTTTTGCTTGTTTTTATTATTTTGTTTTGGGTTTTTTTCTCTTTTTTATTTTGCCAGAAGTTTGCAGAGGTCAGTGATTCATGATCCTCTTTTTATTGACATATCATCTTTCTGGCATCCTTCTGATTTCTCTGAGGTAAATAGATGTGAGTTCAGGCAAAGTTTATTTCCAAAAATGTTAACTTGAGGAGCCAAATGTGTCCAGTAAGCAGGACAGAGAAAATCTACAATTATTTCTCTCCTTTCCTTACCTAATTTTCTTTCTTTTTAAATTTAGTTTAGATTTTATTACTTCCACTGGGTTTTTCTTTCATTGAAATGGTCCAACCTGCCCACTAACAGGATGAACTTCCTCCTGCTGTACAAATACTTCACTGCACTTGTACAAATACTTGGGTTGTTTATGTGCTGCCTGTATTCTGCTTCCATTCTTACCATTTCCAGTAAGCCTGATAGCTAAAAAATACCTGTAATTGTGAAGTTTTGCAATTTGGTTTTTTGTGTCCAGAGGTCATAAATTTGTCCTGCATGGGCTGAAGAATTTCTGTTGTTGCACTTGGTGATGGAGGAATGGAAAAGGAATTACATGGTTGTGCTGCGTTGCTACTGAACTTTGTTGGTTTTTTTTCCTTTCCATATGAAAATGTTCTGAGGATTTCACTCCACCAGCCTCACTTTGCCCTTTCATGTTTCCATTCCTCTTGGTGTGAGTCATGGAAAGTTTCTCATCGTACAACTGTGGGCAGCCTTTCACTTCCAGACCTGCATCTCTTTGTGACTAATGACAGCCTTGTCTTCACAGGAGCTTCTCAGAGGGAAACATTTCCACAGGGAAGTTCATTGCTGGTGTGTTCATGGAGGGCGTGGGATCAGCTTTGCTCTGAGATTTCAAAAAAACATCAGCAGTGCAAACTGAGAGCTTGATTCAAACAAACCTTCCTGATTTGGCAGGGAAGGCACTTAGACAGGAGGAATATTTATCCAGATTAGTGGAAACAATTAGGAGGCTATGGATAAAATAACAGAGCTATTAGTCTAAGAATGGCATTAGATATATTAAATTGGAAGCCATGTGATGTCACTGGCCCGATGATTCAGCAGTATTACCTTCTGCCTACTCTTTTGTTTGTTTTCTTGGCTAAAAGTGTTTATTCTTAATTGTATAGCATCCATAGCTATTCAATTAGGCTGCTACAAAATTTAGCCTGAAGAGCACCAGCAAAATTTTGACTTATATTTATTTTAAAGAGTTATGAAAGAAAGGAAAGCATAGGAAGTTATTAAGGAACTAGTGACCTGGAAAACAGGTCATAAATGTAGATGTCCAGAAGATGTATATGTGTGTAAAATCTGTTCAGTCTCTTTTATCTTATTCATAGAGGAGGAGAACTTGAGTTTCATGACTGAGCATATGAAAGTAATCCCTTTTTATGGGCTGTTGGTCTCTTCTCCCAAGGGACAAGCACTAGGACAAGAGGAAATGGCCTCAAGTTGCATCAGAGGAGGTTTAGGTTGGATATTAGGGAAAATTTCTTCATCAAAAGTGTTGTTGAGCACTGGAACTGCCCAGGGTAGTGGTGAAGTCACCTTCCTGGAGGGATTTAAAAGCTGTGTGGATGTGACACTTGGGGACATGGGACAGTGGTGGCCTTGGCAGTGCTCAGTTAATGGTTGGACTTGATCTTGGAGTGCTTTTCCAACCTCAGTAATTCCATCATTCTGAGATTCTGTGGCTGTTTGGGTCACAGTCTTCCCTTACCATCCTGAAAGGGGAAGGGGAGGAATTCTATGAAATGTTCATTTAATAGAAATAACGCAGAATTTCAAATATTTTCTGCCCAGTCAACAAAACCAGGTCAATGATGAAAAACCTTGCATGTTTTCTTTTGGGGAGAATTTCTCTTTTTACCCTGTTTATCATCCCATATTAGATGATTAGGGCCTGGTGGAGTGTTTCCTTTTGGGGATAATGTCTCTTTTTACCCTGTTTACCATCCCATATGAGATGAGCAGGGCCTGGTGGATGCTGTATTTCCAGTGTGAGGCTCAAGCAGGCAGCTCAGCCTTCTGCTCTTTGCTTCTGGGGCTCCTGCAATGTTTCCTGGCATTCCCCTCTCCTGCATCCTGAGCACCCAACAGCCCCTCCTTTTCTGGAATGAAGGAATTGCTGGGGAAACTGGCACTAAAAGATCTCACCTGTTTGCTATTAACTTCTCTGTTGCACTTAAATACCTTTGTTAGCTTGAGCCTGCTTCAATTTGCAGCAGTGCTGCAAAGTCCCCCTGGCTTCAGCAGGAATATATTGAAATCTAAGAGAGTTTTTCCTTTTTTCCCCCCATCCCGCCGTGTGTCATCTTGTATATCCACGCTTCCTCCTTAGGCTATTCCCAGAGATCCTTATTTTTCTGAGGAGGATTGCTTTTGGCCAAGGAGCCTGCAAAGGTTGCTGTGGATTCCTGCTCCGTGGTTAGGGCTGGCACACGTTAATGCACAGCAGACAAATGCAGTATAGACATGATCATAAATAATTCACCGCTCCCTCCAACGAGGGGAAATTACATGCTACATTATTCAATATACAAAGACACTGCTTGTTGTGTAAAGAGAGTCATTTTCTGCCCGTGAACAGGCAGCAGCTTTGCAGCTAAAATATAAGGAGACACACATGGTTTATTACCAGCTCAAGCCTCATAACCTTCCCTCTGCCTGCAGTCCACATCCTTCTGCTCTCCAGGGTGGAATACAAAGAGGTGACGTGCTGGTGGCTGTGGTTGTGGCTGCTGGGAATGTTGAGTGGAAGGAGCAAGAAAAAGATGCTGTAAATGTCTTGATTTCATGGGGTAGATGAGGAAAATGAGGGCTGGGAGAAGATCCTGCCCTTCTGGTGAAAGGTTGGGGAATGAACTTCTATTAAAAACTTCTTGGTGAAGACAAGGGAGTGGCACTAGGGAGTTATATCCTTTTACGTGTTTATCACACTTGGGTTTTTTATTTCATGAACATGGCAGTGGAAAATCATGTAAAATGGTGTGTTGGCAACCAGCAGTTACTAAAAAAAAAAAGAGAGATCAATGTTTCTATTCTATTAGCTGAGTGATCTGTCATATTTCCCTGTCATAGGTCATCAAACTCATCATCTAATTAAGCAGCCTGTTGCAGTGCTTGTGCCTGAGCTGGCAGAGTTATGGATGCTGGTGGAACTTTAAATTTCACCTCATGACTGGTGTGATTAAGATCTCAGTTTTGCTGTAGCCTAAACGTATTTCTGCTTTTTTTTATCCTTGTATCACCTTCCTGATAAATCATTTTCTTAGCCTGTCAAAGATGTAGTTAACATGGTTTTACCTTGACTTTGTAATATTTGCAGCAGATTTTCATGAGAAATGTCTGCACCTGGGAAGGGTTCAATAAATTCCAGTCCATTTTTTTAATACACAAATGGACATAGGATAGGACAGAGCTTATAGGACAGTGGTTTTTCTGAGGGCCTGTGGTCTGTATTCATTAATGTATTGCTGATTTTTCTTTTTAAAAATTTGAGAATTGATGTCAAATACACAAAGCTGGAATTGATTCCATAAGGCTATCTCAGATAAATCTGTTCAATCAGTGTCATTGAGCAGGTTTCAATTCTTTGTTAGAAGAGGACTAGAAAATAAATTGGATTTTTTTTCTTTATTCTAAATAGACAGTGCATAGGAACTGGTTTCTGTTAAAATAAACAGCAGGGAGCTGGAGAGCAGAGGTCTGGGAGGATGCTGAAGTGGATGTCAAAGTGGAGGAGTTCAGGGTAGAAGGATTGCATAACAACAAATGTGTAGAACATGATGAATTTAATTGAAGAGATGCTGTAGGGTAGCTTTTGGTTACCAGATCTTTTCTAGGTACTGCTTTAACTTGTAGTCTCTTCTTCATGCTTTTTTTTTGAGAAGGCCTTTTCTTACCTTCATTTTCTACCTTTTGTGATGACGGCACTCGTCTCCATCCTCTTCCTTTTTTACAGTGTTTTTGTAAATTAAGTTTTTAAGTATTGGTGATGTTTGGGCAACCATCAAGGTCTTTCCAATCTTGGCTCCTTTCCATAGTTCCTTTTTCTTTTGGACGTTCATTGGGGAGGTTATTTTATGCATAAGAAAGCATAAACTTTCTAGGTTTAAAATGACCCATATGAATCTGATTTAATCTCTTTAGTCATTCAAACTTCTGTCAAAATCATTGCAGCTCTGTTCCTTCAGAGAAGATTTTAAGACTGAGAAGTCTTCCACTGTTTTCTTTCCCTTTGGTTTAAATATAGTCGGTAATGATTATGCTGTGATTTCTCTTTGCCTCATCTGGCTTAGAGAATAAACTCATTAAGGAAATGAACTTTTTTTGGGGAAGGAAAGTATTTTGCAAATACTTTTGTTCAATATTTATCTAATTATTCTTGAGTCCCCGAGACACAGCCTACTTGCTCTGATTGCAGAAATCCTTCAATATGTGAAAGTGTTCGGTGGGAGAAACATCAGAATACAAATAATTTTTACAAAAGCACTTTGTCTCATACAAAAATGCAGCCAGAAGGAGGATGATAAGTGCAGGATCTGAAATGACTGCCCCATTTGATCAGGACACTTTTGTAGGAATGAAGCAGGAGTTATTATCTAGAATTATAGCAGTGTTTCTTAAACATTAAAAATAGGTGTTGATAGAGCTAAAGGCAAAATGGTCAAATTATGGGACTCATAATAGTAATGATTATATTTTTCTGATTTGGTGAGTAATAAGAGGACCCATCATTTTGTCCAGAAACCTGAGATCCTGTCATTAGCCTTTTTTTGTGTCTGTTTTTTAATCCCTTCAGTTTTCTGAATGTTTTATTTGTGGCTTTTGATTTTTTTTTTGCTTGGCTTTTTATCTCCTGTGTTTGAAAGGAGACTGTTATTTTATCCCTGCCTCAAACAGGTTCCTACCCCACTTTAGGACAGTTAATTTAAAGTCCCCATGTGCAGACAGAGCATAATCATTTAACCCTGTGTCACTGGATACTGTCCAAAAGTGCTCCCATATTTCAAGAGCAGATTAAGATCTGCTGGGTGGATTTAGTGAGCAGCTAGGGGAGTCGTGTAGTGTTACCTGTGGTACCAACCACTCTTGGATGTGAGCAGATGGGTGATGGAAGAGCAGGGGCAGCTCACTGTGAACCTGGAGCCAAATGCTCCCTGGGTTTCATCTCGTGAGTGCTGTAATTAATAGACTTGGCAATTAACAGACCAGGAGGCATCTTTCAAATAGAATTGTGAGATGATTCCTGGTGGGTTGTGCTTTGCTGTGGGTGATGTGGGTGTGATGTCTGCTGTTTTGGGGGTATCTATATATCTGTTTTTGTTTTTCCAGGTTGGACAGGAGTGCCATTCTAAGTGTATCTATATCTCTGTTTTTGTTTCTCCAGGTTGAGCAATGCATCTCCTTGGAACCACCTCTGGCAAGATGAAGCTTCCAGCAGCAGTAGTGCGGTTTGGAACCTGCTTGTTCTAAGGAAACCTGGAAATTTCTACCCACATTTGCCTATTCCAGCAGAAATCAGAGGACAATGAGTTATTTTTATTTTTTGCATATTTTCACACTACGTAACGATTTGTCTTCCTTCTCATTTTGTTCAATGGGGAAAACTTGAGCCAGTTTTGTAGCTGATCCTTACTTCGCCACATTCCTCTTACTGAGCCAAATTCTTGGGAGCCACGTCCAGAGTACATCTATTTTTGTGTGTTGGTGGTGGTTGGGTTTTCTTTTCCTTTGTGTGACATATGTCACTTTTTGTTCTGTTTTGAACCTGTCCTTTTGCATTGCTGAGTAGTCATAGAATCACTCCAGGAATGAAATAATTTCACAAGATGACTCATATGCTTCAGAGACATTTTTCTGGCTGCGCTTGGCTCATTAACACAGGAGTTTACCAGTAGTAATATGAGGTATTGCATTAATTGCTGCATACATTTGTTACCAAATGACTTGCACAGACAGTGTTTCAGGTGCCGTGGGCCTGATCACAATAACCAGAAGTGTCCTGTGTGCAGAGGAGAGAACAGAATCCCTTTGTACACCGACGGCAAGCAGATGAAGTGGCTCGCGGTTCTGGAAGTGAGGACTGATCACTGTGAGAGCTGGAATGGATTTTTCTGCCTGAGGAAGGGGAAGCTCTGCAGTTTGATGTTTGGGTTGATCATAATGACCCTGGTGATGGTATCCTACATACTGACTGGAGCCAAGCATGGCCTCTTGCTCATCCCATCTCCCTTCCATTATGGAGCTTTTGCCAGCAATCCCAGCTTAATGGACAATGAAAGCCTTAGTGACATGAAAGACCATTACCAGCCTTCAAAAATGAATATTTCATACGTCAAGGATTATCCAAGCATTAAATTAATTATTGACACCATTACTTCAAAGATAGAGTTTATAACGAGGCAGCGCCCTGATTTAGAAGAGCTGAGGAAGCAAGAGCCACATGTAAGTATGAATTGAGGCGTGTCTTAAACTGCTTTTCACTGCCTTATTTCAAGGCATTTGGATCAATCTTTTGCCTAGATATTAAAAAAGTGCAACTGCTGGGATGTTCACACAGTGATTTACACCATCTAGAGTCTCTTGATTCACAGCAGCTGAGAAGTTCATACTGGAGATCACTTCCCTCTGAGTCATAGGCAGGATGGATGGGTTCTATAAATGGTCTTGACACCTGAAGCAAAAAGTCAGGCAGCCTTCTGATAGCTGTACATCACTGAACTTCTACCTTGTCTCATGCAAAATCATTGTGACTTAGATTTAACTGTCACCTGAAACGATAAATAAGAAAGGAGCCTTTCTAATAACTGCTTGCCTGAAAATCATTGCAAACCTTGTGTTTCAGAGTTAAAAACGGGAAGGTAATTTGATTTGAGTGTTAGGTGTTTGACTTAAAAAATCAGTTCCTGGAGTTGTAAGGGAGTTGGGGGGATTGTTGAGGCCCTTTCTGGCCTTAAAAGAAAAGGATTTCTGAATTCTCTTCTCCCAGTCCAATGGGTTGTACAGGATTTGGTTCTGGTGTCAGCAGAAGCAATAGATGGGGTGAACTTTGCAGGTAAAAATGTCCAGGTAGTGTTTCTGTTCTCTCAACGTGCTAAGTAAGAAAATTAAAACTGTTGATTGTTTGCTGCCTTGACTGAAATTGTTGTTCTTTATGTTGCAGATGTTTTCAGTAATTCCTAACAAATTCCTTCCAAATAGCAAGAACCCTTGTTGGTACGAGGAGTACCGCGGGAACACAACCACGGATCCTTACGCCACCAACTCCTACGCACTGTACTCCAAGCGCTTTCGGATCATCTTTGATTACCTCAGGAAGGTCTTTTGGAACCACCTGTACCACTACAAGGACAAACACTACCGCCTGCGCTGCCTGCCGCACTTCTACATCATCGGGCAGCCCAAGTGTGGCACCACTGACCTGTATGACCGCCTGAGGCTGCACCCTGACGTTCGCTTCTCGGCCATCAAGGAGCCCCACTGGTGGACAAGGAAACGATTTGGTGAGTGAACATGGCCTCTGGTATCCAGGCAAGTTGTTTCCCTTAATGTTTTGAGAGTTTTTGGCGTGAGGTTTATAGATTTGCTACGTAATGGTTTGCCTAGAAACCGCTGGAGTTGATAGTTTTGAGAAATCCCCGTGGTGGATGCTCAACCTGCTCTTGTTCAGTGATGTTTTGTGTTAAAGACAAGGCACATTTGTCTCGAGACAAAGCACATTTCTATTGGTTTATTTGCAGTGGTTTAGAAAGTCTAGGGAAAAAATAAAACCACCAGATAAAACCAACCCTGTGAATTTGTAAAGGCAAGAAGAGAAACTGTTAGGTTGTCTTGGGGGACTTGAAGAGCAACAAGGATAGTTTTGTATTGTGAAATTCTGTAAAGCCTTTCTTACATCAATAAATGATGGGTCACTATTTAAAATTTCAGTCCTTACAGTTCAATAAATACAACTGTGACAGGAGCTTCGTTAGTGCCACAGCTTTCAACAACAGTGAACAACAGAGATGGTCTGCTTGAGAAGTCTCTCTCACACTGAGGATTCTGCACATATTTTGATACTCTCCTGACTGATACCAATATTTCCATCTCTGAAGGCAGACTTGAATAATTGAATAGTTGGGGTTGTGGCCAACTGGAGCACAAGGTGATTGCAGCTCCAAAGGGTGTCTCAGGGCAGTGAGCTAAGCACAGAATTTCATCAATTTGAAGTGTTTTCTTCTTCATATTCTCTCATCTCTGGATGACAAGGAAGGTCAGTCTGGTGGTTAGATGAGCTGCAGAATACACATTTTAATTTCCTAACTGCTCCCCTGTACATGTGGATGAGTGTTGTACCTGCTGTATTCAACCCAGGCACTGGATTTTCCCACTCTTGGGTTTGGCTGTTAAGTGCTGGAATTGTCCTCACTTTGTACAACTTTGGTATCAAAGACTCTTCAGTGATTTTACTGTTTCCAAGAGGAAGATTCTGGTTATTTTAGTGATATCTTAATTTCTGTTTCTACTCTGCTTTGCTTTATGGCAGGCACAGCCTTTGGAACAGGAAAAGTCTGGCACTGGGGGTAGATTACTGGATGAAGACTTTGATTACAACTTTCTTTTGGTGCTTTTCTAAGGTTCCCTGGATTGGGAAAATATCTTTTCTAATGAATTGCTGTGGCTAAAGGCAAGGAAGGACACTTTCCGAGACATTGGGACACCTGCAGTGCTGCTTCTGCTCTTTATTTTGAGATCACACCTCAAATTTTTTATTTCCCCTGAATGTGGTCTTGTCGTTTCCATCTTGTTTCTCCATGCTTTGCATCCCAGAAGAACCTTTGAGCTTCTGCAAATGGGGTTTTGCTCTTTGCTGCTTAGCGAGGAGCTCTCAGCCACAGCGATGGGATTACATCATTTCGCTGTTAAATTTTCAATTTTCTGTCTTCACAAATGCCATAAGAAAGTTGCCAAAGTAAATATTTTAGATATTTCCTAAATACTTTTTGTAAACTAAGACTTAAAGCAGTGCAAAGAAAATACAGCTTTGCTTTTGAGATCATTTAGTCAGGTTTAAGAGCCACTGGAGGCACCAGTGTGAACTGAGGAGTGAACCCAATTCAAACAAGAGAAGCATTGTGATGCCCCTTGAAGACCCACGAGAAGGGACTTGTTCATCATGGCCAGGAGCTGACTGAAGACAAAACATGGAATTGTTTGGGTTGGAAGGACCTTAATCATCTTTTTTTACCTCATGCCATGGGCAGGGACACCTCCCACTATCCCAGGTTGCTCCAAAACCCATCCAACCTGGCCTTGGACACCTCCAGGGGTAGGGCAGCCACAACTTTTTCTCATGTTCAGGAAAAGTGATGAAAACAAGGGACTGTCAGAAAAATCTCTGGAGGATTTTGTGTTCCATGGGAGAACTGCCAGGAAAGGCTGAATTGATTTTTAAACTAAAATGTTTTACTTCCCTCCACTTACATCAACCTCAACATAAATGTTTGGAATGAATGTTGGAGGAGATAATGCACCCAACCTCACTTCAACAAGACTGGGCTCACTAAAGCTCTGAACCTGACCTACCAAACAGGCAGAAGAATGTAAAAAATCAGGCTGGAGTGCATCTAACTGGAGAACAAGGGTGAATTCCTGTCTCTGTGCTGGCATTCACAAACCCTCCACTTGCACAGTCTTGTGGTCAGCCACTGGGGACCAAGTGCTGATCCTTGAAGAGAACATTCTTTGCATAATTCAATTTTTTTGAAGTTGTTTTGTAAAGCTGGAGAGTGAGGAAAGATTGCAGAGCTCATGGTCTCGTGGGAGAGGGATCTGTAGAAATGACCTTCTGATCATCTCAGCTGTCTGCCACGGAGAAAGAAAGATTAAGTTTATTCCTAGTGGCTCAGTCCTTTTATTCTGCCTCAAAAGTGCATTACCTAATGGTTACTATTTAAAAATTAAAAAAAGAAAAACAGAGAATATGACAAATACACTCAGAAGTGAAACTGAGACAGCCAGCAAGTGGCTCTGACTCCTATGCTCCTGGCTGTTAACTTGGTTTGGTTTCTAACACTTAAGCTGCACAAGAAAGTCTCTTTGTTCAATGGCATCCTCTGATTCAGTGGATTTTTATGAGACTGACTAATTTCAGCTGAAGTCAAACAGCCCTCTGGGGAGGCCCCATTTCGCCAGTCACTCCTTTCCCCTTCTGCTGGGATGGTTGATGCTCCACAGGACTTTGTCCCAGCTTGACTGTCTCTCTTTCCTGGCTCTGTGCCACTGTTTCTACTCCCTTGACTGGGGTGGCAACAAACCAAGGCTGTCTGTAGCACCACACTTGCACTTTTTTCCCCCTCAACACAAGTCAAAATATGCTGTTGAACTTTCTTCTACCCTCATTAAATCCCACTTTCCTAAAGGGGAAAATCAGAGGCAGTGGACAAAAGAACTCCCTTGCTGCGCTTTCCTCTCACATAATTGATAATTATTGGCCTTGTGGGAACAAGAAAGGGAGAGCTGAGAAGTCCTGTGTGGGGAGCATGTACAGCAAATGGAGAAGTGAGGCTAGATTTGGAAACAGGAGTGGGGAAAGGAGTATAAAAATCAAAGAATGTGGCTCAAGATGCTGAGAAACACAGGAGGAAGGTGATACTGAACACACCCTGGAGTGTAGGGAAAGAGAGGAGAAAAATAAGATACTACTGTGGAGCTTTATTTGCATACCTGTGAAAGGAAAAAACCATGAATGATTTCCCAGTGTGTGTTGATTTGCATATCTGGCATCAGAGCCTGTGCTCAATCTCAAAACAGTAAATCCAGTGGGAGTCCAGTATTACTTCAATTTACATGGGTGCAAATGGAAGCAGAATCTTATCTTTTCCATTCCTTCCAAAAGCTAAATTTAGAAGGGAATAAATGCAAGCTCATTCAGGCAGGAGCTACAAAACAGAGCGCTTAAAATATTTCCTATCACCGTGAATTTCTGATGTAATTGTTGAGTGTCTCAGATCTCACTGAGATCTTCGTTATTGGCACTTTTAGCTGAGGGTTGCACTTTATTGCTCTGATTTTGTGTTGATATTGGCTGGCTTAGGGCCAACCCTGTCTGTGACACCACCAAGGGTTAGCCCTGCTGGTGTTAGAATTGCTGGTTTTAATTCCCTCTCCTGGCTGTTTTTCAGGAATCATCCGGCTGAGGGATGGGTTTCACGACCGCTACCCGGTGGAGGATTACCTGGACCTGTTCGACCTGGCAGCTCACCAGATCCAGAGTGTGCTGCAGAGTGACGCCGTGAAGGAGCACAGCAAGAGGAGCAACATCATCATCGGTAGGGCAAGAGCAGCCCCAAAACGGCTCTGAGGCTCCACGTTGGGAGCACGCAGAGCTGAGGCACCAAATGGGGGATTTTGGGATTGGTTCTCAGCACAGAGCCCCTGATGTGGCTTTTTTGTTGTGCCTGGGAGCTCTTGGCTTTCTTTTTCTGGAGGAGGGTTTCCTTCTTTGATAGGAAGCTGTGATTATCTTTAGAAAATTCCTGAGCGAGGGCTGTATATCTGATGAACATCAGCATTTAATTAATGAGGGGTTTTTTAAAGAATAAGAACGACCATGGTGACTCCTTCCAACGCAGGTTGCATTTTGTTTTCATAGCATCATTCAGGTTGGAAAAGCCCTCTGAGATCATCCAGTCCATCCATTCCCACAGCATTTCCAAGGTCACCACTAACCTATGTCCCCAAGTGCTTCATCCACACAGATTTAAAGTGCAATTTTGAGGGGTTGGCCTGTAGGATTTGCCTGTGTTTGCCTGCTGGGATTGTGGCTTCAGCTCCAAATGCTGAAGCAATGTGTCTGGGATAACACAGAACTGTGGTGTTCTGAAATCCTGGAGCTGATGGGAGATGTGACAGGAAAAGCTCCCAGTGATTTTTCTCATGCTCCAGCAGAAGATATTGATATAATGAATTGGTATTAAAGTTAAATTACCTAATTACCATTAAAATGGTCTAGAAGTGCTGTTTTATTGTGCTTTATGGAAGTCTGGGGTTAGCACTGGGCTCTAGGGAAGGATCTCTGGATTGCTCTCCATGACACACAGTGGTCACTCCACTGGGCTCATCCACCCTGCTCCATGGGCTACTGGTTTACAGTAGCCAACTTCTAAATTCTGCTTTTGCTGTTGGCCAAAACCAGAAAACGGAGGGGATGAGAGTTTTACCAGCCTTACTCTGTCACCTCAGAATTTCCCAGGGAAGCCAGGCACATTCCATGCAAAAAGTAACTGTGCAAATGACAGCTCCCCGTCAAAAAGAGATTTTTTCAAGTAGGCTTGAAGTCAGAAAATTCTACAGAAAATAGAGACAAGATTTTTTTGCTGGCTGCCCCTAGAATTATTGGGGATTTGGCCTCATTAAAACAAAAAATTTTAACCTATTGCTGGCTGGCTGAGATGATGCCTTAGCTTGTTAAAACCAGAGCCTTGGCTGAGTCACATTTTTCAGTACTTCCCCAGCCTCCATTAAGTCCATCATTCACTTTATCAAACATTTGCAACATTTGCAAGATGGCGTTCTGAAGAAATGTTGCCATCGAGGACATCTGCAGATTTTCCTGCTCCTTCCAATAATATCTCCTGTCCTTTCATGGGTGAAGTGCTTCTACTAATTAAATTCACTAATCTAATTGGCAACGTACATCTTTGATTACTTACCTCCTGTTGCAGCTTTTTTGTAGAGTTCACTTTGCGTTGCTTTTTCCTGTGGTCTCATTTCTTGTTTCATTAAGGTTCTGCTGGCTTTTCTTATTAAGTTTACAGGAAAAAGTCTTGAATGATTATGCTCATTAAGGCAGTCTTTTATGACCTTGGTAAAAAACAAAACAAAGCCATCTAGGTTAAAATGATTCTGTATGAATATCAGGTTTGCTTATAATCTCCCTTTTCTTATTTCAGACGACTGCAAGGAAAAATCGAATTAAAACTGTAAATATTTCAGCAGTTCATCATGTTATATTATTTTGAAAAGTTAAGCTTCTTTGGATAGTAAACATTGTGGGAAATAATTGCATTTTCCAAAAAAATGCTTAGAGATGAGCCAGAGAGGACAGGGCTGATCCAGCCTGAGGCATTCTGAGCAGGACTGGATTATTTGGGGTCATTAATATGATAAATTCAGAGGAATGACTTGTGAAAACACAATATGATGTTAATGCAGTAATGGCTGAATGAGGAGGTTATACATCCATTTTTGAGGCAATTTAATAACTCATATGTTCATTAAGTCCCTAAGAAAAAAAATTCTGTTGCACCAGAGTAATTAAACATAGTTAATTGTTGGTGATTAGTTTATCTCATGTTTAGTATGGCTTGTTCGTTTTGCAGGTATTAAATGTGTATTATAAAACAAATCCAAACACTGTCAAATTGTTAGGAATATTTTTGTTTGGCTGCTTCAGGGAGTTCAAATTATAGAAGTCAGCAGGGATCTGGATGATTTCTATTATTTTTATATATATATATATATATATTTTTTTTTTTTTTTTTTTTCCCTCCTCATTAAAGTCTTGACAGTCATCTTGTGGGAAGATTTACCCTCTTGACCCCAAGTTATCCTGGGCTGACCGCACTGGAGCAGCACCTTGAGCCCTGTTAATGCAATATTTAGCATTATTTGGCTCTGTGCCTGTGATCTTGGGTTGGACTGGACCACCTTGGAGGTCTTTTCCAACATTTATGATTCCGTGGTTTTCCCTGGCTTGTGCCCTGCCTGCAGATTTCTGGAATTTCTGTGGAGTGTGGGCTCTGATGGTGAGATAATCTGCCCATTTCTCTGTAAATGCTCTGATTTTTTTGTAGTTCACAATGCAGAAGTGTAGGGAGATGTTCTGAAGTTTGGCCTGAGATAAACTGGGATAAATCCAACAGAACATCAGATGTGATCAGAGCACAGAACTCTGAAGGGTGATCACATCCAGTCCAGTTGGTGGCTTGATGAGATCATGGGCTTTAATTGCCTTGGCATGGTTTGGGCAAACATTTTTGAGGGAGTCCTTTCAGTCCAACCCTGACTGCCAGGGAGATGCAGCAGTGACTTCCCAAGGTCTCTCCCATCCCTGGAGTTCCCTCTCCTGCAATTCCATCTGCAATTCTCCCTCCCAGTTGAATTTCCCCACATCCTGGCAGCTCAGGGAGAGGTTTCTGTGGCAGGACTGCCTCAGCTCCTGGCCTCTGGATAATCCTTTGCGTTTCTGCCTCACCCAGCGTGGGAGCTGGGCTAATTGAGTTTTAATTGACGAGTCAAAGCCTGCTGGTGATTAGGCAGTGCTTTGGCTAATTAATTTAGAATGGGAGAGCAGAGCTGTTGTGGACACCCAGCTCTAGCCAGTGGAGCTGATCTCCTCCTCCTGAAAAGAGGCAAAATGAACATGACAGAAGATTAATGTGTTTTCTAACAACTCCCAGACTTTATTAATGAATCACATTGTGTTCAGCTGAAGTTTGGAGCCAGTACCTTTCTCATGTTGTGTTTTATCCATCCTTTAAAATCTTTATTGGGCTTTCCCAGCAGAGGAAAGAAGAAAAAATAAAAAAGGGAAATAATGTACAAGTCTATAAGCCTACAACATTATTTTTTTTTAATCTCCTTCCCTTTGATTTGAAAAACCTCATTAGCAAGAATTAGCTTTCATTAGTCTGTCAGAGAGTGTAAGTCCCCAAAAAGCTTCTGTATATGTTTTATTAAACAGTACTGTGCCACATAAATGCCTGTATTACTTAAAAAGACAGAGGTTACAAAATTAAAAATTTCATATCAGATCATTTATTTAGCAGCTGAAGCATCACACACTTCACTCTGGCAGAAATTTTTACTGATTAAGTTTCTCCCTGTAGCATTGCATTCAGAGTGAGTTTCTTCAGGCACTAGAGAGACCAGAATCTGGTATTTTACCAAACTGTGCTCTTTATTCTAGAAACCCTTTATCTATTAGTAAATAGTTGACTTATTCTATGTGAATAATTATATAAAAAATATTTCAGTCCTCAATGACACAACTCAGCTGCTTATTTGGTATATCTTATGCACTCACTGACTCTCCTGATTATGTTTTCCACACTGCTGATCAGCAGGAGTGGTGGTTTCCACATTTTTCTGTGGGAAATTTTTAAACATTTGTTAGCAAGCTGCTCCTCTGAGACTGGGAGCACTGAGGCCAACCCTTGGGGGCTACAAAGAGCATTGCAAGGCTTTAGCAGGGCCAAATTCCTGCCTCCTCAAGGCCAGGCTGGACAGGGCTTGGAGCATCCTGGGGTAGTGGAAGGTGTCCCTACCATGGCAGGGGTTGGAACTGGATGATCTTTAAGGTCCCTTCCAGCCTGAATAATTCTGTGATTCCATGATTCCTCACTGGAGAATGTGCTAAAGCCCTGAGCAGTCCATTCCAGCCCAGATTAAATATAATTGCACATGTTAACCACCAGCAGGAAGCACTGTGGTTGTGGACAGCAATATTTCAGGTGGAATTGCATAAAACCTGCCTTGACCTGCATTCCCAAAGGCACAGGGCAGTGGGATTGCTCCAGCTCTGGGAACTGCAGCCAGATCAGTTTGCAAGAACTAAGGAGTGTTGAAATCCATGGACTCAATTTTAATTCATCTGTAGGAGTTCAAAATTCAGCCAATATCCACTCCAACATGAAAAATGGAATGAGTTACCAGCAGAAATACTTTTAATTTCCAGGGGAGGCCAGTGCCTCGACAATGTGGGACAACAACGCTTGGATTTTCTTCTATGACAACAGCACTGAAGGAGAACCTCCCTTCCTAATCCAGGATTTTATTCATGCCTTCCAACCAAATGCCAAACTTATCATCATGCTTAGGGACCCTGTTGAAAGGTGAGCAAGAAAAATTTCTTATTTTAATAGTTTTATTCGCTGTCACTCTCTTGAATGCAAGTAATTATTCACGTGGTGTTTGAGAGCTACTTGGTTGTGATAAGAAGGGTTTTATTCTGTGTATTTTGGCAGATGTAACTGTGATAATGTTTTAAAGAGAAGCATGTGAGTGAGTGTGAATTCCATGAGTGCCATGGCTGGACACCTGAACTACTCTGAAAAAAAGAACTTATAGGTTTCCAAATGCAATCTAATGCCATTCCCTGAGCTAATATGCTCTGGGTCTCAGCAGGACTCATTAGACTAGGAGGGCACTGCATCTTCACATCTCAGCATAAGTGGTCCTGGGAAATGTTTCATTTCATTTAAGTAGTAAAATTTATGTTTTCATGGGCTTTGCAGTTCAAACTGATTAAATAATCATGATTAATAATGATTAAATAGCTCCAGAGTCAGCAAATGATACAAACTTCTTAAAATCTGAAGTGTGCTTGGTGAGGCACTCATGTAGAGCTTCACTGGGTGTTTGTAGCTTGCACAGCCAACAGCTACTCAGGGGTTCATCCTTGGTCTTCCTGGCTTTGTTTGCAGGGAGAGGACTTGGCTTTTGCCAAGTTTTGAGCTGTTTGGATGGCTGTGGAAAGCCAGCAATGCCCAGCCTTCCACTTTTGTGTTTCACTTTTTCTCTCCAGTCTTCCTCCACATTTCTGGGACATTTCTTTCCACTGTGTCCTCTGAAAAAGGATAATAATGAGGAGGGTAGTGGGGAGGGTGGAGCAGGTGGAAGCAAAGTCCAAAAGGATCAGACTGAGGGAGGTGTGGATTCCTTCTCATGGTGATTCCATAGGGATATTCAGGATACTTGTGGTAAGGTCCATGCCCAAGGGCAAAGCCCCAGAAAAACTCAGGGAAGGAAGGGGATGGAGATGATGATGAGGATGCAGAGGATGATAAGGATCAGATAATGATGATGGGGATGAAGATGATGTTGGGGATGCAGATGACAATGGGGACCAGGTTCTGGTGGCCCTGGGAGAAGAGCAGGCCTGGTGCCTGTGCAGGCAGCAGCTTCCAGAGCTGGGATGGTGCTCCCCAGAGAGCTTCCCTGCTGGCAGGACATGGCTGTGGTGAAAGCAGGGCTAGGAGAAGCTTCCCAGCTCCTCTGTCAGGAAATGAAGCTCTCCTGACCCCAGGATTTAACAGATGGTAATTTTATGTGAGAGAAGGAGGCTGAAATGGCTTCCTCGTGTAAATTAGTGACAAACTCCCTGATTGCCTTAACCACCCTCTGTAATGGGGCTGGAGCTCTCTGCCAGCTTTAACAGGGGTGACAGAGAAAGTCAGATCCATCTCACTGACTGTGTTTATGATAAATTTGTTCCTTTTCGTTTACAATTCCCTACAGTTCCTGATGGCTCATCTGAGCTGCAGGAGCAAAAGCAGAAGGGACAGAAGGGACAACCTGGGATCCATCAGTGATGCCAGGCAGTGCTGCAGGAACCAGGAGGGCATGGGGCTGGGACAGGCTCTGATATAACCTGCACGAGGTCTGGGCTATCCCCAGCAGGGAATATTTGAATGACATCAAGTGTTTTGATGGTTGTTGTCAACTGGTGTCATTATTTCATTGGAATGGACAGAGGTTGAAGGGAAGGACTTCAAGTAGCCAGAACAGCTGAAATCCTAATCAGCAAAGGCAGATGTCCCCAGAATTAAAAACAGATGGGAAAGAAAAAAAAAAAGGAAAAATGGAAAGAAAATCTCAACTGCCCTGCAGAGGGAGAACTTGTCCTCCAGAACGTAGTTTTTCATAAGATACCAACAAATCTGAAAAATGATGCATTTCTTTTGATGGATGGTTAGAAATACCAAGCAGTCTTATTAAGCCTTTTTAATGACATTTTAGCCTGGCCCATGCTGTACATGATGCCTGCTGCTGAATTCCCTCAAGAGGAAGCCTTTCACAGTCAACCCCACCATTCCTGGGATAAACTGAGTCTTGATATCCACATTTCCTGCAAGCAGGAGATGCTTTGTGTGTCTCATTTAGGTGAACTCAGCTGGCTTGGTTCTTCAGCTTTTCCCTTTCTTCTTTTTTTTCAAATGAACAGAGAGTCTTCGTTGGTTTCACATGGGAATTAAGATCCTGTTCTTGCAAAACACTGATATAAATAATGAGTGCAGAGGGGCTATTCCTGTGCTTAAGTGCTTTGCTGGATTAAAGCCTAAATTTTCCAAATGAGGTATTTTTAAGTACCTATGGAAATCTAGGGAAGTTTAAGAATAAATAAAATCAGCGCAACACAAAATGTTACTGCAGTAATAAGTGAGACCTAAATAGATCAGTGTTTTTAGGTCATTTGTTAGACACCTGTGGTTTTTGGAAAGAGACTGAAAGATACATAGGATTTCTGGAATTTTATCAAGAGATGGGTACTGTGGAGGCATCAAATCTATGCAGCAAACAGACTTGGGGAAGTGACTCCTCAAGTGATACAAAATTATCTTCAAAATCCTGTGGTATTGTTGTGGATCTAGTCATTCTAAGCCCAGTTATGAATGGAAGTTAAAATATCATGTCCAGCAGATCTAATATTTATGCCATGTCTGAGCATTTCATTTGTCTCTTTAAACCATATTTATCTTGCAAATGCCTAATCAAGGTTTCAGTGGTTAATGCTAAAAATGATATTTTCTTTGCCTGTAGGTTTTGGGTTGTTTCACCACATCACCCCCAAAGAGATTTGAATTTACATAAACTTTTTAAAGTGATTTTAAGCAATTGTAAAACTTGTGCTATGAGGAGATACTCCTCTGTAACTTAGAGAAACTCCTGCTTCATCTTAAAAAAAAAAAATCAACAGGTGGAAGGCTATAAATTGGAAGATTTTTGTGGAAAATCAATATATGACTGGAGGTGAAATTTCCTGTAATGGGAATGTGAAACCTGAACTCTTTCTTACTCCTGGTGGTAGCCAGCTTGGTAATTATATAAAAATTACTCTTTCTAACTCACCTAAAGTTTCTAAAACCAGCTTTAAGCTTTTGAGACAAGGACTGTTCCTGTCCATGGAACACAAAGTGTAGAGGAGCACCAACATCAGCTGAGACCAGTTCTACTGTTCACAGAGAACATGAAATTAAAGTCTAAACATTTGCCTTTAGGAGCAAACATTGGCTCACACAATTCCTAGGGTCAGGTACTCCAGTGGGGAGAGCTGGGGATGGTGTTCAGAGTTCCCTGGAGTGGGCGTTCCTGTGAGATAAAAGAATGAAAATCAAAATGAAAATGGAAAAAGCATCACTGGGTGGCAGACTGTGGGTGGGACGATGTTACACACACGTCCCTTTTTTCCTGGATTCCTGGAACTGATCGGAATTGCCGCGTAAATAAACATTTTCCCTTCCCTCAGCCCCTGACTGCCCTGTTTTCCCTCGGCAGGCTGTACTCCGACTATCTGTACTTCGCCAGCGCCAACAAGTCGGCGGAGGATTTCCACGAGAAGGTGGCAGAGTCACTGCAGCTGTTTGAGAGCTGCGTGCTGGACTCCTCCCTGAGAGCCTGTGTCTACAACAACACCCTCAACAACGCCATGCCTGTACGTATTGCCAGCTGTGGGAGCTTGGAAACTAGTCAGAATTATGGTTTGATAGGAAAATTAAAAAATAGATGCAGTAATACAAGAAAAAACACTGATGGAGTTGGATACAACATGACATCCTGTTAGGGTGGTGGTGGCAGTCCCAGTGAGGTAGTTAGGTTGAAGCAGTGATCCTGTGGAAGGTCTGGTCTCCACCTGAAGGTCCACTGGTGTCTCTTGTCCTGTGGGAACCCAGTAGGCAGGGCTGACTTGGGCAGTTCAAAGCCCAGGTTATATCCAGGTGGGAATGCTTGGCTCCTCCCTCCTGGGTGGAGCATCTCAAAAAAGGATGAGAGAATTCCATGAGCCATCGGTGGGTTCTTGATAGCCCATCAACTGTTATCAGGGGTGAGTCATAGCAGGAAATAACAACCACTGTCCCACCTGCTTTAACAGCTTGTGGAGGTGGTAATAAAATAAATACATCTATAGTGCAACCTAAGACACCAACCACCTTGGATGCCTTGCTGCTCTAACCTGGTGCCAAAGTTGTGAAAACACCAAAATCCTGTGCAAAGAAGCAGCGAGAAATCGAACTTTCTCCCTTTCCAATTGTAAAACGGAGGACATAAATATGAATGTAAACATGTAAGAGATGGTGCAGGGGCCCAGCTGGCTCCTCAGCCTGTTCCCTGATGAATGCCAACAGGAATAACACAGCCTTCCTATTGTGCAAGTGCATGGAGAGCACATTTAGTGAAGATTACAATTTAATGGGCAAGCTTGTTGCAGATGTCTCCAAAAAGTAGCTCTGGCAAAGATCTTTGCAGTACCAAATGGCCCCAAAATCAGAATAAATTATGTGTTCTTTTGTAAGAAAAGGCTACCAATAACTAGATAAAATATTCCATTTTTTTTTTCTTTTCTTTTTTTAAATTGTGCATGCCAGAAAATGATACAAGGAAACACAGAAACTGCTGGCAGGGGAGTGGATAAGTATTACAGGCTTAGGATTCCGAAATTCACAATGTTAGCGTAAAACTGACTTCAGATTTTGCTCGAGGGTGGGGAGTAATACGGAAGAGATTGGCTTGAAGTATCACATCTGGCCAGTTTGCCGTTCAAATCCTCTTTTATTTGCTCAGGCTGTAAGGGATTCCAAGGGAATAGTTCCCTCCTTTGCCTCTGGGGTGAAGTTATTGCCTCCTCCGCTGGATAAAATAACAGGAAAAGAGTGTATTCTGTGTGCTGGAGCCTGCAGCAGTGGAACAAACAGGATGCTGCTCTCACTTGCCAGGTAGACTGGAGCTGCTCGTTGCTGATTGCAGCCCCAGGACTTCCTCACACCCCAATTGCTGCTGGCCAGCAGCACAGGATTTTCCAGCCATCTGCTTGCACAAATGTATTTCTTCCAGTGTGGCAGAGAAAGGCAGAGAGAGAACCAGAAGGAAAGATTTTCCTCTTCTGCTCATCCTCAGGGTGCAGAACTGATCTCCATTTGTTGTCTTCAGCAGTCCTCTGAAGAAGATGCTTTTGGAAAGGAGCAGAGGAGGCTTCTCTCCCTAGAGCCGTGAGCAGGTGTTTGTACGAAAATCCACATGCCAACTGTGCTCCTCAATGGCCTTTTTTAGCTCCTTCTTCAGCCAAGTTGCTAAATCTGTTGTGTTCGTGGTTTGCTGTGGATTGAAAAAGTGAGAATTGTTGTCCCTGGTGAGCTCATTAGGTTGCTAATTCTGTGACTGTGCCAGAAAAAGAACGGGCTTGCTATTTGTTAATGTATTTCTGAAAGCAGAGGGATGCCCTGGACACTGTGGCTGCTGATGGTGAAGAAAGGGATGTTTGGGGCCGGGAATCAGTGGAAAGAACATTACCCAGAGAAAGGCATGGTGGGCAAAGGTGATCCTCATTGTGGCCTTCAGGACCTGAAGGAGCAGACAAGGAAGATGGAGAGAGACTATTTACAAGAAAAAAACCATTAAACCCCAAGTGTGCCCTAGTGCTGAGTGGAATGAGGCATTGATTGAGGGCTGGGGTGCTGCTCTGCCAGAATTATCCCATCTTAACCCATTTGATGTTTTGATCAAATAAGAGGTTTCAAATTCTGGTGTAGCACATGTATAAAGAAGTCTGCTAAATATGGAGACTGATGTTATAAGCTGCCAAAGACGCACATCAGAATCACAGAGGATAATGATCATTTTGCAATAACTCAAAATTTGGCTTTTTTGGAGGAATTATCAGGGTAGGTCATGGGGCAGTGTCAGAAGTGAAAAAGGCTGTTGTCTGTCTTCATTGGCTCTGTGGTAATGTGAGCTGAAGATGTTAAGTCTCTTTCATGAAAGATGCTTAAGACTTGGGATTCATGTTTCTCCCTCCTGAGCCTGAAGGGATTTAGAAAAATATTTATAAGCACAGTTGGAGGCTGGACTTTTTCTGTTTCAACTTGTTATGTAAAATTGAGGAGGGAAGAAAAACAGAGATTAGGGCAGGAGAGGCTGAAAATCTGCCTTTCCCCCTCTATGGTCTCTTGTTGTGTACTCAGACAAGGCACCAGCAAAGCTGCTGCAGCTGAGATCCCAAGCTAAATATTGCAATCAGGATGCAGCTAAATGCACCCAAATCTAACACCTGACAGCGAGTCAGAGTATTTGTCCTGCTGGTGGCAGTGTGATCTGGTGCAGCTGAAAATCATGGAATCATTTTGCTTGGAAAAGACCTCTAAGGCTGTTGAGTCCAAGTTTTAACACAGCACTGCCAAGCCCGTCCCTAACTTATGTCCCCAAGGTGAAATCAAGGTGAAATCAAAATGAAACAGCAGACTTAGGGTCTGGAGAGAATAAATTGGATTGAGCATCTTCCCTTGAATTGCTGTTCATCCAGGGGCTGAGAGCCCTCAGTGTCCCCATGGAGGCTCCAAGCACAGAGGAGCTGGGATGTGAGGTGGCTGAGCAAAGGTTTTCCTCAAGCTGGCCTGAAAAGAAGAGGAAGATTAAAAAAATGTTCACACACCTTCTTTTTCTTATTCCTCAAAACCACATTTTTTTTTTCCCAGTTGACAGAGGTGGGTGTTGTTTTTTTACTGCTAAAGTGTTGTAAGGTGAATTAATTTTGGTTTTTTTGTGCTTACAGGTGAGGCTACAGGTTGGGCTCTATGTTGTGTATCTCCTGGACTGGCTGACAGTTTTTAACAAAGATCAGATACTTGTTCTTCGCCTGGAGGACCATGCATCCAACATGAGGTACACCATGCACATGGTGTTCCAGTTCCTGGATCTGGGTAGGTGCTTGCTGGCTGACTTAAGTGCGCAAAATCATTATTATCCTTCTTTCAGGGCATTTTTTGCTTTATTAAGAGCCAAAACCAGAAGCTAAGGAATCTGGCTTGAAGGGTGAATTAATCTGGTTGCCTGGAGTCAAGCAAAATGAAATTCTCAAATGCCTGGTGTTAGAAGATCTTAGAAGATCTAAATAAAGAAAAAAAAAATCCAGAATGCAGGGATTTGTCTTCCCACAGGAAGCCAGACCTGCTTCTGAAGGCACTCAGTGCTTGTTTGCCATGGGTTTCCAAAGATGCAAAGTTACCCTACACAATTTTACCCAACTGAAGTGCTACCAGCCCAGAACCTAAATCTGAGCATGATGAGAGGTTGTGTTTGTAGCCGAGGAGAAGGGGAAATTGTGTTTTTGCTGTGCTGATTGAGACATCTGTTGCTAATCCTCGGAGAAACGCCGGCAGACAAAATGTTGCCCAATGTTGATTTGACAGTAGCAAGAGAATGAAAATGTGGCTGAAAAATCGTCTGTCTGGTCCAAAGATTGGTCTAGAGATGATGAGAAAGCTTGGATGTAGCAGACAGAACAGATGAAAAGCTTGGCATCTCCTTCCAGAATATGGTTTGTGCTGGAAAACTCGGTAGGTTTTTATCTTGCTGGTGCACATTTATTCCCAGAATGGAGGCACCACCACACGTTTTTGCCACTTTGATCTCCCTGACAGCCTCCAAAATAAACAAAACAAGGGTTTGTTCTGCACCTGAGCGCTGAGTGAAGCTGGTAGAGTTTCTGTCAGGTTTTAGACAGATCACATCATGAAATGAAATAGCAGCAGAAAATAACTGCAGCTCCAAAATGGTAAGAAGTTGTCTTCAATCATTGGGTTTTTTCTGTAAAAAGGTATTTCCCTCCAGAACTGATTTATGTTGCATTTTATAGAGAGATGATTAATTAATGGGAGAGTAAAATGTATTATTTCCATATTTACCAGCAGTGATTTATTTTACTAATCTAAGCCTGTACTCAATATTCTGAAACACAAATTACATTTTTCTCCCCGTGGCAAACCGTCTGATTTAGCCATTAGATTTCTTTAGGACGGGCATTTTGTGGGGGGAAATATTTGAAGATAATATTCTCTTTTCCCACAGGACCTCTGAGTGAGAAGCAAGAAGCTCTGATTACCAAGAGTCCTGCTTCAAACGCCCGACGACCTGAGGACAGAAGCCTGGGCCCAATGCTGCCAACCACAAAGGCAATTTTAAGAGATTTCTATAGGCCTTTTAATACAAAACTGGCACAAGTTCTTTTTGATGATGCTTTTTTATGGAAGAGGACATAACGTGTACATTTCGTGCCACGGCGACAGTGCTTAAAGGAGTTTTTATTTTTTTAAATTCTATTTTTGTGCGTGGATATTTACTTTTTTTTTTTTTCCCCATTCCAAAGAGCAGCCGATGGACGAGCTGAGAGTTTCACCCTTCAGTCAGCACATGTCTCAACAGCTCTGCCACTTTTTCCTTGGGAGAATGGAAAGTATCTGGCTTTAATCAGTTTATTGCAACTTCTTTCACCCCAGTGAAGGAGTGGACAAGCATTAGGACAAAGATGATGTCTTACACTCTTCCTCGAGGGTGGGGAAGTTTAACCTTCTCTGAGATGCTGCAACACAGAGTTAGCATCAGTTTCCTACAATTACACTTATAATCTCATTTTCAATATATGTTATTCACTCATCTTTTTTTTTCAAACAAATCAATGTCATTTAGCCATTAAAATTTTTAATTGAATTCAACCTAAAATTCTGTTTCCTTTTTGTCAGCCTATTTACAAATGGTTTTCACTCATGCTGTGGTACCTTAATTCTGAAAAAAATGATAAAGAATAAGTGCATTCACATAAATTTCCAAGAATAATTTATATCTTCAAGATAAATGGACTTTTCCAGCCACAGTTCTTGTAAAAGAAAATTTTATAATCCAGGTAAGAATGGAGAGCTGAAATCTAAACAGTCCCATTTGGTGTTTAGCATAACAAATTCATTGCCTTCCTTATTTTGTTCACGTAAGTATGAATATGTATCATTTATTCATTTCTCTCACACATTTCCCCAGTGTGAATGGGTTTTATTAAAAGTCCATTCCTGGCCATGGAGAGCTTTTATGGATATTTCTGCTAAATTCTACAGGATTCTTCTCCAGTGTGAAGAAATATGCATTTAAAAAGCCATATGAAATTTGTTATTAAAATCAGAAATGAGCAGGATGCTCAGTATGTCACAGAAAGGATGCACTTAAGGAATTAGTTGTATGTTTTGTGTTTCCCTCTTCAGGAAAAATGTCTACATTAGTTAAAGAAGTTGAGATATGCAGGCTTGAGAGGGAAAAGAAGACATTTGGGAAGGTATGGAGAAACTTTGGACTACCTGAAAGTTTTTATTTGACTGAGAAACGATCAGATTTTCCTACAGATGTGCAGCAATTAAATCTTTGATTTCAACCACACCTGGGCAGGGTCACTGTCAGCTACAATCTGCAGCCTTCCTGAAGGTAGAAATCCCACCTGAGCAAGGGACTTTTTAAAACAGAGACAAATACAAATGCTGCCTAGTGATCATTCCTCTCATGGGTTAAACAAGTATTCACAAGTACATTTAAAAATATTAAAGGTAACTCTTCCCTATCCCCCTCCACGGGGACATGTTTTTCACTTCATGTGTTTTTTAAATGGAGAATTAATGCTGAAGACTTGATGAATCCTGAGCATTTCACACGGGAATATGGTTGGTGACATGTGAGATGTTTTGCAACAGACGACCATTTCTAGGTTCTTTGCCAACTGGTAATGTGCTGTTTAAAAAAGCATTCAGTCTGGGGTTTGAAAAGCCTAAAATAAGTAATTTAGTGAAGTATTCTAGACAACCAGAACAGATTAGTTCTAGTTCAGAAATGCTCACAGACCAAAACTGGTTAGAGAGCTGAGAATGAATGATTTTAGCAGTACAAACAAAAAGTATCATGGGACCATGAAGCAGAAACTCAGAATGAATTTGCCACCTTTTGCAGATGTAAAAAATCTGATCAACAAGTTATTTACATGAAAGATTTCACCCAGCTGTGCTTTGACTTGGAATCAACACTGTGGGGTCAGATAACTCCATACAGATGTTTCCTAACCTGGTCTGCCATGGTCAAATATTTCCATTTAGTTGTCAACTACAACCATGATCTAATGACATTATTTTACCAGCCCTAAAAGCTAATTAATACATCTGTCCTTACCATAACTTGAGTTCTGAACAGCTCACACACTCTGGTTTGTGCCTGTGGTTCTGAAAGTGAAGTCTTTTATGCCTTTGTCTCCTTCATGAGCTCCAAAATATGATTTGATTATAACACAACCTTGTGCTGTTGGGCTGTGGCATGACTGAGAATCAAACAGCAGCAAATATTTGTCATGAAGGCATTTTGGAGGTAAGGATATCACTCTCTAGTTCAGGCTGTAAAAATAATACTGAGCTGGTGGCTCAGAATGAAATAAAAGCATTTTCTCTAGTGATGGTGACAGTTCTGGGTGTCAGAGCTCCTCTTCTTCAGCCACAGCCATCCAGTGGCCTCTCAGAAAATCTCTGCACAGGACAAGACCCACCAAAATTCCTCCAGCTCCCTTTACCTTTGTTGACAATTCTAGCTGTGAAAGAATTCAGTTTTATCATTAATAGTCCCTGCAGCACTGAGGTGACCTACCTCCCCACAAGAGCCATTTGCCAAGAAATTGGAATTAATATCAAGACAATATGTTTTCATTCTTCATGTTTGGTGCCAAAGCATAGCAGTGGCTCCTTGCAGAGACCTCAGAAAAATCTGTGTCTCCTACTGTGCTTTTACTCTTATCTCTGCTGAACAAAACTAATCAGACAAAGATGCAGCTTTCCTGAGTGCAGAGGCACTGAGGAAAGGGTTGTTTCCAAATGTTCTCACTGCTACTGCAGAAGAATGTGGAATGTGTTTTCTGTAAGACCTTGAGTGTTTGGGCCAAGCATCTTGGCTGTCTGGAAGAAGTACAATAAAAACAAAGGATCTCCTGCGAAGGAAAACAGCCTCTGGTTGACATGGAAAACTGTGTGTTGTTATCTGTTGAGTCCAGGCCACAGGGCTTGGGTTTCAGCTTAACAAACAGGAGAAATGGTGAAGTTGTTGCAGCTCTGAATGTATCTTTCTGCCAAGAAATTAATCCATTTTCCAGCTAAGCCAAATGCTGTTTTGTTAAAGACAAGGCACAATAGTGGCATAAAAAGTCATTCCTGCTTGATCCCCCTCACACATGAGAGGGACATTTGACAGGACCAGAGGACACAGCCTCAATTTCCATCAGGGGTGGTTTAGGTTGGATATTAGGAAAGTTTTCTTCACTGTAAAGGGTTGTCAAGCATGGAGCAGGCTGTCCAGGCCAGGGGGTGGGGTCCCATCCCTGGAGGGATGTAAAGGACCTGTGGATGTGGAGCTTGGGGCCATGGGTCAGTGGTGGCCTTGGCAGTGCTGGGGGAATGCTGTGACTTGGTGATCTCAGAGGTCTTTTCCAGCCCTGAGGATGCTGTGATTCCATGAGCAGATGGTTCCTAGCACGAATGCTTGTCTTGCAGTACCATCTTGTGGCCAACATCAGCAGGGCTGCTGCCGTGCATACAGATTTCCTTCACTGGGGAAAGGGGACAGGTGCAAAAAGAAAAAAATAATTTCCACTTCTTTTCAGGTTCTATTCTCACGGGAATAAAATTTCCAGTGCAGCTCCGGAGTTGGGAGCCTACAGAGAAGTGGTGACTTTGCACAGCTGAGATCACAGAATCATTTAGGTTGGGAAAGACTCTGAGATCACAGAGTCAGAGACCCCAGCACTGCCAAGGCCACAACTAATGTCCCCAAGTGCCACATCCACATGGCTTTTAAATCCCTCCAGGGATGGGAACTCCACCACTGCCCTGGGCAGCTGTGCTAGGGGAGGACAACCCTTTTTGTGAAGAAATTTTCCCTATTATTATCCAACCTAAACCTCCCCTTTTGCAAGTTGAGGCTTTTCCACTTTTCCTGTCACTTGTTCCTTGGGAGAAGAGCCTGACCCCCACCTCATGCAGGGAAAGATGTCACCAGCAGCTGAGGCTGGCTGCTGCTCCCCTCTGCTGATCTCCTCTGTGTCCTGCTGGGGACAGATGCTTTTAAGTCACAGCTCCTGTGACAACTCTGCACTGCCTCAATCAATAGAAACACCCTCAAAATGATTGCCAGCATGGCAGGAGCCTAATGGGCTGCCAGGCTGGAAGCTGCCAGTAAAATCAGAAGCCTGCTGTGTATATATTGAGCCACAATTAGCAGAAAATAAGGTCTGAAAGAGACACAAATAGTAATTACTGCATCACAGTTCACGGGAAAGACACTTTTCCTCACCCTTGTCATTTCTGAGCATCCCTTTGCTGGGTGGAAAACTTCCCCTTGCAGCAGGTGTGGATGTGATGGTGCTTCAGCTGGGCTGGCAGGGCTGGGGAAGATCCACTGAAAAAAAATGCTAAAAATACTATTCAAGAGGAGTTGTATGCATAGGACGCCTTCCCTGGAGAAAACAGGATAGAGAATGATTCCCAGTTTTTTCCTCAGTCTGGGTATGTCACACACACTTAGAAAATTATTTCTTCCTCTCTTAATGAATGGGAATGAGGAGAGGGAAGGGCTCTGCTGGTACTCAGAGCATTGCAGTGGACATTTAATTTAGGCCACAGAGGCTTAAGCCATAGATGACTTGCAAATAACTTGGGGTTTAGCTTTTGATGCAGCTCAACTCAGTACACACTGATTATTGAACACACTGGGTTTCTCAGCAAAGATTTGGGGTTGGTGCTGCACTGTCTGGGTGGTTAATTTGGTCTACACTCATTAATTCCTCCTCTAGGATGTTGAAATCAAAGCTAGGAAGCAATGAAAACTTCTGCCCATCAATACAAGCTGGGCACTCCAGCAGGACAAGGAGGCAAAGGCTGTGGTGAAACAGCTCAGAAAGGGATAGAGAAAGGGGGAGAATCAGAAAGAAATCCTGCAGCTGAGTCAAGTGAAATCCTGGAATGCTGAGATAAACTGATCACACAAAATTGCATGGAAGAAAATAATACCAAGAAAGGGAGCCAAAAATCAGAAGAAATAAGACAGAGAAATAAGCAGATAGGGATGTGTGGCTGTAAGATAAAGAGGTGGATTTTTTTTTTTTTTTTTACTATCTGAAAAAGTTTAGGAAAGGAAAATAATAGTCTCACCTGGGAAAATGTTGGCTTGACTGGAAAGGCATCAGCTGAGCACATTGCAGACTTTTCTTTTGTTGTATGTTACACTGAGAGGTCTGAATTCAGTCTCAGGGATGGAATCCATAGAAATGTGGGTTCCTCACCTCCTCTGCCTGCCTTGTACAGGAGCTGAGTGCTCCATTGAAGCTCAGGGAGGAGCAAACACTGTGAAAGGGAAAAGAAAAATTATTGAGGGGAAGGGCTGAGAAAAGAACAAGAGGTGCTTGACTGGATGAAGAGTCTGAAAGAGAGGCTAAAAGCTGCATTTCCAGCTCAAAAGAGGAAAGGATTTGCTTTAGAGATTTCTCAGGTATCATCTGTCCCTGAGTGCAGGCTTTAGATGAGAGCACCCAGCAAAGCACAGGATGTATAACAGGTGGCAAAAATATAATTTACCTTTCATCTTGGGCTCTGTTTGGGGGAAAACTCATTGATTTTAGGTGCTGGGGTATGCTGCTGCTGCCAGACACAACGTGGGGAGCAGGGAGGTGAGGTGCAGAACTTTGCCACCCCAACCCTCCAGCTGCAGCTCCCAGGGGTCACCAGGCAATTTTTGACTTTCCAGCGGTGTTAGAGCAGCAAGAAATAAGCATGGCTGAGGCAGCAGCACACCACGAGAGGGCAGGGCATAGCTGGGAATTCAGCTGCAGCTGGAAATCCAGAGCCACAGGCAGAGCCAGCTCCCTGCTCTGCAGCACGGGACACCCAGGAGGGGACAAAAGGGACAGGAGGGACATGTATGATGGTGTAGGTTTGGTGGGTAGAAAAATCAGAGAATTGCACTCAGTGGAGAGAAATTGGTTCTCGCGTTATGGAACACAAACATACACATAACAGCACAAGAGAACTCGTAAATAACTCAGCAGAACTCATGCAAAACACAGCACAGAGTGCACTGGGAGAGTGAAGCAAAAGGGCTGAAACACACCCAGCAGTGCAATTTCCACAAAGCACAGAATCATGGCATTGTTTATGCAGGAAAAGACCTTCAAGATGCTCAAACCTACCCTCATGGCATTGATGCTCCTCACACAGAGCCATTGGCACCATGATCCCACTTCTCCCTCCTGCAGGATCCTGCCAGGACTGGGGGAACTTCAGTCTGATCCACACTGCTGAGTACAAACCCCTTCTCAAACCTCAGGGCCATTTTGAAGGGACCAAATTAAATCCCAAGGAATTAATGAATTCCTTGCTGTGACTGGCAAATATAAGCCCAGCTCCTCTGAGTTTATCATTTCAGTGCAATGCTCAGTTATCCTGTAGCAGGATATAGCAGGAAAAGGACACAGGAAGAATTGATGCCCACTGGAAATCCCTCCTGTGACAGAGGCACACTCAGCAGCCAGCTCAGTATTCATTAAATCATTAACAGCATTTGCTAAGTGCTCTGTTGCCTCACAGTGATATTACCAAACCAACCTCTGCTGAAGTATTTTTTGCTTCACTAGTACTATCAGCACACAAAAAAAGTTTCTCAGACTGAAAACTTAAATAGCACCTACCAACCTGGCAAATATGAGTCAGTCCTTGGCAGTGCTGTGTCACACAGCCCTGGGTGAATCCTGGAACATTTGTTCCCAATCCAAAGCCAAGGCCAAGCAGGATGCCTGCCCTGTTCCAATGGCTAATATGTGCCTTCCTGAAACTGGATTAAAAAATCTTTCACTTCAGCAGGCGGTGCTGGAGAGCAGTCCTGTCATTCTAACCGTGCCTGAGCTTTCATCCTGCTGCATTTGAGAAGAACTGAATTTACACATTTACACTGGGCTGCTTTTCAATAGTTTCCCTTTCTTCTCCCTGTGCTACAGAAGTGAATATTACCTGATGAACACCCCAGAAGTGCATCTTGCAGTGGAATTCCAGGCTGGGGGGCGAAGGCAGCACAGCAGGAGCCAAGGCAGGTGTTTGAAACAGAACAATTCAGCAGCAATCAAACCCAGGAGCTTCTGAAGGCAGGAGGTTCAAAGCACTTGGACTAGCAGAAGTGTGCTGGTGTGAGCACAAGAAAACCTCAGCAGGCAGAAGCTGTAGGTGTCCAGCACTGCAGGAGGCAGGGTTTGCTGAAGTTAACTGCTGCCAGAGCCAGGAAATTGGGGATTTTAACACTTAAGTTCAGGAGCTGATGTGCTGGAGAGCTGGAGAACTCAGTGCAGAGAGGGATGAAAGGCTCCAAGTGCAGCCCTGGTGAGGGTAAGCTGATTTATTTTAGAGAAACTGAGGCTTGTGCCACAGTGATTTGGTCCTCCAGCTGCAAAGAGAACCAGCTAACAGATGTTTGCTCACTGCTCTCTTGGCAGGTATCTCAGGTATTTTAGGCTGTAAATCTTTACAATTTGAAGGGCCTTCACCTGTGGGTGTTTAAAAATGTGTTACTGCTCTAAGGACTATTTTTTTTAAGATCCACATAGTTTTCATTTTTCATATCTTCTGTATTTTCTTTGCTTCCAAGAATGCTGCATCAAGGATTTTCCCACAGCCAATAATACACCCAGCTCATGGTTCCAGTCACCAAACCTGAAGGAAAGGAAGATGATCTTGCAGCTTGGGGTTCAGAAAGCCTTAATGACCTTTGTCATCCCCAGATCCTCATCCAACCTCAAGGAAACCTCTAACAAGAGAGCCCTGGGCTCACCTTGCCTTCCCCTCTGGAGGCAAACCAGACATTCAGGTTTGGCTTTACACTTAAACCGATATTTCCCTGGGAGTAAAATATCACCAGAAGTTCCTTGTCTCATGAGATAACATGGTAAAAAAAACCAAAAACAAACAAACAAAAAAAAACAGCAACAACAAAAAACCAAAAAAAAACAACAACAAAAAAAAACAGTGGAGAGAATTTGGTTTGCATCCAGGCATGGCATGGGGAGAAATTCCTCTGCTGCAAGGAATCAGCCCAGTGTTTGCTTTCTGGTTGCTCTAACAGGACAATGCAAAAGAGAACATGAGGAATGTAACTGATTGGAATAAGCAGCTTGAACAATATCCTGAGATTGTTTTGATACACGGAGCTTTTCACAAAGCTTTGTGGGGGTAGCCAAAAACTGGTTGTCATTAAGTCCAAGAACCATGAAAATACTGATTTTTTTAAAAAATAAAATTATTTTCTATACTTTGAAACATGCTCATTGTTATTTAGCCCCATTCAGGCCTGGGTTTCCTAACATAATTTTCCTGATTTTCCCCAGAGCAACTGATTTCCACACACATGCTGCAGATTTTCTGCTCTGCCATTGAAGTAATTTCCCAGAATGAGCTGGGCTGGTTCCTGGTTGTCCTCGAAGCTTTTCCACACCAGCCCAGTTTTAATGAGCACATGCACCACCAAGGGCTCAGGTTCTTTATCTTTTGGGTTCCTCCCAGTCTGTTGACATGCTGAGTCCACCAGACCTCACCTGGTAGAACAATGCCCTGGAAAGGAACCTAAAATTCCTTTTCCAGGGGTAAAGACAAACAGAACCCTTTGGCTAAAGTTTTACCAAATTTTTAAACTGGTGTATTTTCCAACAAATGGACAATTCCTCTCTTCTCTGCCAAGGCGCGAGGGTAGGGAGGCACAAATCCATCCCGCGGTGTTTTTCTGGGAGTGGGAAGTTTTTCTCCAGTGTTTGTCCCACCCAGGGCAGGTCAGAGCTCAGCAGGTCCTGGGCAAACAGATCCAACAACCTGCTGGGAGCCAGCTGGCAGCTGGAATGGAGCTGGAGGGTCATTCCTCACACTAGGAATGTGTTCTGACTAGCAGCAAATCCAAGCTCCAAGCGTGGGTTGCTGCCTTGGCTGAGTGAGTTGAAAGGCTGGAGTGGTTCAGTTTTGGGAAAAGAGGCAATTTCGGGTGAAACGTTGAATTTTCTCACCCCTGGAAGGAAATGTCTCATCAAAATTTGATATGGCTGTGGGATTTTGGTGTTTCATCAGCAAGGCCTTTCCAGATGGATAAATAAGAAAAGACTGGAATATCACATATTGCTTGTCCAGGGGAAAAATATAAAATAGATTTTAAAAAAAAATCAAGAATTTACTTTAAATCTGTGGAAATTTATATACACATTTGAGAGTCTTTTCCAACAGCAATACCATTGCTCTTGCAGGGAACAAAAGTAACTTTACATAATTCCTTTCTCCCTGGGATATTTCATAACACAGCTTTTGAGAGGAGGTCCTGAATGTTTTGCTGAGATAGGTGGTGCAGGCTGTGGGGTATGGATCACCTCAGATGGGGTTTTAGGGACCCTTCAGAACTAAACATATATTTATATGGCAACCTTGCATTTCATGGGATGGGAGTTGATTACCCAAGTAGTCTTTCCCAGCTTCTTATTAAAGAAAATTAGTGAAAAAAAAAGTTTGTTGTTCTGGGGCTCCTTTTAATTGCCATGATGAAGCTCTGATATAATAAAGAGAAGATTTTAATTGGTCATAATGATGTAAATGAAGGTTTGATCTCTTTGTACTTATCCTACCCCTTCCTTGTGAAAATAGGTTTTTCCTTTACAAGAAAAATAAACCAAAGATGACTATCTGTGGTGAGTTTTTTTCAGTCTAGCTATACAAAAATCCCAGCTATGCAATGCCCCATCCCTGGAAGTGTCCAAGACCAGGCTGGATGGAGCCCTGAGCACCTGGTCTAGTGGGTGATTTCTCTGCCCATGGCAAGGAGGTTGGAACAAGATGAGCTTTAACGTCCCTGAGAACCCAAACCATTGTCTGATTCCATAAAAAAGTCATTTTCCAAAATTACCAAATGCGTTTCAAGCCTTTAAGGAAAGAATAAGAGCTCTTTGGGGTGATATTGCTAGAGTACTGTAGGGTCTTCCAAACATTGCTTTAATTCCAATGTGTGCTTTTTCCATCCTTCCCAAATATCCTTGTAATAATTTGGATTCCCGTATTGCTCACAGCCAGGGGTGCTGGGGAGGAGCAAAGCCCTGCAGTGCTAACAGAGTGCTGGAGATGTATTATTGACTACAAGGTTTTTCCAACCTGCCCCAAAACACGAGGATAACCCAAATTCTCATTAATAGATCCCCTGGGATGGATTGGAGTGAAATGACACTGAATGATCAGTGTTTGTAAATATACATATATAAGGCTTATTGTGGAACTGTTTGGATTGGTTGGAAGACAGGTATAGAGCCATTTTGGTGTTGTTGTTTCTAGCAATATGACAATATAAAAGCATAAAAACATCACTTAAGAAAATTGCTAAGAAAGAGAACAGAACCATAAAGGACCTTACCACCATAAGCCTCACAACAAGACTTGGTTGTTGCAATTTTGGTGTGTGTTTGCCGCGGGGGTGGTTGAAGTCTGGATCCATGGTGTGGTGAGAGAAATCCCAAAGAAGCAGTGGAGAGCAATCCCCAGGGCAATCTGTTGGGTTTATATCACTCAGGTTTAGGTGGGAATGCCCAGGAACCTCTCCTGGGGCTGGGAGTTCCAACTGGACGATGGAACGGTGTGGATCAGATAAAATCCAGGTGCCTTTGGCACCCTCTAAGGTCATACAGCTGATCTCACATCACTGCAGTTAATTATGGCCCAGGAGCAGAGGGGAACACCTTCAAACCAGGCGTGAATTTATCACAGCTGAGTTTACCTGATAAGGAAAAAATTCAGTCCCTGCCTCCTGAGGTTCACCTCTTGTCCAAAACCAGCTGGTTTTGTCCTCTGCACCACTATGCAAATGATGTGATTCAGCCATGGTGAATCAAAACAAAAACGAAATCAAACCAAAAGAAATCTCTAAAAACCCTTTAGTCACATAGAAATCCTCCACTTTCAGATCATTCAGGTTTAATTAAATGAAAAAAAAATATTATATAAAACACGGGAACTGCTGCTAGTGCCATGTATTGAAAAAAGCGAATCCAAACCCATGAAATGTGAGATTAATCAAAATAAAACATGAGGGCTTTTTCTGAAACTTGCACTTCCCTGTTTCCTATTTCATTTTCATGTTTGCCTTCCCAGCCTTGTGGGCTAGAAATGAACCTTTTTTCAAAAGAAAGTTGAGACTCTTACACATTAAATAAGTCCAGCTGACGGAGCTGTAAAGAAAATATTCCTTACCAGGTGACTTGTAATAAAATCTTGCAGGGCTGTTCTCTGGCTGGCTCTGGGGAGTGCTGGGTGTTGCTCCTGCTGCCTGGCTGATCTCCAGCCCTCTGCCAGCTCAAGGCAAACACGGCAAACCCAGGCAGTGAACACAAGGCCGTGAATTGGCCTCATTAATGCTCATTATTTAGCTCATTATTGCCTCATTATTTACCTCATTATGGCTGCAGGTGAGTTGGTTGCTCAGGTAGAGTTCCTCGAAAGTCAAGCGTTTGCATTCATCTGTTTTCACGAGATTCTGCTCACACTTTGACCCTAAACCAACACATTTCTGTGCTTTCACCATGACAAACACTGTACAAATAAAAATGCATTTTCTGTCCTAACACCTGAGACTCGCAGGAAATACCAAATCTGTGCTGAGCTGAAGGAGGAGGAAGTGCCAACAGAGGAAAATAGAGCAGGCCTTGAATCAATTAGCACCACATGGTTTTATTTAATGCATTTATTATGATTTCTACTCCAAAGCCAGCTCTTGCCCAGTTACATAAAGCCATCATTTTGTGGATGGCAGGACTGGAACTGTCTTCATAAAATACGATATTATTTTGGTTTGCTATTCCAAGAACATTTTCTCTTTACTTCTGCTAAACTTAAGGAAGCAGAATGAGGCTGACAGTGACAGTTTGGGAGGAAACAATTTTGTAAAATGGCACCTGACTAGTTTTATGGGTGAAATGAAATGTACAGGAAGACAATGTCACAATTCCAGGTGCCATCCTGCTCCCCTTTAAACACCAATCTCCATAATCAATTACATCCCACTTATTTTGAGGTTTATACTGGTACATATGGTCTCAGAATATGCATTTCCATCTATTTTCTGTATAAAATACCATATATTTTTCTAAACTTTGGCAAACATGAATAACAAAAGGAATAAAGTCAGATGGCTGGTTAGGAGTTTCAAAGTTTGATTTAAAAATTAAAGGGAGAGTACAAAGATTAAAAAATAAATCAGGAGAAGTCATGTTTCAACACATCATTCTGAAATCTCCTCTCTTTGCTCTGGTCCATGGCTGAACTGTCAAAACCTTCTACAAGATGATCTGTGGAACTGCTCTCTTTGCAGAGCTGACATTTCACAGCTGGAAACAAACACATAAACATTAATTTGTGTCACTGTTGAGTATAAGGCCAGTTTCACTGATTTCCAAGGTGTTACCCAAGCAACATGTGACTGTTTGATATAATTTATGGGGATTTTTTTTTTAGGAAAAAAAGGAAAATTCAGATGAAAATCTGAATTGAAATCTGTATTCCAATGAAAACCACTTTTGATGCCTGACCCCGTTCTGCCCAATGCCTGACAGTGCTATAGACTGAGACCTTATTACTGGGAAATTGTTTATTTAAATCGCCACAGAATTGCAAATTACTGCAAATAAAGCACTTGAAGTTTTCAACTGCTCAGGACCAGAGCTTTAACCACAATGGCCTGAGTTTTGAGTACATGGTTTCACTCTAAGTTAGTTAAACAGCACAGTGGGGTTTTGAGGATATTTTCTTTGGGAATTCCTGTAGTAGTTATGGTGGAATAGAAAATAACATTGTCAGAGCCTTCTAAGTGTTAATTGTTCTAAAAAGCAGGAAAAAGATTATATTCCTGACACACAGCCAACTAGAAAATTATCCTTTTATTAAAGCTCTAACCTGAGAAGAAGAAACCTGTGACTCAGGACTCATGAGAACATTAAGAAATATAGTAGGATCCTTTCTACTTTTTGTTCTCTCTTTCCTTCAGGGATACCAGCAATAATAGCAATAAGAGCAACACAGGTTCTATCATTTTTAAAACTTGGTTTTATGTTTCCTTGGTTGCAACATAACTACTTTGCTTAGCTTGCCTGGACTCAACATGGCACTTTTTAATGAACATTTTTATTAGTGCTTAAGGTTAATTATCTTAATTTTTTTTTCAGTGATCAGAAAATCAGACTGATTTTCCTTCTTTTTGATGGAAATCCAGATGAAGTCAATGGCAACGTGTCACTAACTGTGTGACACCACAGGATGCTGGGTCACACCATGGACTTGCTCTGCACAGCCAGTGGCATCTTCTGCTGGCACCTGAGAGACTGCAGGGAAAGTTTTGGTTCCTTTTTTCAGGGAAACCAACGAGGATCAGTGTTCAGAGCTGTACACACTGAGGAGTGCCACTGAAACCTCTCTGCTTATTTGTTTTTCTATACTTCACTTAAAGAACTCATCTGGACGTGCTTTTTGTCACTGGGATAACCTCTGGAAAGCCTACAGTGGCTGCAAGCAACAAAACATATTTTATTGATGTACCATGGGTTGTTACCAAGAAATGGTAGCAAATTCAGGAAAATCTGTTCTTGTTTAAATAAAATAAACGAGCTGGGTTGGAGATTTGCAAAAAGCTTTTAAACAATATTTCTGTCTCGGAGTGTGGATTTTTCCATGCTGATAGATATGAATAACCTTGTGGAAGTTGCTGGACAAAAATGAGTATAGCGAGAGAACTATGGAAAGTAATCTGAAGCAGAAACCACAGCCTCATGGTAAAGGAAAAAAGGAAGTGTCTGTTGTGTCTTATAAGTGAAATGTATCTGTTACATTGGCATTTTTAGGCCATAGTTAGAGGTGCCTTGAGAATAAATATTATTACACAAAGAAAAAAAAATTGTAGGGTCCTGACAACACAAGTTGCCAGCAATTTGATTCATTGCCTCCAGTAATTCTTGCATGTAAACAGAAGCCCCCCAAGCCCACTCCTACACACTACTGAAAATGTTCTCTGTTTTGTTTTGTCAGCTGGATGAAAAGCCATGCCACGGTTTGTTTAAAGAAAAAGCTTTTTATTTCACAAAACATACCCCCCAGGAAGCCACCAGAGACCAGCCTGTAGAGCAGAAAGTACAACAAACAGATCCAGGGTAATCCTTACCCTGAGAATACCAGGATATGAAAAATACATTTTCTAACTTAAAAAATTCTCTGCCTTCCTTGGACACATTGTGTGATGAAGCCACAAGGGGTTTGCCTTCTAAAAGATGGACAGGGATCGTCAAGAAAAGAAATTTTAATCACTGTTTATCCTCTTGGGTGTGTTCTGGGGGTGTTATTGATTCGATGTGTTTTCGTATCCACGAGTTTGTATTCAGGGATATTCACACACAAAATGTATCTTGCTTTTTTGACAGCCCTAGACACAGAATCCCAGATTGGTTTGGGTTGGAAAGGACCTTAAAGCCCATCCAGTGCCACCCCAGCCATGGCAGGGAAACCTTCCACTGTCCCAGGTTGCTCCAAGCCCTGTCCAGCCTGGCCTTGGACACTGCCAGGGATCCAGGGGCAGCACAGCTTCTCTGGGCACCCTGGGCCATTGAAAAAAAACAAAAAAACCCTCTGCCATTAATGTACTGGTGGCATTTCCTGGTGAGTTGTGATGTTTTTGCCTTTCAATGCTCTTTACCCTATATATTTGGATTCCTGTGCTGTTTGGGATCTGCCAGACACATTTCAGACATATCATTTCCCACTCAGTGGGGAGGTAAAAGAAAGACAGAGCAGCCAGAAAATTCCAGCTTCTCCAAGAGAGCAGTAAATAGGACACCCCAACTTGAATTGCCCTGTTGGATCTCGGGAACATTTTGAATACTTCTGGCTTGGTGTTGTCCCAGAAAATCAAAATTGTTCAGACACACTAATTAAAGAAAATAGAGAACAATCCATTTCATTTCTAACTGGAGCAGATCAAAAAACATTCTTGCATCTATTTTTCTTGTCCAAGTCCCAAACAATATCCCTCAACTTTGTGTTCTTGGTTTTGTGGGACTGAAATCAGACAGAGAGTGAAAAGCAGCCAAATATGGAATAAACATTTCTCAGGGAAGGCGAATTTTGAGAGTCAATCCATGATAACTGCCTGACTTACTGTCTTCTTTAACTCAGAGGAAAATTTTGTTACATAGTAATTTTCTGCAGATATTTTTTAAAGAAGTGAGGTACAAAGCCAGTGAACATCAGCCTCTGACAGTTTTATCAAAATTCAATAATTTTTACATATGCTTCTGATCCACTCTGAAAATGGAATCATGTGAATGGTCTGCTGTTCAATGAAACTCTCATTTTTATTAAAAGCGGATGCTTCCATTAAAATATTTTTAGTTTCCTCTCTCTTTTTATGATTGGTTCAAAGCCTGTAAAGGCAATTGTGTGCTTGTGGGCTGCATGGACTGAGTCCCAAGACAGAATTCTGCCAGCTTATTATCCCCATAAAACACTTAGAATATAAGGTACAGACAGGCAGAAATATCTTGATTTTGATGTTTCTGAAGAAGAAGCAATTCAGACCACAAGTCAGCCAGGCTAAGGAACAATGACCAGGCTGAAAGGAAAAGTTTCTCCCCATTTCACCTGGGTAAAAGTCTAAGTTGGTGAGGATTTGCATTCAGCAGTTTCAAAGCACAATTATTTTGGTTGGGTTTTTTTTTGCATGAAAGACTGAACGTTCTGCAGAGAGACTGAAGTCAGCATCTCACTGAGCCTCTTTCAGCAGTGATCTTTGCCACCATCTACTGAGGGGGATTTTCATTGCCAGGGAAAGCAGGACAATGCAGTTCAAACACAGCACTCTCCAAAAAGGCAGCTGCCATTCCTTCCCTCGTGTCTGAAGCTGAGATTTACTCATTTTCCTCTTATTTTCCCAGTGGAAATATCTCCTGACTTCCCTAATTAAAGCATTTTAATCAGAGGATGGGGTAGAAAAGAAGGAGAGGTGGAGGGGGGAAAATGAGTTTGCTTAACCTTTATTCCTTAACTCTGATGGAGACTCTGGGGAGACCTTAGAGCCTCTTCCAGAACCTAAAGTGGCTCCAAAAAAGCTGGAGAGGGACTTGGGACAAAGGATGGAGTGACAGAACAGGGGGGAATGGATTCAAACTTCCAGAGGGCAGGGTTAGGTCAGATATTGGGGAGGAATTCTTGGCTGTGAGGGTGGGCAGGCCCTGGCACAGGGTGCCCAGAGAAGCTGTGGTGCCCCTGGATCCCTGGCAGTGTCCAAGGCCAGGTTGGACAAGGCTTGGAGCAACCTGGGATAGTGGAATGTGTCCCTGCCCATGGTAAGGGGTGGCACTGGATGAGCTTTAAGGTCCCTTCCAACTCAAACCATTCTGTGATTATATAATTTTATATAATAATATAGATGATATAATTCTATGTAATTTCTACCTTCTCACCACGAGTTTCTGCAATATCCAAGCATTTCTCCCAAACCACATCGAAGCATCCATCGACACAACAATGTTAGCCCACAAAATCCTCCCCTCCATCAGTGTCATGTTCACAAAGCTCCCATGGATGGACAAGTTGTGGGACAACCTGCTTGGTTTTATTCTGCAGCTTTGTGACACTCAGGGGGACAACAAGGAACAAGCCAGAAATCTGGGAATTGCTCTGGCTACATGGGGGAAATCATCAGTTCTCAGATCAGCAATCCCTTGGCATGGGAGAGGAATTTCATGGGATTTCATGGCATTTCATGGCATTTCATGGCATTTCATGGCATTTCATGGCACAGCTGGCTGATAGTGATGACCAGAGCAGCACAAGGTTGACAGTGGATGGAAAGCACTGTTCCCTGCACGTTGCAAAAGCTGTGCCACTTAGGCCAAAGTTGTTATTTTTTTTCCCACTGACTGATTCCAGAGAATCCCCGGAGCCCACTGGGTCTCCAAGCTGGTGAGTTCATGATACATTTAATAATCAGCAGTTGTTTCCATGTGGCTGGGCTGATGGACAGGGTGACAGGATTTGCCTTCAGGGAAGAAATTGCTCTGAAAAAGTAAGAGCAGCATGGAGGGATTGATGGGGAGAATTCTCACTTCTCCTCTGCAGTCTGCAGGGGCAGGATTGCTCCGTGCCAGGGCAGGATGAGAGGTGGGTTGAGAAAGTGAGCTAGAAACAAACCCAGCTTCTATTTTTTTGCTTTTTTTCTCAGGAAGCAAGATCTCTCAGCTGGGTTTTCTTTGCTGGAAGGCGTTCAAAGCATTTGGATTATTTCTTTCTTTTAGCTTTTTGGGTGCTTTAAATCAACTGGACCAGATTTCTGCCCATCACAGCCATGGCAGTGCAGCTGCTGTGACATGGCTCAGCAGTGACAGCCACTTTGGGGGTCATGCCAGTGTCCTTTGGGGGATCTTCAAGCCACCATGGACATCTGGGGGATCAGGGGAACCCTCAGCCCTGCCACTGGGCCCCCATTTCAGACCTCACAAGAAGGGGACTCATGAGCACACAGTACAAGTGCAAGACACATTGCTCTTCTCTCCATCCCCTCTGCCTCTGTGCCCAGCCCTGACTGCTAGAACCAGAAAATTTCCTTTCCCCAATTTTTTCCTTCTAATTGTCACCATTTCCAGCATGAGGGTTTTAGTGTTACTTTTATTTTTGCTTCAGCCTTGCTGTTTTCTTCTCAGCCCTTGAATTCCCTGAGCTTTCCATCCTAGCAGGGCTGTTGGATCCTTTGTTTAGGGTGGTAAATCTAAATTACATTCCATAACCCCATTTGTATGGAAGATTAGTAGCAAAGCAGGCTGAGGAGAGGCTAAGTCAATCAATGAATTAACCTCCTGGTTAAATGCCAGAACATGGGACAGGACAAATGCATCAGGAGCCCTCTTTGGTTTAGAAATGCAAATTTCAACAAGGGGGATTAGTGCAGTTTATAATGACCCAGAATGTCTGCCTTAAAAAATGATGCCCCAGATGTTGGCCAGCAGGCAGGGATTCAGCCTCTGGAGGCTCAGCAATGTGCCTGAAACATGAAAAATGTGCTCCTATGCAGGAGTGGAGACTCCAGGCTCAGTATTGACTGAAATCCATGAGCATGTTTCAGAGGCAGCTGAGAGTTTATTTAGAGCAGAAAACTGGCTGAGAACAATATTTAGTTGCTTCCCAGGGCCAAGCAGAGAGGTGTGTGGGCAAAATTGTGCATGTAATGCTGGGCAAGGGGGAAAAGCAAATCTTTCCTTGCAAATCAGATCACTCCTCAGCCTTGGAGGAGCAGCTCTGGCACAGGAGATTTGCTTTGTGCCTCCCTGTGGGGTTGGGAAATCAGCTGTGGTGACAGCAGCTCTTCAGTCCTGCATCTGGAGGGAGAAAAGCTGCCTGGTGACACCTGGAGGAGCTTCTCGCCCATTAATGAGGAAGGATCATACTATTCCTTTCCTTGTGCTCTTGAAGAAGAGACAGCTCAGTAGAATGACCAGTGAGGATCAAGGATTTGCTGTAAATGTCCCCATTTCCCTGGGGATTGGCCAGCTGGTGCCAGGAACTTTTTCTGAGGATGCACAATTCTTCCATATTGTCCATCAACAGAACAGAAGGGACACTAACTTTTCTATATTTAAAAAAAATTGCATTAATTAATCAGGAATACAATTGTAATTATCTAAATAATTTAGCAATTATTTATTTCCATTCCTTCCAATAAGGAGAATACAAATCTGGCATCTTTTTAAAGTTGCATTTTCTCATAGCAAATGCATCTGTAGTTAATACAGACCAAAGAAGCAGATGAATTGAGATTAAAACTACAGAATAAAAAGTTAAGCTTGTTACTTAACAACTTCATAATAAAGGTGCTGCTCATATGACATTCACTATTAAGTGTAAAATGTCTTTTCAATTGGGACCTTTCTCCTCACCTGGGAAGTGTTGCAGCATGAAGACACTGAACTGAACTCCACAGAGATGTTATGTACTCCACTCTATTTTGCAGATAGACCCTGAAGAAAGAATTTCTCACTTAAAGGGAGACTAATTATATGACCTTTGGATTTTGAGGATCCATCTGGAGAATTTTAATCACTCAGACAGCATGAATGGTTCAAGTCAGCTCTACTTACAATCAATTACAACACATTAGCAGTTTCATCGTTTGCACAAGCCAGAAAAGAGGCACTTTGATAGAAAAAATGCTGTTTACAGTTATGCTATGATACATTTCTAATATTTATCTTTTCACTGATAGCAATCAGGAGCTCAGGATACCAACTCTGATCAATATATAGCAGAGGAACAATGTTTGGACAAGCTGGGATTGACAAGCTGTGCAACACAATTTCTAGTCGAAGAAGAAAGTCTTTTATTCTTCTATTGACTTTAAAAAAAACAAAACAAAAAACGTTAAGTGGGATATGATATGCTGTACTCTTTCACACAGCAATACAGAGCCATGAAACTCCCAGAAACTCTCAGTAAAATCATCCAGATACATCCTCAGAAATATATCCTTTGGACAGAGAAACACAGCCAGGTGGGAGAGGCAAAGAAGGAGTTGGGAGGCACTGAGTGGAGAAAGAGCAGTTGGGATGACAATAGAAAATGAATGAAAGACATCAGTGCAAGAGTTATGAAAAGCTTGTGCTTCCTCAGCTCTGTGGAGGTTTTACATGTGCATTTCTCACAGTCATTAACAGTTATCAGACTCAGGAGAAAAGCTTTGCATGTCTTCCCATGGACTTGCCAGCCGAAGAGCCCAGGAAGATCACTTCTCCCCTTTCAAAATGTGGAACAGATTGGAGATAACTTGATTATCTCTGCAACTTGCAAAGATGTTTTCGATGCAAACAAGAGGCTCTCAATCTTCATTTTGTTAAGCAGAACAAATATGAAGTTTCTCATTATGAGGCATCTCTTTTGGGCTTTAAATCATGTATTGCTTTTGAAAAGTTCTGCTTCATTTCCTCTTCCTTGTAAAACTTACATTTTACTATCGAATATCTTTCTGCCAATTCCCATTAAAGTTAGGGCATCAAACCACCATTGAAGATCCTGGCTTAGGAGTTTACAGGTTTCACCAGTGATTGTTAACAGTTCTTTTCAATCATCTTTATCTTCTGACACCTCACATTGGATAATATCCACCTGCCTCAGCCACATGGGCTGAGATTCACTGAATTTTGACTGTTAAGCTTATTAAAAGGTATCACTGCTGTGGCTACTGCTCAACAATATGTTAGTGTGAGGTTTCTGTGCCATTGTTCTATCAATGCAGTTGTTTCCTATTAAAACACTGAAAAGTGAGGATGTGTAGAGGGCAAAAAGCCTTTTACAGCACCAGAAATGCAAAGTAGCTGCATTCTGGCTCTGGAGCTGTTCAGTAATTTTCCCTAAAATACAAACTCAGCCTCCTTGTATTTATAAAGATGAATAGATTTTACTGCTCATTATCAGAGAGGCAAATACTGACTCTGTATGGACTCACAGATAAGCAAAGGTCACAAAAGGACAAATCAAATTGTTGGCATTATTGGGAGCTTCAGACACAGAAACTCTTGCCTTGCTATTACACTAATGATAAATATCAGTTCTAAGAAGCACAAGGCAGGTCTGTATCTCCAGGCTGAATGAACTGAATATTGCAATATGAAACTGAGCTCAGCAGTGACAATTATCTCACCTTCAGGGCATGGCAGATCCTTAAACCTGGGCTCATGTAGTGCCTTTGCTTCCCAGAGAAATCTGAGACCAAAGGGAATGTATGACATGATTCCTCTTGGACCACCGGTCATGAATAAATGAATAGCTCATCCCTGAGCTTTTAGGGAAAGATTTTATATATATGCATATTACCAGCTGTTTTTTGCCAGAGGTCCTTTGTTATTTTCTTAAATATTATTACTTTAGCCACAGGAAAAAATATTAAGAAAGTATTTTGGATAATGCTTTTGATAATATTATTATAATTATTTCAAGATTTAGTTTTCCCCCCAGTATCTGAAGCTGAACAAAACCTTTTTACTTAATTGCAAATGCACATCAAGATATTTTATCACCCTGTAGATAAACTGATCCAGAACAGGACAAAAAGTCTCTACCTCTGCATGATTCTTCTGTTTTCTGCTGAGACCAAGAGGAGGCAAGACACAGATACCTACAGGGTGATGCCAGAAAATCCATGTGGAGATGATCTAAAAGTTTATTTCTTCACCTCCCCACTGTCCCCTTTGTGGTAGGAACTTTCCATAGCACATTACAAAGCTTTTCCCAGCTCTGCTACAATGCTGGTGACCTGTAGTGGCTGTGGAGTCAGAACATCTTGGCCCCTGTGGAGTCTGTGGGGTGGAAGTCTCTGGGACCACCTGGTGTATAAATATGAAGGCACCAGCAGCAAAAATTGGGTGGGATATTCCCTAGCACAAAGCACCAAACCTTCCAAATTTCAGGAGATGAGCACTTCCCCTTTTTGAACTTTGGTACAAAAGTAACTTTGATTTGTTCCACTTCTGCATCCAAACCTGTAACCAGAAATTCCTATGACGGGCTTAGGGAAATCTATAGTAGGAATAAAAATAGTAACACATTGCTGATGTGAAATACATTATGGTTTCATTTCCAGACACAGACTCTGCTCTCAGATGACAATAGACATGAGTGCAGCCAGTAGGTGGTTAAAAGCAGCATTTATGGGATAAAGATCACCCAGCCCTTCTGCCCCTATTGCTGATCATGAAGGAATCATGCTGCTAGGGCTGGGGGGCCTTATAGAATTTTTATTTCTATACTCCTGCATGGGGAAAAATTAAATATTTTTCTGTCATGACAGCTGTAGGAAATGCTTAGATGTACCCTTTAATTTCCCTCATCGATCAGTTAGGATTGTTTTCAAATGGGGATCACAGAGGAGCCATATGCTCAGAGACATTCTCAGCACACTGTTCAATCGAACAGAACTGAACTTGCTCCTTAGCAGGCTAATTTTTCACTGTAATGCTGTTTTCTGATGGAGTTTCCCAGCAGTTGGTGGCCTGTTCATTGTGCAAGGCCATTTCAGTGAAATCCAAGCTCAAATGGCAGAAGAGCTTTTCCCACTTCCTTCTAATTGCTTCAGACCCCTCCAAATGCAAACGATGCACAAAGGTTTTGAGCAGTGACAAGGGCAGCTGACCAGATCAAAGCAGAAGACTGTTGGGAGATGCTCTTTATTTATTCTTTATTTGAAGAAAGTCTTTCCTTTGTCAGAAGACTCATAACATGGCTTGATCTGCCTTTTGCTCTCAAAGGGACAATGGGTCCTTCTCCCTCCTCTTAGCACTCAGCAAGTCTGTGAGCTCCCCCCTACCTTTCCCTTTAATCTATAAGGGATTCAAGCTTTGCAGTATTAAGAATTTGAAGAAGATTCTGCCTCAGATCCCTTTGTGTGTGGAGAGCTGCACGTTTCCAAAAGGAGCAGTTAGCTCTGAGAAGTTGCTGGCACTAAAATGCCCAGAGTTGTTACGAGAGATAAATACTCAAAATGCCATTTTTTTCCCCCCCATAGCCTTTTATTGCTCATGAAGGAGGCCCTGGAAACATAAGGAGGGTCTATAAAGATGAGATAAAATTATTAAAATTAGATATAAGGATAGATATTTTTTTTTTACAATGGGGGCAGTGAGACACTGAGTTTCCCTCATCCCTAGAAATATTCAAGGTCAGGTTGGATGGGGCTCTGAATAACCTAGTCTAGTGGGAGGTGTCCCTGCCCATGGCAGGAGGGTGAAACAAGATGATCATTAAGGTTCCTTCCAGTGATTCTAAATAATGTTGTGATTCATGTTCAGGGATGTGCAGTTTGACCCTGTTCCCTGGGCTCTGGCTCTTGAAAAGGAGCAGGTTTCTGTGTGAGGCTCAGCCCAGTGCCTGGAGGTTAAAAGGTGGCATCACCTCCAAGGAAGAGCAGAATGAGCAGTTTTCCAGGCTAATGGAAATGCCAGCACTGGGCATTGCACAATCATCACCTTCTGCTTCTTTCTGGGTGTGTAAATCAAAACTAGATCCATTCTGAGTAAGAGATAAAATGTTGTAAAGTGCTGTACATGGAAGGGAAAAAAGGCAAGAGCTGTGTTTCTTTTGCTCTCTGCAGCCTGTAGTAACAGCCCTCAGCATGGGAGATATTTTATATAACAACATCTGGTTATAGAGTGCAAACAAACCAACAATTTACACAAGGGCATGTGAAAAGGTTTGACATATGGTATTTATTGATGAAATTCAAAGAGCTGCCTGTATTCAGTTTACATTCAAATATTCCCCATGTCCCATGAAGAGACCCCACGTATAGGCTGAAATAATTTCGCTGTTTTACTCACAATGCTGAGCTAAGGCAACCTCTAATTGGCAGACTCAAACTATATAGACATTAATCATAATTTCCTCCCAGAATTGACAGATACAGTAATGTTTTCTACGATAATTATCAGCAACAAATTCAGAACTGAAAAAAAATCACTGTATAAAATGTTAAAAATCTGTGGACAACATTTGCACCAGAACAAATTTCTAGAACATCAACATATAAAATGTAAGATTTAAGATCATGTTATCCCCCCCCATCCTCAACTTTTGACTTTTCTCATAGAGGAATGAGACGCTGTAAATTTAGGATGGATTGTTATGTGTATCCATTTTGATCTACTACACAATACTGGCTGGAAGGAGTGTTTTATTAAGTTGTTTCTACACCGAAATTCACTTTTAAAGGCATTCTGACTTCTCTATCACATCTGTCAGCAGTTAAGCCATTCCAGTAAAGCTTAGCCTTGCTGTTAAAAATTTGCAGCTCATTTCTGTTCTGCATTTAATTTGTTTTATCAGTCGGTTTCAGCTACTAGGGTTGATAATTCCATCATTTGCTGAGCCAAAAGAGCCCTCTGCTGTTGGACACCTATTTCCACCCGGGGGACTTCTAACCCACAGCCAAGTGTCCAGTTGCACAGTGCAGAAAAACAATTTTTTTAGTTTCTGGAAAACAGAATTTCTTATGCTGGCAACCTTCTTGTTGCTGTGTTCTGAAACATTTCTAAAAGCTGCCAAAAGGTGTGTGGGTTGGCATTGCAAACACTGGCATTTCAACCGTGGTGGGATTCAAAAATACTTTCTCCCCCGTCTCCCTTCCTCAAACTCTTTAAGTCTCAGATTTCACCTTGAACTCGTTATTCTTCAAAACAATGTCGAGAAAAATGGTTCAAGTTGAGATGTTGTTTTCAGTGAGAGCCAGGCAGCCACAACTTGTGGATCTGACACTCAGAGAAGGCAAATTGTGTGGCATGGTTGGTTCTATTTTGGACTTTGTGTCGTAGCATAACCACTTCATTCAGAGCAGCAGAAAGACACAAAGTTAAAAAATATAAGATGACATTGCCTGCAAATGTCACCAAAGCCAGAAAAAGTCCAAAGGCTGAAGGCTTCCAATTAATTTTCATGGCTCTAGCAAGAGTGTGGCTCTCATTAAACGTGTGGGAATGGACCTTTAACAAAAGCTCTGCTACTGCAAAGTGAAAGCAATTTGCTGGTTGCAGCTCCAGCTTTCTGCACTTTGAACATTAGCTGTGAGGGTTTTTTTCTACTCTGGCTGCTGCTCCCCTCACCCTGATGGACCTGGATCCCCGTGGGCTTTTCCCGGGGCTGCTGAATCCTGCTGAGAAATCCATGGTGAAGAAACAAGGATCCTTCCTGGCAGGCACAGGGAATGTCACTCTGACCACCACAGGCATTTAGGGACACCTCAAGGAAGAGAAAAGAGCAGTGCACAGGGCAAGCTGGCTGCAGACACACCACTAAGGACCGTCTTGGAGAGTAAATTCATTTGGTGGAAGGCTCAGAATGAAATGTTAATTTTGTCTGCACCGGATTTGCAGCAATTCCTAGCTGCATGTGCTGCAGTCTGGCAGGATCACTTCAAACCAGCATGTCCAGAGCACTCAGCTGTGGCAGCAGTGATGGAGCTCAGCATGAGCCATGTTGGGGGCTGGATACAGGAACAGGGATGGTCCTGGCAGCTGCTTTCATTATTCATCATAATTAACATTTATGTGTAACCTCATAGAAATGGAGATAATTTCAAAGATGTGCAAGAAGCTGAATATAAATTGGCTCCCCTGGGACAGAGGCTGACCTTGGCTCTGCCACTGTCACCAGTGGCACTGCAGGAATCCCTGAGGAGTCCACTTTAGAGGGACTCCTGCACTAATTGATGACCAAGAGATCTGAATTTGGTCACCAGACCTCTCTCGCCTTTTTCTGATGTTCAGAGGAAATTCCAGAGTCATAATCTATTGGCCCAAATGGTCACAGCATGTTAATTGTACACGTGTAATTAATTTTAGTGCTCTGGATGTTATAAAATCCCAGTTTGATTCTCTAATTAGCCTGTTTAGTTAATTAATTAGGTGTTTATATCCATACTGTGAGAATGTTTCCTCTAATAAACTTTTGTTTCAATTGGCCTGGCTCATTGCATTTTGACAGAGAATATGGAGGCTGCAGAGATTTAAAATTACTACTCTGGTTTCCTTTCCCGTATTCCTAATTTTATGAAGTATAGATTATTGATGCTCTGGGTGAGGGACAGTCCAGAGCTTGAACTGATTTGTTAACAGCCAACACAGAATTTATGTGGGGAGATACGTCATAAGTAGCTGAGTCACCATAAAACATTAGTAAATTTTATTGCAATGGGTTATTATGTAGTGCATATTATAGTTTTTCTTCTGATTTTGAGACAGATATTTGGCTTGATATTCGAACACAACTACTTGGTGTCTGCACAACGATGCCCATGGACTTCAGGGAAAATCAGAATCAGTGAGGCCAATGTCCCTGGGGAGCTCCCAGGGCACCACCCCTGCCCACGTGGTGAACCCACAATAACATAAGAAAAGAAGAAAGAAAGGGGAAAAATGGAAAAAGTATATCACAAAATGGGGGAAATGATGGAAAGGAGGAGACCCTCAAAGCAGACAGGGAATCACACTGCTGCAGCCTCTCCCATGGCGATGCTCCCAGGCTGGTCCCTGGGCTCACTCACTGCCTGTCTGGGGGATACAGTGACATCTGTCTGGGCATCTTCTAAAAATCCCATTTATATCTTAAATTAATCCATCATCCCTGAGTTTATCACAGGATACGTGCTGGGAGGATCTGGGGACTCAAACAGGTCTGGGCAGGAGGGATTGCTTCTAGAATTAATATCAATACAAGCCAGAAGCAAGAAACTCCCTGGGACAGCATCTACCTGCACAGAGGGGGACATTCACACTCTTCTCCTAATTTAGGGTCATTATTTGCACTCAGCTCATTTGCATGTTATACTTAAAGGTCATCTTGGCTGCTGTTGCTGTTTATTTGGTATCATGATCTGCATTTATTTAGAGAGGAAACAGGAGCAATTTGAGCTAATCTGTTCTGACCACTGTCGTGCAAATAGAAGTGTTCATCATTGACTGCCCAGAGCCACCCAGAAAGAAGAGTTAATTAATTGTAGGCACACACACGTATTGACCTTTTATTTAAAAAAAGCTGCATGATGACATCAACCTTTGAGAATGTCAACAGACATTTTAAAGAGTTTCTGCTGCTTTTGTCCAAGAGCATTCAGCTCCCCCCGAGCTTCTGGAAAGGGAGTTAAATATCCAATTATAACAATTTTTACCATCCAGATCATGAGCCTATTCTGCAGAATTAGCCTGAATTAATGATAAGTGTGGAGAAAAGAGAAGTTACACATCATTACCAGCTGCATGATTTTCTGGGCAAAACCAAATCCCTGACCTCAGTTTTAAACCCTCATTAGCAGCATTTGCAGAGGAGGTCAGGCTACTCCACTCCCACTGCATCTTTTCCTGGTGCTTTCTGGGGAAAGGCTGAGCAATCCCTGTGACATCCCAAAGGACAGGGATTCATGGCCAACACCACTGAAAAACCTGCACTGGCATAGCCAGCTACAAGAAATCCACAGATGTGGTCCTTGCTCTAAATTCAGGAACTGGGGAGCTTTGTGAAAAGTAAAAAAATCTTATACCTTTCTTTAAAAGCATAGGCACAGATCACACTTGCTATGGAGAAATTGATATTTAGATTATAACTCGAATTTTTGCACGCCAAATTTCTCCATTAGGGAAATTTCTTAATTTCAGTGAAAACTACAAACTTTTTTTTTCCCTCGTGTTCTCTGGAAAATACCTTTTTATATGTATCAGCTATAAATATAACTGGCACCTTACCTGTTCTTTCTTGTTTTCTCCTTTTGTGGCAAAGGAAAGCTATGATTATACTTTATCACCAGTTTAGCCAGGAAATTTACAGAGATGAGACCTCAAAAGCTCTTAGAATCCCTTTTGTAAACAGGGCTGTAAAACTTCTTGACAGTTTACAGGCTGTGGGTTCTTCAAGAAATTACAAAACAAAGTGAAAGCGGGTGACAATATTGAAACAGATGCCAAGAATTTTCCTGCCTTCTCCTTGTTAGGATGGTGAAACACCTATCACAATCAACTTATCAATTATTGTTCTTAATATAAATTTAAAAAAGACCAACAAACCCACAATTATCTGTGTTCAATGTACAAATGCACATGAAAGAACAGGAATAATGCTGATAGTTCTCATCAGCTGCATAAAAATGCACACTTTCCAAGGAGAATAAACTGAGAAAGTGAGTTACAGAAAGTTTAAGTAACAGAAGTAAGTTCACAGAGCAGCTCAGTGCCAGAGTTCAGAGCAACACTCAGCTCTGCTATTCCTCAGCTTTCCCTGCTCGTGGTTGGACCATGTGTTGTTGTAGTGCAAAGAAATGAAAATATGCAAGGAGCCCTCCTGTGCCTGGGGGAAAGGGAGTAACTTAGGGAAAAAGTTTTCCTCCTTCGAGTCCTAAATCTGGTGTTTGATGAGTGCAGTGTTGCTGCTTATCTGTTGAAAGAAGAGCATGCATTTCTGGTTCTCCAGAATTAACAGTTTTTGGTGGTTTACAGAAACACAGTACGGTCCACTCTGAAGAGACCATGATCACAACTGTGCCATTTCAAACCTTTCTTTGTAGCACAGACATTTATTTCCTGACAACTGAAAGAGATGGACAGAGCAAGCAGAAATGTCTTTCTGTAAAAGCAGTGTTGCCTCAATAGATGGCTGATAATAAAACCTCCTGGGTTTATCTCATTTTCTTAGAAGAACAGCTATGGGAAAAGCTGGCACTGAGAACAGAATAAATGGTATCAGGGGCCGTATGAAATGACGACATGGGCATGAAGGTGATGCCTAAAATGCTGGTAAAAAATTTGAGACGCAGACACATAGTATAGGAAAAGGGTATTAGCTTGGTTTAATAGGATCCCAGGTGCACCATGATGGAAAAAAGCATGAGGATATCATGCATATACAATTTATAGACTTCATAGATTAGCATACCTATCTAAAATTCCCCAATAAGAAGCCTAACAAATGAAGTAACTGCCCCCTTATTCAAATTACCTCCCCCCAAAAAGGTTACAACTTATTTTACAAAAACATATCCCAGGGATGGGGCTCTTTCAAGGTTGGTGCCTCATGTTCTTGAGATTGTGGAGATTGTTTCATCTTCTCCAAAGAATTCTGAGCAGGGCAAGAGTGCAAGAGTTATAAACATGTGGGGCTAAGATACAGGGAGTAAAAAGTACAGGAAAAGGGAAATGGGAAAGGGTAAAAAGGATATAAAAAGGATATAAAAGTATAATGAAAAAGGACAAAAAACCATCAGGCATCAAAGGCCCAAGCTACAACATAACTGGGCTGTCTGGAAGGGAATGGAGCTAGAAATCCAGGGAATGGAGCTAGAAATCCAGGGAATCACTAACTGAGGTGGCCAGAAGGAAGCTTTTTGGGGCTGCTGGAGCCCGAGCTGGCCGCAGGCCTCAGCGCCACAGGGCAGGGCCGCACACACTGCCCACAGCGCTCTGTAAACACCATCTCATTAGAGCTCCTGAAAGGAAAATCGCTGGGAATCAGAGCTGGCAGTGATGTTTGCAGCCAGCAGATTTCCCATTGCTGGCAGGTCACAGAGGGATGAGGTTGGGGTTGTGTTTGAGGCTTGGCACGTGGGGACATCTCTGCCGCGAAGGCCGCGCCGCTCCTGAGGCAGTAAACGCAGAAATGCTGAAAAGGATTTAAATGCAGGGAGTTTAAATCAATGGCAACAGCCACCCACTTCCAATAGTCTTAGAAATTGCATGGATTTTTTTTTTCCAGTTGTTTATCTGTGGAATTTGGCTGTCTGTCTGGAATTTACTGTGTCTTGCCTTGCCTTTCGCTACCCTACTGGCTTGTTTGAAGCTTCTGGTGTTTTCCAGGGTATTTTAAACATTGCCTTTTAAGTATCTTCTTTTTTTTTAAATTTTTTTTTATGTAGTCTTACAAGTAGGCAGAAGGAATTTGCACATGATTGGGCGAAATAACAAGAAATAAATATTTTCCATTGCAATTACAAGGTTGGTCTCCTCCGATAAATTATTTATGGAAAAATACACTTAATGCCATTACCCAGATTTTCCAAGATAAAGGAAGATGAAGCTAAAGTCGCTGCACTGTAATCCATTAGTCTGGTATGTGTGATGGATCACAGTCAGAAGCAAACCATGTAGAAAATAGCTGTAAGTGATCCTCCAGCTGAACTTTTGAAGCTTATTTTCCACTACCCAGGTGTGGATACTTCTGGTAGAGCAGAAGAAAACTTTCTGGGCACATCACACTTTTCTGTGTTGTTGGGAGGGAAGTTTCCTTCTCCCTTTTTACTCAAGGTGAAGATATGTGATTTAAATCAAACGTGCCTACAGAGCTCCGTTCCAAGTGGGGATGTGCTGCCTACATGTCTGGAAGCTCCTCAGGAAGAGCTTTTGGCAGTCTGCCCTCCTGCCCTGCCTGTCAGCCTTGGGAGGGCTGGGCAAATCTCATGCCACAGATGTTGCTGCAGTGCTTAAAGAAGGCTTGTAAAAAGAGACAAAAAGTGACTTTTTACAAGGAAAGGTAAAGATAGGACGAAGTGGAACAGTTTTAAACTGACAGAGGAAAGATTTAGATAAGATGTTAGGAAGAAATTGTTCCCTGTGAGGGTGGGAAGGCCCTGGCACTGTTGCCCAGAGAAGCTGAGGTTCCCCTGGATCCCTGGAAGAGTCCAAAGTCAGGTTGGAGCAACCTGGGCTAGTGGAAGATGTCCCTGCCCATGGCAGAAGGTTGGAATGAGATGATCTTCAGGGTCTCTTCCAACCCAAGCTGTTGTAGAATTCTATGATGCTTTACTCGATACCTAGGGCTGCAGGACTGCTCATCACACTGAGTTCAGTTTTTCTTCCTATCTCCATTTCCCCTGTCCTAATTGAGTCCCTTTGGCTCTCATACACATCCTCAAATCGCCATTTTTGCAGGAGAATTCCTGTGCTTGGGTTGGCCTGCAGCTCTCTGTATGTTGAGAAATCAGCTAGCTAAAGAAAAAAGAAAATCCTTTAATTCACCAGTGCAGTTTTCCATCCCTGGGGTTATTAACTTGGCTCTGTTTTTCTATTCAGCCAATTTTCATACCATGTGAAGGGAATTTATTTGCCATCTTGATTTTTCCATTCAATTCAAATGAAATCTGTCAGGAATTCCAGCATCACTAGAGATGAGGACACTGCAGATGGACAGACTTCTGGGAAAATTAGCAGACAGACAGCTTGGTGACAGGGCAACACAATGGGACTGGCATTTCCAAAGAAACTACTAAATAAATTATCTTCCATGGGGCTTGAGGGAGTAAAAATGAAAGAAATGATGCTTCTGTAACAGTTTGGATTTGTTGGAGATGTTCCAGATATGTAGGAAGGGTGTGGCATTTCTGTTAAGACCAGTTTTCGAAGGACTGCTTGCAAGTGACTTCTAAAATTTATAAAACATTTTGACCTCATATGACTGTGAACTCATCTAAAATACATGTAAAGTGCCCTTAAAACCTAAAGCTGTCACTGAGCATTAAATAATCAAAATATGTGAGTCTGTGATGGAGTTCTCAGGAGAAAGGGGAGCCATGTTTTCATTTTTCCTCATTTGCCAGCAAAGAGGCCTTCGGTAACATTCCCTGCAAATAATCTGGAGCCTCTTGTGAGTTTCTGCCGAGGTTTTGTCTGAAATGAATAAAATACAGATGGTGAATGCATTCGAAAATGCTTGTTTATGTTTAGAAAACACATCCCGTTGAATACAGCCCCAAACCACCTGTGAGATGAGATGGGGAAGATAATTATGGTCCACAGACCTACACAAACACCAGGCTGAGCTCAGGCTCAGCCCTGCAGATGTCCCATTGCCCAGGCTGCCAGCCTTGCAGGAGTGCTGCTGATCTCATTCCCAAACCACTGCAAATCCGAGCTCTCCCATGAAGTGGAGCCCTGAGCCTGTGATAACTGAGAAACGGAGGGCAGGGACAAAGCAGGACACAATCCCAAGTGTGGGGGAAGTCTTTGTGGCAGTATTTGTATGGAAATCTAGGAATGTGGCACTGGGAGCCTCCTTGACTATATGATACCTCAACCTGTGGAGAAGCACCTTGATCCTTGCTCAGCCTCTCCCCTGACACTCTGTGCTAAATATCACAAAATATCAAGAAAAAGAGCCCCTTCCCAAGGCAAATAGGGACCACGGGAAGGAGAGAAAGAGAAGATCATAAGCAATAAAAATACATAACAGCATCCCTAAAATGCCAGGAAAATATTAAAATTGCTTCATACCAGTTTTGTTATCCATCCAGCTATAGCAATAAAGCAGAAATAAGAAACTCCTTTGTCTTAGGTGCTGATCAAAGGAGCCAGCAGCTCTTCTTCCTATTAGTCACAAGTGGTTTCCTTTCAAAAATATTATCATTATTCCTGAGATAAGCCATTTAAGCCCTGATGGATGCTTCTGGAAATTACTCCCCACTCCGCTGACAAGCTTATCTGGCCTCAAGTGAGGCCAAGGTATTTTACTTGGACTGTGTTTGCCATAACCAGTAGGAAGCAAACAAAACCATATCTGACCTGCACTATGGGGTGCATTTGGCTAAATTTCAGTATTTCCAAACCCAAATTCAGTAGCCTAAAGGATAATGACACTCTTTAGGGTAAAACTCTGTTGGAGCCAATGATATCTCTAACAGTGTTGATCCCATTAATCAGTGGGACATATAACCACACTGTGAGAAAAAACTCTGTCTTGGAGGTTTTATAGTTTAAACATACAAAGAAGGTTAAAAAAGGGATATGCTGATACCCCAAAGATGCCTTTCAACCTAAGGTATTCTATGAGTTTTGGAAACAAAATACTTTGGGTAAATTTTAAAATGCAAGGTAATTTTTAGAATCCTGCTTTTTGTGGCAGAAGTAGTGCCAAGTCCTATGTGGAAAAATATATTAGTGCCTTTCAAACAGTGGAAGTTTACAATTTATGTTGTGCCACCTATTAATAAGAATCTGCATAGCATTAAATCTTCCCTGTGCCTCTAAGTCCTATCATTTCACCTCTCAAATAGCCTTGTCCAGCATGCTGGCACAAGCCCTTTTTTAATGGCTACAAGTTAAGTTCAGACAAGTTTATTACACAGCTGTGAAATTATATTGGCATATCTGGTAATGTAAGCTTGACAAGAATCTTTGATGCCTTCTGTGTGACAAGGGAAAACTCATTTCATTGCTTTCCTTTCCCATTAATTCTTGCATTTTCACTGTTTCCATAAGTGAATGCAGTGTGGAAGGTACTTCCAGCATATTGTCAAAAATATGTGATTATGAAGATAAAATCAGGTCTTCAAACATTGGCTATAAACGTCACTAAATTAAATTGAATCAGTTTTGATTTGGACTTAAGCTATGTAGAGACATTGTTATCATATGAAAATATTGCATTACATTAAGTATTTCTTCACCCAAAGTAATCACAGCCATGAATACTGCTTGTATCTGAAAGGAATAAAGTCTTCTGTCTTTAAAATACCACCTTTAAATATAGAATTTTAAGGACTACTCTCCAATTATATATTTGCCAGCTCTATCCCATTTAGCATAATAAATATTACTACATTTATTTGCCATCTTTGGTTCCCACTGGACTTACATCCATGGATTCTCAGGCTGCGGATATTGAAGAAATCCCAGGAAAAAATGACCTTTCAGTTGGTCTCAGACAAACTCCACACTGCATTTCCCTGCTGCTGCCTGGGATGTGTTAAACATGCTGCTCACACTCCACATGGCACATGTGCAGCAATTTCAGTCCAGGAAATACCAGACTGAAATGTGAGAGTCGTTACTTTTTGGGATTCGAATGTTGGCAGGTAGATGATGTCCATGGGGACTTGCTGGAAGTGGCTGTTTTCCTCCAAGTGAACCAAAAAGGGACGTTCCAGACAGGCTGTGAGCACAGCGGGGGAATTTCATCCCATTTTCTCCAACTGTTCCACATAACCACTGTCATCCACTCATCTCTGCTGTCTCAATGCTCTCCCAGTTTTCCAGTTAAAATTAAATTTACACATTAAGTTTGCCCATTTTTGGACAACACAAACAACTCCAAACCATTGACTGGGGCAGAGCTACAGTCCTTCCAGTGCTGATGAATCAACAAAATAAAAATAGTATTAGAAAAAAAAATTAATTCTCATTTTTGCAGTGCTAGCATTACAGAATTTTTAATCCCAAGGCAGCCTCTCCAGTCCCTTTCCTAGTGATAATCCTGCTGGCTTTGGTCCAGCAGTGGCTGCCAAATGCCAGGGCAATGTGTTGTCAACACAAAATCGAGAGGCGTTCTGGGACATGAAGAAATGTAGTTCCCATCATTAAAAAAAACCCCCAGAACTATTACATTCTTTGCAAAAATGCCATAAATTCCTTTTTGGCTTTATGTCACTGCTTAATTTTGCCTTTCTTAAAATTCTGGGTTTTTTCATGTGTTCAGCAGAGAAGGAAAAAAATGAAGAAAACTCTGGGAAAATGTCCATAGAGAATTTTCATTTCTCCAGCAGAAATGGACTGATGCAGATGGATCTGATCTAAATATCCCCAAATAATAACGATGGTGGGTGCAGCCTCTGCTCAGCATTCAAAGCATCTGTGCCATGAACTGATCCATCACTTTGAGGTGCTCAAAACAAGAAAATCCCACAATTCCATTTCTGGCTGCGAAAAGGACTCATAGAGTGAAAATGATATCACAGCATGGAGAAGTATAAGAGAACAAGGAACTTTTGTTTCCATGGCAATCCGAGCTGCTTCTCCAGACACAAGCACAAAGGCAATATGCTGAATGATTATCTGAAGGTCATGTTGTTCTTAGGAGAAAAAGTTAGGGAGAATGCACTGGGATAAATTCCCCAGCCAGGATGCACACTGCATTTCTAAGCAGTTAAAATAAACAACTGCTGAAGGAAATAATTGCCTTCATTAATGGCATCAGTTTGTTTTAAAATCTGTTTGCCCAAAGGAAACAGCAGCCTGCTCAGGAGGATATTTTTTTTGCCATTATTTGATATGTTCAGAGACAAATGTTGAGATTCTGTGTGTATTTGGCATCAATCACCTGGTATAATAATTCTATTCCCTTTACAGTTAAATGTATCTTAAAACTGAGTAAAATGTCTCCATGTAAAGAGCTTGATTATATTTCCAGTCATTATTTTTCTTGCGGTAAGAAGCACTCTTTGAAGGATCTGCCTTATCAACAAGTGCAAACAGGGTTTTAAATGCCAGGATATCCCAGGGATAAACTCAAGGTATGCAGGTGAGCAGAACCTGGATACCTGTTTCTGTTACATGTGTGAAAAACAGGCATCAAAGAGCCACATAAATGTTCAATGCAGTGTACTTTGTGTTTCCCGGTGTCAGTTTTAGGTTTCTATTTCCTCTGAGATGGTTTGCCCTTGTTGACAGCAGGGGTAAATGCTTTATGTGGCAAAGAAAATGACTTTAAAAAGTGTAATTCTCTTTTCTTGCTCCATTCTGTGCTTCATGATTTACTACAGATCTGAAGTACAAAGGAACAGAAACTTCACTGGTGTTCAGGGGGAAAGTTATTTTTAGAGTCATTTTGTTGCCAAAGCATATAGAAACCTTATGTGCTACCTCAGAAAGTTATCCTGGAATGGCAAAGAAAACAGAGATGTCTAATTTTTTGTCTTTCTTTCCAGCCACGAGGGTTTGCTCCAACTAAAAATATGATGCACATTCCAAATGAGAAGTTGCAGGATTAAGCCATTGAAGTTGAATTAAATCTAAATGTGTGGCAACTGATTGTGCAGTATAAATACCAATTAAGACCCTCAACAAGAACTGTGCTTACAGGTACAACTTTACCTCTCCTCACTGAAGTGCAGTCCTGAATCTGCACTTTCCAGGGTAACTCAGGTTGGAAAAGATCTCTGAGGTCACTGAGTCCATCCTTTAACCAGCCCAGCACTGCCAATCCCATCACTGATCCTGTGTGCCACATCCCCACAGCTTTTACATCCCTCCAGGCATGGTGAATCCACCCCTGCTCTGGCCAGCCTGTTCCAATGCTTGATCACCTTTTCCATGATGAAACTTCCCCTAATATCCACTCCAAACCTACCCTAGAAGGGAGGTTGTTGCTAGGGGCAAGGCAGAGCTGGGAGTGCCTTTTTTTCCAGAGGTGGTGTTGAAATTGGCTTGAAATTCGTGCCTTGAGAAGTGTTAACCCAGCTTAGAGAGCAAACCATCAACCTCAAAATAAATCTTTTTTTAGGAACAGAGGGGGAAACCCCTGCTCATTTGCAGACCACAGCATTTTGTGTTTCACTTCAGCACGACATACATTTAAAGCAAAGTGTAGAATGACTTATTCACTCTCACTGGCATCATTTCAGGAGGGAGGATGATGCTAGTTACAGTTGTTTTCTACAAAAATCTGAGTTTGCTTTATCTCCTTCCACATCAACTGCAGGTTTTCATAAGCTGTTGTGATACTTCCCAGGCAAAAGAAAAAAAAAACAACCCTTAGGCCCAAAACATCTGAGGCCTCAGTGATCTCAAACTTTCTGTGCCACTCTTAGAAGTTTCCTGTAAGTTTTTTCTGGGATGATGACAGATAAAAAAGTAGTAAAAACATTTTGTAGTGAAGTAGATCAAAACTGTGCCTGGAGACAGACTTTTGTGTGGTCCCAGCTGGCTGAATTCATACACATCCCAGAAAGAGAGGTGAGTCTGCAAAGGGCAGCAGTGAATCCATAACCCCAGAAAGTATTAAAACTCTAGGGAAAAAAATACAGGAGAGCTGGTTATTTACACAGGTTGATAGCCAGGAAAAGATATTGATAAGTGTGTTTGGATGAATTAATCTGTCTTAAGTACAGACAGAGAGAAAAGAGGGAGTTATCTGTGGGGACTGCAGGAGGTGGAGCAGTGGATTTGGTAATGCCTGATGTCCTGCAAAGCTCTCCCCAGTGGAATGTAAAATTTCCTCAAATCACATTCCTCAGGTCTTTAATTAAAGTACATTTGACTTTATGCTTTATTAAAATGCTTCTTGTTATGCTTGAAAATGTAAATATTCATCTATGTGTCCTTTAAATATTACAGCAAGTTAAATAATTTGCTGCTAAAGCTCCTTTAGTTACTGAAACACCAAGTCCTTAATGATGTCATGGAAAAGTTTATTTTTCTACTGCTTCTCTAGGTATGAGAGAGTTCATAATATTTGCAGAAGACTGACTGAGCTGTAAATGGCAGCAAAACTAAACACATTTTCTGTAGCTTGTGCTCTGCCCTCAGAAATTAGGACCAAAGGGGGAGAGGACTGGGTACCCTGGGAAGGGAAAATAAAGTAACAGCATGTGTGAAATCACTAAGAGGGGATTTCCAGGATATTCAGCCACAGACCAAACCCAGCAAGACTTAGCTCCCACACTGCACCCAGAGGCAGAGGTGACAAAGCCATCTATTACAGATAAAAGGGTCTGAAAAGTTGGAAGGGAAGCAGCTTTTCCTCAAATAAAGTTTACATATAGATATATATAAAATTCAGCAAAGCACTAAAAAAGCAAACTACATTTTATTCTAGTTTTAGAAAATGAAGATTCTTATATCTAAAATAGAAAGATGCATAGTTTTCAGATTCAAAGCGGGGAAAAAGTAAAACTTCAGGATAGAAACACAGTTGCATTTTTATAAAAGGAAGAACAACAATATAATCATTAAATTACTTTTTGGGATAGCAAGACAAGGATGATCATTGCATATATGGAACAGGATCACCCACAGTCTGGAAACCAAATATATCAAAAGATACAGGTACCAAGACATGAAATGAGGATTTTTATGGTATTAAGGTTATGAGAAACACACAAAAAATGTGAGTACAAAGCCAGAATAAAGACTAGGGTAACAGATGTAACATTTTCTCCCAGCTGACTGGCCCAAGAAATACAATATACATGATGAAAATAGAAGCTGGTATTTTCAACACAGGAGTAAGAATTCATATTTCATGGGAGCCAACTGTTGCACATTTCCTTCAGCACTGAAGGATATTTTAGAGGTATGAAAAAGATTAAAGATAAGGCTTTACTCTCAGACAAATTGATTTCATTAGTGACACTGGGTTGTGTAGCACAGCACATCCTGCTCTGCTGGGAAGATGTTTCAGAGAGAACAAATATCAGGATTTTCCCAAAAAGAGTGAGGAAAAGGACCACAGATGAACCATGCTCTTCCTGGTTTTCGGCTGGGTTGAATCCAGGGAGCTGCCATATAGCCCAGGAGAAACCTTTTATAACTTGGCATATGATATGTGTTGAGTTGTATAAGTTGTAACTTAGATACTATAAAAAAATAAAATACTGCAACCTGTAAACTTATCTAAATCTGTATTATTTGAAAAAATAAACTGTAAGCTATTCTAAAGTAATAAAACTATATGTAAACTAAGATATAGTTTTATAATCTATAAAGTCAAATAGAGTTTTACGTCTACAAAGTTACATAGAAACTTTTAATGTCACCCATATGCAAACTAATATAAACAGGGAGGCTGAGATCGGTGCTGGAGGCAGATCCCACTCTGTAAAAGTTAAAAGGGGGGAAAAAAGCACCACAAAAGGGAATAACTTCTACGGAACGAGGATTATTCGCCACTGTCGCTCACCCCACGTCCCCTCCTGCGTGCCCAGGGTGGCAGTGCCAGCAGGTGACCCCTGCCAGCCCCGGGCTCTGCCCACCCCCCTCTCCCGGGGGAGGGAAACACTTCGGACACGGGCTGGGAGGAGAAGGCAGCCTGCCAAGTTTACTTTCCTTGGAATAAGCGCTCTCTTGGATGAGCTGCGCGCAGGAGGAGTGAGGAGTTCGGGGACTGAGCGGAAACTGTCGCGTAACTGCGGCTGGGGAGAGCAGCGCCGAGAGCTGCGGGGCAGCGAGGAGAGCAGCCGGCTGGGGATCCCACCTGCCCGGGGCTGGCCGAGAGTCCGAGTGTCTGAGTGTCCGAGAGTCCGTGTGTCCGAGAGTCAGTGTGTCTGAGTGTCCGTGTGTCTGAGAGTCCGTGTGTCTGAGAGTCCGTGTGTCCGAGAGTCAGTGTGTCTGAGAGTCCGTGTGTCCGTGTGTCTGAGTGTCTGAGAGTCCGTGTGTCTAAGTGTCCGTGTGTCTAAGTGTCCGTGTGTCCGAGTGTCTGTGTGTCTGAGTGTCAGAGAGTCTGAGTGTCCTGGTGTCCGAGTGTCTGTGTGTCCGTGTGTCCTGGTGTCCGTGTGTCCGAGTGTCTGTGTGTCCGGCTGTCCCGGTGTCCGAGAGTCCGGTTGTGCCACTCACGTCCCTCTGCCTCCTCGCTCAGCCCATTCCCGGAGCAGCTCCCAGCACCGGCTCCTTCCTCAGCCTCTCCCGAGGGTTCTTCCAGCTGCCCAAACTCTTGCCCTGTCTCCAAGGAAAGTTGCAGGACTCGCAGGGACACTCCTGCGATGATCGCTCGTGGTGACTCCGGGCTCTGCCTGGCTCTCTGCACCTTCGGGCTGGCACTGCTGGCCGATGTGTCCCGCGCTGTCCCCATGGAAGATCAGGATTATTACCTGCAGGAAATTACCAACAGGGATCATTATTACTCCTTTCCGTACCCCGGGGAAGAGTTCTTTCCTTTCACGGAGCAACCCGGAGAGGGAGGACCTATCCGTGCTGCGGAGCCAGAGGAGCGCCCGGGGCTCAAACCGAGCAGGAAGGAGTTAAAACCGAAGAAAAACAACAAAAAAGGAAAAGCCATTCTTGAAACGCCACCAGGTAACTTTCCACCTCCTCCTCCAGAGTTTGGAGCCTGCTGAATCTCACGCTGACTGTGACTTTTAGCATTAATGAATATCCAGTTAATGGCAGTCTTGGTAATAATAACAATAAATGTGGTTGTGGTGATGATGATGACAACACGTTAAATTTTAGTATCCCGCAGAACAGACCTGCAGAACTTTTACAGACTTTTTAACTCTTTCCCTTTCGAGTAAAGAGATTATTTCAGAGCCAGAATGTGTTAATTCTGCTGTACTCTGGCTAATCTTTGGACTTTTCCTCGTTAATTATTCTTAATTACACTTGGCAACTGGCTTGCTGTGAAAGCTGCTGTTCTAGAGGCAAAAGAACAGAGACAGATTTCATGGTAAAAGGTGATTATATGTCGTGACATCTCACCTTATCCCTTGTCACTTTAATCTAAGAGAGGTTTCTGAATTAATTTCACTTCTAAACCTGTGAATTTATTTGTGATTTCACTTCGAAGACCTCCAGAGGAAGATATGCAAACAGAGATCTTCCCCAAAAAGACTCAGCCCTAACAAGCTCAATTTAACTGTTGACCCGTAAAATAAAGAAAATAAACAGCAACAAAAATGCCTTATAATAAAACAGCCACTCTTAATTCCATTTTCTAAAGTTTGCAGAAACTTGATCAGCTTTTACCACCCACTTGTTCCCATTAATACCTAATTGCACCACCAAAAGAATAATTCCTTTCTGTGTTCCCTGACTGACTGGCAGGTACTTTACTGGTTTGGGATACTTAGGAGTGAGTTTGGTCCATGAAGTTTAGAGTTGTAAAATTTGGGGCCAAGTCTCATTCCCCTACAGCTGAACTCCCCTTTACTTCAAAAGGAAACTTCATGTTAATGTCTGGGGCATATGGCACAAAATTTGTGATTTAGAGCCATCAGTACAGCAAAACAGAGGATCAGGGGGCGTAGAGTGGCTTCAACTTTGCCCAGTTATATCCAGCAGATAGCAAACAAAATATTTTAAATTTAATGTCAACACTAACAGGATTAGCATATGAACAGCAAAGATTATTTATATTGATAAACAGTGATAAGAAAATGTAATTTCTAACATCTGGAAATCTATTTGTGGGGCAGGCAGCATGGCTTGTCAGGGCAAGTCAAGGCAGAAGTCAAGGGTGATGGCAAATGTATCTTGTGTGTGGAGCAGAGATGTGAAATGTCCTTGTCCCTGTCCCCTCAGGTGCAGCAGCTTCCCAAGGGGATGATAATGCCTGCACCATCCCAAGGGCTGCTTATTGGGTTTATTATCTCAGTATGGTCACTGCAGTCTACATGAGGTCATCTGAGGATGTTCTTCTTTCAATGTGTCATTTGTTTGTTTTCATAAATTAAGGGAAAAAAGGCTCTGCTTTCCACCCTGCAGACCGAATCAGGCAGATTGTGACAGGACAAAAGGAATGACTTCCCAGTGCCAGAGAGTAGAGTTGGATGGGATTTTGGGAAGGAATTGTTCCCTGTGAGGGTGGGCAGGCCCTGGCACAGGGTGCCCAGAGAAGCTGTGGTGCCCCTGGATCCCTGGAAGTGTCCAAGGCCAGGCTGGACAGAGCTTGGGGCAACCTGGGACAGTGGAAGGTGTCCCTGCCATGGCAGGGGTGGAACTAAATGGTCTCTAAGATCCTTTCCAACCCAAACCATTCCATAATTTTATGACCATGGGAAACACTTGGATTTTAAATCTACCTAATTAGGCAGCAGGCTTTTTCTTCCTCAGCCTGCTGGAGACAATAGATTTCCATCCTGTCATGGAATGTTCTGCAGTTCAGCTTTGCTTTCACCTTCCCTGCTGGCTTTTTCACCAAACATGACAGTGATGAGAACAGAATCCAATCCATGAGGGCAAAGTTCATTTATTTTTACACACTTGCATCTTCCTCATTCCCCACCTGCTGCAATGAACACCTTACAGGTGCAGAAAAAGCAGCAGACATCCTAAAAATTACCCCCATCTCTATGGAACACTCATCCCTCCCTAAGCTGGCTTGCTTTATTCACTGCAGATGCAGCACTACAGAATTAAAAACTAAATTAAAAACGCTGCTGAGCTCCTAGGGGAGCATATTGAGCTCTGACAGGTAGTTTGAATTTAGTCATTTTCTACAAATGTTAGATTTTGCAAATGGAGCCACAGTCATTTTTCTACATAGGAAATGATGGAATTACAAAAGTAAAAAAAGAAGATTTCCTCATTCTCCAAAAATCTCTTTATTGTGGACCAACCAATTGATACATGCATAATTCATCTTCTAATTTGCTGGTTTTCACTTCCCACTCTAGCTGATTCTCCAGCTCCAGGGAGTGATTTTATTGCTGCATTCAGTCAGGTGAGGCTCTTCCTCAGCCTCCTTCTCTTCCTGTGCATGGCCAAGCACAAAGTCAAGGGGAGAAGGGCAGAGACTCATGATGCACCACCAAAATAATCTGGAAATGGCTCAGTCCCTCCTTCCACAGCAAGTCTGGGCTCTTTGGGCACAGCTGAGCTCCCAGGCTTTCACCAGCCATGTGCAATTAGAGGTTTCAAAGCCCCTGAGCTTTTAAAAAAATAGCCAGAGGTACAACAAGCAACTGATCTCCTCCACCAAACTCCTTCTCCATGATCCAGGATGTAGGTGATTGACACCAACTCAACGAATTGGCTGCTGGACTTATTTCATACAGGAAAATTCAGTGGATTTCCCTGCGAGCAGCTGAACTATTTGAACTGCAAGAGGCATAATAAGCCCTGAGTTGAACACCCAGTGAGGAAAAACGCTGTTTGTTAAAGATGTGAGTGCAACCAGGAGGGTTCTAGCAGGAAGTGTCAGGCAAGTTGAGCTGCAGTGTGAAAAGTTCTGGCTAGAATATTTGATATTTATCCTTTCTCCTCACCCAGAGGCAGGCAAGGGGCAGGTCCTGCCAGGGCAGTGACACTGATGCTGTGTGCCATGTCACCATGTCACCAGGTAGCAGTTGGGAATGAAGATCTGAAAATCTAGCCCTCACAGAGATCTTTAAACACCAACACATACCTATATTTACTCACATTTAGATGTTAAGAGGCCAGACATTCTTATTATTAGAAATAATAATAGCAGTTGCCAAACATGTATCAATCACAATGAATAATAACTGCAAATCTGGCAGGGTAAGGATGTGTGCTGTGCTTACATGTACACAACTCTGTGTTTATGCATCTCTCCAGAAGTGGAATTACTTAATTGGACATGCAGTAAATACCAAAATTTGGGGTTTGTGAGGCTCGCTGGCAGCCAGGACATGTGGGATTAATTAGTTGTAGCAAACAATAGCCTGGCTGGGAGCTGGGATGGAGAAGGAGGAGGAATGGGAATGTGTGATGTGCCCTTTGGCTGAGCAGCTGGTACTGATCAGCCCCAGCTTTGAATCCAAGTGGAAATCAAAGGGAGCAGTCTCAAGGACAGGGCACAAACCAGATGACACACACTCAATTTATTGCAGCTAATTACTGAAGGTGGCTAGAATATAGATATTTGCAATCGGTGAAATATTCATTTAGAAAGAAATCCAATTGATGCCAGCGGGTTTGCAATTTTTTGTTTAAAATATTAAAGTCAATATTTGCAAAACTTCAATTCAGGTAACTGTTAAAAATGTCAATCTGCCTCCTTGCCCTTTAAATGCCTCATAAATTAAGTGGTACTAGGTCATCCTTGGAAGGCAAACAGTTGGATTGACAGGTTTTGTATATATATATATATATGCAGATTTCCATTTTCTAATTCCATCCTTGTTTGCACAGGCCTCCATCCAAAGCCCATTCAAATCAGTGGAAAGAGTCTTGTTAACATCAATGTTTTTCTTTTATGGGGCTGTTAATAGAGTTTGATTTCTGGTGCCTCAGCTCCCATCTGTGGGGCAGACCCCTTCAGAGGCTGGGGGTCTGACTGCAGGCAGAAATTCATCCTCAAGAGATTTATGGGCCTGAGGTGCCCAATAACACTCCTCAGTGTGGCCCAAGTCTGCCACCATCAAGTCTGTAATTATTTTGATTTGATTTACATTTAAACTCGTAGTTTTTCTTCTGGCCACACCTCAATTCTGAATGCATTTACAAAATAAAGGAGTGATGTTTATGCATATGGCAGTGCTCAGAGTGGGGCTTAGTGCACATTTGTTCTGTATTTCACAGATCTCCCAGTGTTTGATCTCTGCACAGCCCAACATTTGTCTGTGTTTAGCTGCAATCATGATTTCCTTTGCCTCATCTTGATGAAACTCCTCAGATGCACCACTGTTTACTTGCCCCGTATTTGTTTATTTTTGTGCAGTGTTGCCACCTGTTCAATAATGCAGTTCTTAAGGGTTTTGGTTTATTATTTCTTTTTAATTTATGTAGTGCAGGAATCTCTTGATTCTCAGGACCTCTCCAGGACATCTGGGTGAGGAGGAGTCAGTCAGGGAAGGCAGAGAGAGGATAAAATGCACAGTGCAAGCAACCATGCAAATTATCCATGAAAATTATAAAAACAGACTGATAGTATTTTAGCTGAGGTGTTTATCAAGAAAATGAAACTCTGGGAAGAGATCAATGAGTGAATGAGGAGGGAAAGCTGAATCACAGGGATGTCATTCAGGAAAAACTGGAGATATTTCGGTGCGAAATGGGGGCGAAATCTGAAGAGGGTGTGAAGTTAAAACATGACTAGTTTGTGGTGTTACTGGAATTTGAGTGGTGATTTTGTTCACTAGAAAGGAGAAATGAGAGAGTGACACATAAAGCATTGAACTGACAGCTGAAAGCTCTTGAGAAGTGTCACCAAGGTGGATCAGCAGAGAATTTCTCCTGTGCTGGATAAGCACCAGAGCTGCTCTTTTCTAGTCCTTTGGGAGGCTCTCTCTTCACCCTCTCTTCTCTTTGCAGCCCAAAGTGGAGCACTCCTCTGACCTAGAACACACATTTTCATTTTAAAGCTTTTCCTTAAACTTTTCATAATAGGAACTTCTAAGAACGAACTTGCTGGCCCTAGGTGCACGTCCCATGAATTTTAATATGACCTGTATCACATCCTAATTGCCATGTGTGACAAGCAAAGATGAAAACATGTGGCTTTTAATGAGCTTTCTTTCATCCACCAGCCTCTATTTTCTCCTCAGCACTTCTAAAATATGTGGAATAATGAAATGTTCACTATTCCATTTAAGAGCCCATCCTTTAAAGAATGTCACAACAAAAGAGGACAAGGGATGAGTAAGAATGAATAATGAGCAATACCCTCAAAATTGGCCAAACCTTTTTGATTAGCATCTTTCCTTACCCATGGCTGCAATGAATAATGTAACATGAGAAAGAAAAAAAAATGGGAATAAACACATTTGATTATGCCAGAGAAAACCACTTTCAAAGATAATTCTTCCAGCAGCCTTCTCTGAATTCAGCCTAATATTTAGGGTGAGAAAAATGTCTCTTTAAAAAAACACCTCTTAAAAAAAAGGGATGATTTCACTGAATAGATTTTAATAGACTAGACTTGTTCCTGAAATGCCAGCATATTACAGGACACTCATTAGTTGAATTCAGTCTTGGGGTTTAATGTTATTATTTGTTCAGTGAGCTGGCTAGACAGGTCAATCCCATGGCTCACAGCCAAACTTCACTTATTTCTTTTGGGTTTGGAATGAAGACTTCTGTCAGCTACGTGAGCTTCGAATCTGTCAGAAAGATGAAGTAGTGGAAGTAGAAGCTGTGGTGCAGAAGAAGTAATTTCCTGAATTTTCAATATCTGAGCTGAGATTTTAAAGCCTTGTCCAATTCACTGTCTGTGTGGAAAGCAAACTACCAAAAGATTGGTGGTCAGAGTACAGAGCTGGGATTTGACTGTCATGTTCACACAGTGGTTGCTTGTTGATTTTATTGTTATTATACAAAGATGCTCTAAATTTGCTCTTCTTGTCAGGCCTCTGCTGAGGTGATGTCTTGTGGGACTGTTTGGTTTATGAAAATATAAAGATGTGCCTTTAACACTGGGTACTCAAGGAAAATGGGAACAAGCAAAGCTCTGATGTAGTCAAAATTACTTGCCTTTTAAAATGCACTTTTCAATTCAGTGCCTGGACAATGCAATGAGGATATTCAGTGGAAACTATGACCAGCCCCAAGATGGGTCTCTACCACTGCTGCTGCCTGATTATTTTCCTGATGAGGATTCCTGAACCCACTGAGCACATCTGTCTCTTTTAGGGACAAGCCTTGCTCCTCTGGAAGCTTTTCTGGCTAGTTCAGCTTCAAAAGGTGTTTGGTGGGGTTTTTGTATATCTAATCAAGCAACGAAAAACTCCTACATTAAACCATTAGTAAAATACACCCCAATGTTATTTCACTGCTTCTGATCCAAACACATCTATAATTTCCTCGTTGCACAGCAAAAGGAACATTTCTGATCCCATTCCCCTGTGGTTTTATCATCCCAGTGTGGGCAAGAACAGGATATTCTGCATGTCTGCTGTGTGCTGGAAGGGATGGAGCACTATCAGACATTTTATTCCTCACGCCCTCACCAGGCAGTGCTAAATCAACTTGACAGGTGCAAAAGGGAAAACTGTTTCTCTTTTCTACACGTCGCTAAAAACGGCAACGAGAAAAAGGTGAGAAAAACAAGGATAATGAAGAGATGCCAGCTGGTGACTCAGGGAGTCAGAGTGCCTGGGAAGGCAGCAGAGGAAGTGTGTGGGGATCACTGAAGGCATCTCTAGAGCCCTTGGGTTTAGCTGCTAATCTCTCCAGCCCTGCTGGAGTTGAATTACCAAGGATACGCTGGTGAGTCTGCTGAGAGGTTTCCAAAGTCCTTTTTTGGACATAAAATGCTTCCCTTCTGGTGAGGAGCATCCTGGTGGTAGCAAGCAAGGCTTTGCCCCATATCATTAGGGGTTAGGTGGAGGCAAGGAAAGACAAGGATTTCATTCTTTATTTGCTCAGTGATTTGCATGATTTTACTAGACAAAAAAAGAGCCTTGAAGTTACTTTCTGATTCTGGAGGGATGTTTAAAGGAGCTATTTTTTAAATGGGAATCAGCCCCACTACACTCTAAAGCGTATTTTATAACAATGCTTTTCAAAGAATTGCACGAGATAATACCACTGAGTGAGAGGTGGAGAAACTCATTTTACTCTTGGCTTAGGAAGAGTGAAAATTTCCTATTTTGACACTGAATGCTCCCCAAACCTGCACTGCCTGGGCTCTGTGGGGCTGCACTGCTAGGATTTGATTTTACAGAAAAGTGAAAAAAAGCTGGAAAGCCACAGTGACTTCCAGTAGCTGTGACTCGTGGCTGGAGCTGAGTGGATTTAGGAGTGAAAGTACCCAGGTACAGGATTAATATAGGATTAATCTTCTGTTTCTTTGTGGTTATTTACCTGTGCATGTACAGGTTTGTAAATAACAGTAAATAATAGAGTTTTGCTCCTGTTTTCACCTGAGCATTAGCAGGATGCTGTAATTGCAGAAGTGCTGCTGCATCCAACAGGCCAAGAAAAGAATGCAGGAAAAGTTGTGTGCAGAAGTTCCCCATAGCTCATGTTCTGGCAGATTATGTATCTTTTGCCTTCCTTCTGCTACACAGTGTATCTGCTCTGTACTTTCTTAAATATCACTTTCAAAGCGAACAGGGAAAGTGATTAATTAAGCTTTTATTGTGTGGTGGTGGTGGTAGTTAATTACTTACAGATTTATTTTGTGGTTTAGTTTTATTTTTTTTAATGAATTGCCAGACAGACTTCTTGTGTGAATATAAATCAGCCTGGAGCTGCTGGTGAATTTAGGATTTATTTAAGGTATGTACCTGGCAATACTGTTCTCCTGTAATCATCATGATTCCCAAAGACCAAGTTCAGCTAACAACACAACTGTGATCTTCATGAAGTTGATAGTAAAGAATTACATGCATTTCTAGAGTTCTAAACTTAAAAAGTACGGGAATTTTGAGAGCTCTACAGTGGGACTCAGTTGGATAAAGCACCAGAGTCCTCTAACTGAAGGGAACAGTTCAAAGATTTGGCTCTAATAAACCTTTTTTTCCCTCCCACAAGATAATTTTCAATCGTTCAAGGAGCTTTCCCCATGCATAAGACAGAGGATGTCTGAAGACATGACCAGATCTCAAACTTCCCCCAAATGTTTCACTGCCTGATAGCAGAAACTGCAATTTCAGCCAAACAGCCTTTCACATGTGATTGCCTAAAAGTAGAACTTCAGCATTTGATGTGATTTTTCTCCTTTTTTGCCCTTAATTGCTTATGTAGTGAAAAACGCTTCCTAAGGTTGGACTTGATAATCTTGGAAGTCTTTCCCAACCTGAATGATTCTAAGGTACAGAGGACATTTCAGAAATATTTGCCCCCCAAAAAACTTGTTGTAGTGGAACAAAAAAGGTTGAGGAATCCTATCCAGAGTCAGAAAGCTCTGAGTGTTCTCCCAAAGACCTTAGAAAATGCTGACAAAGTGAATGCAGGTACTGCAAAAGCCGAGAAATGGATGGAAAGCAAGAACCTCAGACAGGAAAATGGATAAATTCCTCAGCTGCCAAACGTGCAGGAATAAGGGCTGATGGATCTGAGGCTGGTGGGATGTGGAATACAAAATCCTGCAGACACATCTGATTTGTTCCATATTGCAAATGCAAATTGGACTTTTGGCTCTTTTGGGATGCTTGAATGCAAGTCAAATGGCAATCAGACATGTAGACCCCCCACACTGTTACAAGAGGAATAAAATGGGAAACTTTTCAAAATAGGATAAAAAATGCTAGTGTGGAGTTCATGCAGGTAAAGTGCCACAGAGCTCTTTGCAATAGTGGAGAGAAAATAGCACAGAACCTTTCCTCTGCTAGCCTTTCCATATTTCTGCTCATTAATCCTGAATGAGGTTTTTCTCCTTTCCAATTAGAAAGCTGAAAAATGAGGAGTTTTATGCTCAGGGAAAGCTTGCGTTGAAGCTTTCCCTATTCCATGGCTTTTCAAGTGCAGAACACCTTCAGTTAGAAAATACTTTTGGCTCCTGTGGATAGGAATGAGGAGGGACAGGATGAGCTCTCCAAGGCAGCACTGGAGTTAATAAGTCCAAAACCTGCATTTTCACATTAAAAAGTTGATGTTTTGCAGTGAAGACAAAGACTCTCTTGGGGACAATGTGGGCACTTTTCTCTGGGGAAAGAATGTCAAACCTCACTGGGCAACTGGTAAAAATCAGAGTTTACCTGAATGCCCTCCTGAGCTCTCATTGGGTCCACAGGCTGGGAAATGCATTGCCTTCAGCTTGGATTTTCGGGCTTTCAGCCTTGAGCAGGCAGACGTGAATGCACTCAGTTTTATCCTCACTAATAACTCACATTCCAATTCTTTTGGAGCTCCTGACACACTTTGCTTTAAACCAGTGAAGCCTCCAATGTGCTAAATGTGGAGCCTGTGATTATGAGTCTTTGCTGGACCAGGGCTGAGTTGTGAAACAAAGCGGAAAAGGTGTTTGGACAGAGTGAATTTTGGGAATATTTCTTGGGCTGCATAAGGCTGCAAGACCGTAGGAAGTTGGAATGGGGAGAAAGGAGCTCTGAACTCTCAGCCATCTGAGCTGGAGAGGTGCCAACCCTGGCAGATATTTGTCTGAACCTTGCTTGAACTGCTTTATCTCCTTTGCTGGAGATGGACCTTCCCAATAACTTCCCAGCTGAAGCTCCAGCACTTCCCTACAGTCTTCTGAGAGATACCAAAAGCTCCAAAAGTCTCTCATTTTCAGCATTTCTCTTTCTGCAGGCAGGAAGCTCAGAGCCTTGAGAAAATGATGAGTGTTCAGAATTTAAAAGGTGTTAACCAAGCTTTTAAATCTGTAGAATACTGGTGCTTGCTTGGGCTTGAGGCATTTTTAAATTTATTTATTGCGTTATTTCCCTGACTTTTCCACGTTTAGTTTGAAGGCAGGTAGAGGGGGAAGTTGAACAGGGAAAATCTAGCATGTCCAAGTGCCATCTTCACAATGGACACATGAAAGAGAAAAAGTCACCTGAGAGCTGAAATCCTTGGGAAGATGAGCAAAAACTCAGGGAATCACACCTGATGAAATGTAGGAAAGGGGGAGCCTGGCTGCAGAGTGGCGTTTCTGACCTCCTTAAAATCATGCCTTTCTCTGAAATTACTTTAGGGAGTAACTGATTGCCTTTGCAAGCTGGGCTCTGTCCTTAGGTTTTCCATGTTTTGTGGTGGGATTCCTGTGCTGCCCTTGTGTCCCTTCAGTGAAACCAAATGCCAATCAGAGACCTCTTCCCAAGGGAAGCTTCTCTCGTGCACCCCTACAATTCCACTCTTTTCTTTTTTATTTATTTCTGGGGTTTGGGTTGGGGTGTGGTTTTTTTGGGTTGTTGGTTTGGTTTTGGGTTGTCTTGTTTTGTTTGGTTTTTTTTAATAAAAGAGAGTAGTCACATGAAAATCCAGGCCTGGATTTGATTTTCTCAAATCTTGGAGATTTCGTGTTTTGAAAAGTTGTTTCTTGATGGTTTGAACTCTTAAATCCTCTGCTCTCAGGGTGCTTCTCAAGGCTGCAACAACCTGGGCATAGTGGGCTTTAAAGGAACTTTAGCTTTAAAGAAACCTCTGTTATATGAGTTTCTAAATCTTTTGCTTTTCTGCGCTTCTGGATATATCCAAAGAATCTCTGGTTATTTTCTGTGTGCACCTGGCCATTTTTTTTATCTTCACTGAAGCAGTTTTGCACTGTTTGGGCATTTAAGTGTTGAAGTCACTTCTGACATTTTAGTGCTTTCTTGGAGCTGGGCATCAAAGAGTGCACAGTCTATCAAATGAAGAATCAGTTAAATAAAAAAGAGTAATCAAGTGAAAAGCAAACAACTCAAGCAAACTTATTTTTTCTTTGACTCTCCTCTAGAAATTACGAATTGATTCCTTTTTAAGGGTTGGGAAGGAATACAAAGCTGGAGTTCAGGTTAATTGTTACCACACAACATTCCTCTGCAATCACTGTCTGAGCAACAGCTCCAGGCACTAGGAGAACTTCCATGCCTTATGAGAAGTGTTTGGGTTTATTAATTTCTCTTATTATTTCATAGGAAATAATAACAACAGATGTGATGCTAGGAAAAAAAAAAGAAAAGCCTAAACTCCCTGCTAGAGCAGACACACCAGGTCTGCATAAAACTCAGACCTTACACTTTATAAAAGATTTTAAACCCGAGTTGGATTGGTTTGAGGTATTTCCTGCCACAGGCTCTTTATATAGGTCGAGTATTTGTCCCAGATGTGCAGGTTGGCAGAGGGCAGGGCAGGGAGGGAGCAGGCTGTGCAGGGTGACAACCTGGGGTGACAACTCCAGCACACCCTGGGGCTGCAGCTGTGGTGATGCTCCCTTGGTGCTGCTGGAGGAGAAGGGCTGGGAATCCCCAGGGGTGAAGGTTGGTTTGGCAATCCCATCCCAGCTTTGAGGTGTTGTGCATGGAGCCCTGTTTGCAGCTATGTGCTCAGATTTTAATGTCACCCCCGAGGAGCAGCACAGTGTTCAGGAAGCTTTCAAAGGGACAAGGATGAGTTTTTCCTGAGGCAGCAGAAGAGGAATGATCATCAGGTCAGAAGGATGAGCCTCCTACTCACCCAGGTCTCACTGCAGACACAGACTGCTGCTACTCTGCATTCTCTTGGTAATTTCAGCATTTTTAATCATAAAAATAGGAAAGATGACATCTCAACTCTCGGCTAAGATGACTAATGACTCTCTGCTGCCCAAAGGCACAGCTCATGCTACTTCATCAGCCTGGCTCTGGAGTTTTCTGGCTCCCATCAGGAGCTAAGTCAGAAAGCTAAACTGGTAGAAAACAACCCAAAACTGAAGTGCCAAGTGATTCCATCTACATCCATGATTTCCTTGTGTCAGGCTTTGAGCTGCCTCATCAAAGGAATTTCATGCATCTGTTTCAGTATCATTTTCAACTCATTTTCCGCCTTGTTGAGAAGGAAAAAAATACAGTTTTGTCTGCGCTGGAGCTTAACTGGATAAAAATTTGAATAACATTAAGTGGAACTGACTGGGAAGCAGCTGATTTCAGCCTTTCTCAAGTGTAAATTTAGCACTGGGGAGTGGAGGTGACTGTAGTAGTGGGGATAAAATTTAATGGCTCGTCACCACTAATGAGAACTTTACAGTTTCTCGGGTTTTTCCTGCTCCATGTGTGTGGGCTTCACGGGTGTGCTGAGGGAGAAGGTGAGAAGTGGGGGATATCAGAGCAGTGCCATTGATTCCAGTGGAATTAGGTGTTTCCAGAGAATTTCTGAAGCTGTTCTTGTGTATTTCATCCCTGAGTGAGCAATTCTGATCCTCAGGGTGGAGATTTTACAGCCCTGTTCCTGTGCCATCCCACTTGGACACTTCCTCTGGGCCACCTTGGATCCTCTGTTTGCTCCAAAAGCATGGCTGTGCTGCAAAATCCTGAAAAACCAGCCAGAACTCTCAATAAATGTATATTTCTAGGAGCAGGAGTTGTGGATACTTGCCAGTTTATTTATGTTTAAGGAATTTCATGGCTATGCTGTCGCTCTGCCCAGTGAACATGCTACACCAACTATGGATATATTTGATGTATTTATTTGCTGCTGCACAAAATTCCTACCAGAGCTCCCATGGAGGGGGAGGGAAATAATTGCACCACAAGCCAGTTTTATACTCATACAACTTTTTATATATTTATACTATTTTTGGTCAAACACACTCCAATGGGTTTGCTAATATGGTTCAAATTGAGCATTGCTGAGATGTCTCATTTAACGAGCCAGAGTTGTATATCTTAAGATCAGAGCTATTTTCTGTCTTGTTTTTGTACTTGTTAAGAGTATTCCAAGTTCCAGGGTTTCTTTTTAATGGCTGCAATTAATGCTCTTAGTGCAGGATCTTTGCTCTTGCACTACACCTCAGTGACCTGATATTTTTAGCTATTTCTGGCATGAAGATGTGTTTTCAACGGTGATTTTTGTCCTATACCCAGCCATTGTGCAAGTGGTCTGTCTCAGTTTTGTTCTCCATTTTTTTTGGCTAAGTCTGTTTGCTTGGCCCTGGAAAAAAGAGGATGGTTCTCATTTTTGATGGCTGTACTCAGTTTTGTGGCTTTAGCTGGAATTACAGAAAGTCTTCACCCTTTGCTTCAGAAAAAAATATAAAAAACCTTCAGAGGAGACATTTTAGAATGAATAGCACAGAATTCAGCCTTTGTCAAAGCTCCTAATAAAAAGTTAAGAATTGATATGATATTTTTCAGGCTGGGTGGTTTTTTTTGGCCTTTAAAGATAATATGTTTTCTTCAGAGTGATTAAACTAAAAACTCAGTAGAGAGAGGGATCTTTTCAGGTGTGAGGACAAATGGGAGAGCACCTTGTGCCACGTCACAAATCCCATCCTGTGCCAGGCTGGTGGCAGCAGAAGGCAGTTCAGGGAATGAATGTGATGTCTGGATTTTAGATGAGCCTCTTGAGTCTGCAAGCTTGGCCAGAAATCTCCCAGCCTCTCTGGAAACTCCTGCTTCCAGCTGTGCCAGGAATAATAGCAGCTCTTCCTGCTCAATGTTTTGTTGCATCTCCAGCCAGCCACAACCTGGGCTTGTGAGAGAGCAAAAATGGGAACAGGAATGAAAGAAAATGAAAAAAGTGTATTTTCTGAATGTCATTTGGTTTCATGTCAGACCTCACCTAAACAACACAGATAATTCTTAATTTACTCTGTATTTGACTTTATTGCTGGATTAACAGAAATGTGCATTTAGTGTTATTTCACCTTGCAGGTGCATTGCAATATTAAAGGGTTTTGCATACCTGTGACCCAAGTATTACTTTAGCCATAGAAATTAGACTTCCAGAGTTTCCATTAAAAGTTTTTGCTGTTGGAGGATGAATTACCAACCACACTTCTCATAGGAAAACCTCTAAATTTAGCTGCTAGGGCAAAATTTATGATATTGGCCTCATTATGAATTTTTGTGCAGAATCACAAAGCCCTAAGAATAGTATAATGAGCATTAAAGTCTTCATTCCCACAAAATATGCACTTATTTGTGCACTTAATTTACCTATATTGATAGCTTCAGAGTTTTGCATCTTAACTGCATGTTGAAATGTTTTGTTTAAACAAGACTTAAATCCTGTATCTGCCCTGGAATAGGAGATTTTCAGACTGCACAAGGCTGATATTTCTCCATTTCCAGATCCCAGTACCATGAGGAGTTGGACAAGCACAGACTTGTAGGGATTGAAGAGGATTATAGGGGTGGCTCTTAAAATATGGACTGAGGAGGAAACATGATGCTTCTCTCTGCCCTTCCATTTGAAAAGCTGAACATATTCCAAAATTGATGGAAAATGCTCTTCAAATGAAAGAATGGTTTGTCTGCTTTGCCTCTGAAAGAGGAGGACAGAATGATTTCCTAAATGCACCTTTATTAGATACAGGAGCTATCAAGGCAATCTGGGCTTATCTGGCCTTCTTTATTTAGACCAGAAGGAAATAAAATCAATGAATAATTCAGGCAATAGAGAGGAACACAAGTGTTTTCCTCGCCCTGCTTGTGGACAGAACAGTTTCTAAGGATGGCTGCTAATGCAGTTGTGTGATCCAGAGCAGCTAAAATTGCAGCACAGCAGCTCAAATTACACTGCAGGAGGGAAGGAAACCAAGCTGGCTCTGCAAAAGGTGGGGTTTTGGACCACAGGCTCGGTGGAAGATGCTGCATCAATAGGGCAAAGGCATCATGAGGATGAAACTGCTTTCAAACATCCTCACTCACGCTGAGATTGCAAATTGAGCCATGCTGGCTCGAGGAGGGAGCTCAGCAGCACCTTCAGTGTTGCTCTCATTAGAGGCAAACCTAAAACAAGAGGTAAATTCAGATTTCAAGGGATGAGGTGGTGGCTGAGCTGATTCCTGAGTGTTTCTCCTGCTGATTTGAAGGGACAGGGGATTTCTCACAGTGCCCAGGTACCAGAGCTGCCTTGCTGCTCTCAGCTGGGGTAGAACCACCCTGGAGAAGGATAATTGACTATAATGGACACTGAGATGTGGCCACTTAGCATGGGTACCAGCAAAGCTGTTCTGAAATGAAAACCTCACAGGAACACACTTGAAGGGACAAATGAAGTCTGAATCCAAGCCCTGTCTCTTTTTTACAGCTTGGAATGAATTAATTTGATCCAGACCATCTTATAAATGGCTCATTTCTAAAGTGAATACTTACCTGCTAATCACACATGAAATTATGGTTGGATATTGTCCAGGAAGGAAGAAATGTCCACAACAACCTCCTTCCTGCACCTTCAAGCTTAATGTTTTTGCTTTTCATCTCTCTAAACCAGAAGGGCTGCAGGTGCATTTTGTGAGTTCTTATGTACATGGGACTTGTATTTCAATGTCTTTCAAAGCCACAGCTGAATTCTCTGTGTTTTATAATGAGGAATTTTTCAACTGGTTAAAGAAACAACCAAATAACTGGGTCATTTCCAGCTGAATCCATTATGCAATAGATTCACACAATCTCTGATCATTCCTGCTGTCCAGTTTCTGCAGCTTCCCCAAGGTTTTTTCAAACTGGCATAGAGAGTAAAAAAATCATTAAGACAGCCTTACTGATTGGGTGGCAATTTCCATTGTTATATGAAAGATTTCTTCAAGTTAAATGAAAGATATTAAAGCAATACTTTAAAGTTTTTATGAATACCATAAATCAGTTTATTTTCCTGTTTTTTTTTGTTTTTTTTTTTTCCCAAAACTAGGCTGTCCTGGTTGTCTCCAGCTTTAAGAAGCAGGGGACACACACCCCAACAAAATAATTTATCCAGAATTTAATTCACAGTATGACTCAGGATTTTTTCTTTTTCAGTGGTGAAATGGCAACTTCAGGTGGATTTTTTTGTATTATAAAGAGTAAATTTGAGTTAGAAGAGGCCATATTGAAAAATTTGTCCTCACCATCTCTGTACATTACAGATTGTTGTTCTGGTCTACATGCTATAAATAGAAGACATAATTTTACTTAAAAGCAAAATAAAAAGTCTTCTCCTGTGGGAAACTGCACAAATTCCATACATCCAAGCTGCTGCAAACAATAGTCTCAAGGATTCCAAGAATATCATTGCCATGCAGAGCTGCACAGATGGAAATGTCTAAAGGTCTGGGAATGAGAATCCTGCTGCTCTGCTCTTAGTTTGGGAAAAGGAGCCAACAGTGGAAGAAATTATTTTCAATAATTTTCAGTCAAGTATTGGAGCAAAATATTTAGGGTGTTTCTAACTAAGAAAAAAATAATTTGATTTGGTGAGGTAATGAAGTCACAGCTTAAAGTCTAGAGAAAGCAGCTGTTCTCCTACTAATTTATATGGATAACAGTAAAAAATAAATTCCAGGTTACTATTGAATTGGTGGTAAATATTGTCATGATTTCACTTGGAATATTAGCAAGGCTTGAGCAGACTGGGGAAGGACAGAGTGTTGTGAACAGTTTATTGCACAGTTTTCATCAGAGTTACCCATTCTGCCTGCTGTAGGCCCTGCCTGCTCACACAGCCTGATCTTGGTTTCACTGACAGCTCCTGCTGAATTGAGCATTTCCCAATATTGGCAATCTGATACATTCCCAGACAACACAGGGAATTCATCCTTGAGAAATAAAGAGCAGTCAAGTGCCTTTCTCTGAGATCCCCTGAACCTTTCTGGTCAATTATTGGCCTTCAGTTTCTCTGCAAACAGAGATAAACACCAAAATACACTGGGAATTACTTTTTAAATACCCATCTTGAAGCCTAAATCCACAGGCAACCCAGGAATTTCTCAGCTTTATAGTGAATTAATAACATTTCAGTCAGAATACAACCAAACCCACTTCTCATACATGTTCAGGCAGATGAATGTCACTGCAGGGAAGCTCAGCCTGCTCTGACAGGCAGCTGCCAGGCTCAAAATGAGTGCATTTCCTACAGGTTTCATCAAAACACAGCAGTGGTAGATAGGGATCATGCCTGCTCATCCTGTGCAGCAGGGAGGTGACACCTGGGGTACCTCCAGAAACCTTTGCTGCAGTGTGGCAGCAGAGACCAGGATGTGAAACACAGAAACTTCCCAACTTTTATTTCATAACTCGCAGCAGTGCCTGTAGATTGTCCCTTGGCTCTGGTGAGTGCAGCATAAACATTGAATTAAATGGTATTTTATGAACTGAGCATGCAAAAGCAGTTTGCTTTCATTTTCAGCTCACTTTTATTTTCAGCTTACTTTTATTTTCAGCTCAGACCTGGCACAGGTAGTTCTGGGTAACTTCTGAGTGCTTGGGAATGGTGAGATTGTTCACAGAGAAAATACACCAAAGTGTCAAAGCATTCTCAGGAAATGAGGTCGATTTCCAAAGCTGTCTTGAGGACCAAACTTGTTAAAAAAGGCAGGCAGTTCCCAGCTATGTGATTTACAGGAGAGATCTGTCAGAGCTTGAGCTTTCTTCCAGTTGGAGAATGAGAAAGATGCAACACTCTATAAGGAAATGCAATTAAAACAATCAGACAATGAAACCAAAACCCTCCCAGCTATTCCTTCCTCTGGCTTTCCTCATGCATCCTGTCTCTTCTCTGGTTTGGACAATTGAATTGAAATCTCTTTGAAATGAGGAGTTGTCTACATTTTAGCTCTTATGTAAGACTAAGATCATTGTTGGTACTTTGGAGCATATATTCATTTTTAACATTTGTCTTTACTACCTCTGAAGGAGACATTTGGCCCTGGGTTTGTGAGAGAACTCTCCTAAGGATGAGCAAAGAAATAGCAGTGGGAATTGACAGCATGCAACATTTTCCCTGAGGGATTTTAGCTTGTTGTGAGTTAAGGAGGAGTCTGGGGAACCTCATGCTTTTCCAGTTTGTGCCTAATAATGCAAAACTGCACCTGAAAGCCAGGAGGAGATTCTTAGGTACATTCTGACTGCCCAGGGCAGTGGTGGAGTCCCCATCCCTGGAGGGATTTAACAGGGGTGTGGATGTGGCCCTTGGGGACAACAGTGGTGGACATGGCAGTGATGGGGGAATGGTTAGGCTTGATTATTTTGGAGGGTTTTCCCAGCATAAATGATTCTCTCATGCTTTGATAACCTCATGACATTTCGGTGAGTGATAAAATAACAACAGATTTTTCTGCTAATCATGAAAACAGACTTTCCCCAACCTCTTATCTTCCAAGCCAGACCTCCAAGCACTGCTTTCCCGAAGTAATGGCTTTTTGCTTTTCTGTCCTCAAGGCTGTGCAGAATTTGGAGCTTTAGAGAGATGGTCTTGGTTCCAAATTTCTCTCTGCAGAGCTGGGCTCTCCAGGCTCCCAGACCTCTGTAACAGATGCTATTGTGCAACAGGAGGGACTCTGAGTGAAGTTTCCAGAACAGATTTTAATTAGAAACATAACTTCATACAGTAGCTTGGAATGAGTACAGGGAGGGAGAAAAAAAAAAATCCAAGCAAGAGATGAAAAAAGAAAACACAAAAAGAAAAGTAAAAAGGGTGTTTTACAGGTGTTTTGTCCTGAAAAGCACTTGACAGGAAATGTTGTGCATATCTGTGAAAAACTGAAGCACAGAGCAAGCAGTAATAACCATCTGAGCCCCTGAAAATGGTGTAAATCTGCATTGCCTCATGGATTTTCTGAGAGCTGCCATTTCTCATTGACCTCAGCCCTGCTGTGCTCATTTATCCCAGGGAGGACCCCAGCCAGCTTGGCACTGCCGAAATCCAGAAACTTTCAATACTTGTTTGTTTTGTGTCGCTTGGTTTTTTGTTTTTCCCCCCCCCCTCTCCTGTTTAATTAAAACTTAATCAATCTTTTGTTTCCTAGATTGCCCTCCACTTGGGCTGGAGACATTAAAAATTACTGACTTCCAGCTCCATGCCTCCACGGCGAAGCGCTACGGCCTCGGGGCTCACCGAGGAAGGCTCAACATTCAGGTAACATCAATTCTCCTCCCGAGTGGCAGAATGGCTCCAGGTTGTGCTGCTGAGTAAAGAGATCCCGTGGATAGTTATTGGTTCTGACTGCTTTGTCAGCTCATGTAATTCCAACCGAGGGGAAACACTGGAATTGCGGCAGTGAGGGAGCTTGATGGATAACCTTTGGGTTGGTGGGTTCGTTAGGGAAATGTCCGAACTCGGTGTGGAAATGCAGACAGAGAGAGCTCTGTGAGCAAGCAGAGGAGGAGGCAGATCCCTTCCCAGCTCCAGGAAAGCATCCCAGCTTCCCTCAAGGAAACTCTCCCAGCAAGTTGCTTTTTCTTTGCTGTTTGCTTGTAGTTAATGACAATGGTTAATTGAAAGTGGGGTTTCGAGTGAAACCCTTTCCCTAAGGCAGTTTTTGCAGAAGCAGTGATTACACTACCCAAAAATGCTTTACTTCAGAAGTCACTAACATACAACCTTGCCTAGCTTCTTTTATTTGAGATTAAAAATGTGTTTAGGTGCTTTGCAGGACCAAATTCCATTTCCCCATTCCTCCTGTTTCTGTTTCCCACTTTATTAGTGCTGTTCCCTGAATTACAGTCTGCCCAGGCTAAAAATGTTACTTTGCATGATAAAGCACAACACTTCAACCTCAAAGTCATAAACAGGATATCAGCACTGAGCCAACAGTGAAAGATCTCTGAAGTTTATTTAATTTGTTTGTTATAATTTAATTTCATTTTTTTTCTCCATTTGTTTTTTTCTCCAGCTGAAGTGGTTTGATATTTAGGTGGCTAAGGCTGGTGCTGGGAGAGATGAGCTCTAATCAGCATGCTAGAGGAATGTTTAGTTATTTTATTAGTTTTGTTTATATGGTGGCATAAGACCAAGGACTGTGATGCAAGCTCCGAGTTCTCTGTTGGTTGTGGCTGCTTATTTTTCATGCTGCTGTTAAATTTCAATTTATTTAAACGCAACACCACAGTAGTCTAGACCAGAAGTCCATCTAGTTCTGACATCACCTGTACTGTTAAAATAAACAGAGGTGATAAATAAATATATATGTATATGTAATGAATAGAGTCTTACCTATGGCTGATTTTTCCTCTAAATATAGTTCAGAGTCTCCAGAGAATCCAAGGGCAAAGTCTTTTCCTGGGAAGCAAAGCAGAACCAAAGTGCCACTCAGCTCTTCCTGAAATTTCCCAAAGCTTGGATCAGACCAAGTATGATCCAAAGCTTTTTCCCCTACTGAAATTATACATTAATTCCCTAAACCCCCTGACCACTTAGGGTTATTTCTATGGCTGTAGTTAAAAGCATGGGCTTGTCCTTATTTTTCTTTCCAAACAGCTTTCTTTGGGCTTAGTTAAAAATGAATAGCACTAAAACTTTTCAAAGCCACCCAGAAGCTGCAGGTCTCTGCCTGTCACTCAGGTTTCAGTCACTTGGGTTTCAGTGCTTCCTTTTGCTCTGCACGAAGATTTCTGTATTTCAGTCATATTTAGAGGGAATTTGCTCCCAAACAGGGACAAATACTGCAGGTGGCTGATGTGTCAGGTGGGTAATGAGCTCCCTGGGGATTTCTCTTTGCTGCTCAGCAGAGGAGGCTGCAGCATGCTGGGAAAAGGCAAAAGGCACTGGCATTTAAGCTGCTGTGTTTTGCTGCTGCTCAGAACTGTATGTGAAGGAAAACACTTGGCCAGCCCAGTGAGACTGATGTGCCACTGGAATTCTGTGAGTGTGTCATGCTGTGGGTATGGTGACAAGCAATTTTATGGGCTGCTGCCCTTGCCCAGGGATCAGATATCAGCACAGAGCTGCCACAGTGTTCGTGGGACTGTGGTGTTCTTCCCCCAAAAATGCAAAATCCTCTCTCTGCCCAACCTCATCATCTGATGAGAAGTCAGCTGAGGAGCTCAGGGCTCTCCCCAGGTAACTGGCACTGCCTCAGTTCACAGGCAATTTGCAGAATAATGGAGTTTTTCAAAAGTTTTGAAGGTTTATTTTGCCTTTTTTTTCTTTTTCTTTTTTTTTGTTTTCTGTTTAGATTATTTGAAGCACATTCAATGGATCAGTTGGTGTCTCTTTTATTCCAAAGAAGGATAGGCTTAGAATTGGATCAGACCTTGTAGGATCTGCTTCTCTTGTGCCCTTCAATTGGGTGAGACCTGATTTTGCTGCCAGTCCTGCATGACTGTGGTGATTAAACTGGGATTTCTCAGGGGCAGGAGCCATGTTAGTAGAGCCCCATATTTTGGAGATGCAGCTGCAACTGCAATAGAGGCACAACCAGGAGTAATTTAACATCATCAAGAAAAATAATGGCATAAAATAATATTAATGGAGGCTCTCTGCCTTCGGGGATAAAATTCATTAGTATTTGTCACTTATACAATAATTAATAACGGTGGAAACGTGAATAATTAGACAAACTATGTTTCTTCTCCTTCCTCATTTTCCTGGTTGGGGAAATCCAAGCACTGAAGATGAACCAAGTGATGCAATCATGTGTCTGCAAACACAGGCATTTGTGTATAAGGGAGACTCCCAGTGCCTGAAGGAGCTCCAGGAGAGCTGGAGAGGGACTGGGGACAAGGGATGGAGGGACAGGACAAGGGAATGGCTTCAAACTGACAGAGGGCAGGGATGGATGGGATATTGGGGAGGAATTGTTCCCTGTGAGGTGGGCAGGCCCTGGCACAGGGTGCCCAGAGAAGCTGTGGTGCCCCTGGATCCCTGGAAGTGTCCAAGGCCAGGTTGGACAGGGAGTAGCCTGGGACAGTGGAAGGTGTCCCTGCCATGGCAAGGTGGCACTGGATGAGCTTTAATGTCCCTTCTAACCCAAACTATTCAATGCTTCCAAGATTGTCTTTCCAGGTCTTTGCTCCTTTAGAAAAGCTGCTTTATCCAATCACAAGGAAAAGACAAAATTATTGAAGATCCTGTGTGTTTTACTTCTGCTCTATTGGCAGTGGTTGCTATAAATACCTGTGATGAGTAATGCTTTTTTTTTCCCTCCCAAACTTCCTGTTGTACAATATTTTTGATAATCCTGCTGGAAATGGAAAAAATTTAATCAGAGGTGGTTTAATATTTGGTATATTTTTATTGCCGCTCCAGCTGATTTGTGGCAGAAGACTGGAATTTCTGTCTTTATTTGAATCCATTTTGGAGGTGTCATCTTTCCCCTCATTATAGAAGACTTTTAGACCAGTGGTAATGTGAGCAAGTTTTTATTCTGCCTTGCACACATCTCATTTGGAAGAGAAACATGAACTAAAATCCAAAGTCACATTATTTGTAAAGGAATTGTAACCCTCATCTGATTTTCTGGATGCATAATAAACAGTTGATTTGGTTTAGCTGAATTATAGTTTTCAACTTGCACACTTGGGAATAACTTATTTGTGAGTGCCAGAGAAAAGTCTCTTTCCCTCTATCCAAAAGGTATTTTTTTTCATAAGATACTGCATATTGAGAAATATTTTTGCATTTGGCTGCAAGTGAAACACAAACTGGGTTAGACTTGGGAGTTATTCTTGAATATTCTGTGAAGGGGAAAAGGATTTGCTCAAGACTTAGCCTTGGCTTCCAGTTTTCATTAGCTCCTTCAGTCTCCTACTTACAAAGATAATTTAGGTACTCATGACATAACTGGAATCTATTCTTTCGAATTGATAAAATTCAAGTAAACATCTTGATCTACATTATTTGATAGAAGACTTCATGATAACTGTTCCCATCTTTCAGGAATGATCATTTTTTGAAAAAAAAAATTTAATAGGAATTCCAATTGCTAAGTATTTGAGTTTATAATTGAGTTTATTTCTGTTTATTTTACAGAAAGAGTTTTTTTTTTTTTTAAGTGGCCATAGGGCAAATTTAACAACTTCAGAAAAAAAATACAGACTTGAAGCTTGAGATGAGAAATTGTAGCATAAATTTCTTGAGGTGTTTTTCCTTCAGAAGCACTTCTAAAAAGATCTTCTCATTGATTAAGCTTCTCTTTTTCAAGTAGTACCTGTGCTGATTAAACACAAACAGCTGCTTCTCTTTACCTAGTATTAACCTTTTTTTTTAGCTTCAGAGAAGCTGATGTCAGAAAATGAGAGGGCAGGAAGAAGTAGCAGCATGGTTTCTTTTTTTTCTTTTTATAGTATCTTTGCCCCTATTTTAGGCCAGAGTATTTCAAGCTGTGGATAGCTAAGACTCCCCATGTTTGATATGTAACTGAAGCTTAACTTTATTTAAATCCAGTTGAAACCATGGATACTCAAGGATGTAATTTAGGTGGGAGGTTTATTCCTAGAAAATAATCACTTTTTTCTTTCTTCTCCTTTTCTCTTCTCACTGTAATGTGGAGGAGAAGTCTTTTCCCTGATGAGGATAACCAATGGGAAATATCCTCAGCTGAGTAAGGACCAAGGATTAGGAGAAGGGGGAACTTGTTCTGCAGGAACTGGTGGAATTCCCCAGTGGGAAGGGGATTAGCAGGATGCTGGTTCAGGGTGCTCTGGAGATTTTAACACTTCCTGGCAAGTGGTGCTTTTAAAGCCTGAGGCTACTTCAAATTCCATCTTATTTTAAAATGCATTGAAACCTTTCCTTGCAAAGGGTTGTAACTCAGGTCAGTGACCATGTTTGTATTCTCATGTTTGCCCATTGTTCAGCTCTCCTTGAAGAATTTATCTCCCATTGCTAATAGACTTTTTCTCTGTGTTTTTCTCTTTGACTTTTATACAAACTTTACCCTAAAATATCAGTGCTAATGCATAGAAATAGGTGGTTTAATTTAATTTTGGTGGATGGAGGAAAACAAATAACTTCTAAGCTGCCTTATCTCAGATCCAAATACCTGGGAAAACAAGAAGGTTTAGGAAAATTCAATTAGTGTCTGTGTTTTGCAGCATTTCCTTCAGATGCCATCAGAGTCACACAGGGAAAAGTGATTAATCAGTGCATCCTCTCTGAGTTAGACCCACCCAGTGCCCATTGGGGTAGAAACAGTCTGTAAACCTCTTCATTTTCATTTGGGGAATATTTAACAATATCCATTCTTGGAATTGCATGCATGGCAATGATAAATCCACATAAACCACGGATGAAATATCACAAAAACACATGCAGCCTCAGAGGACCACATGGCAAAGCTTCTGGGCTCTTTATGGCAATATCCAGCTTGGTGCCAAACACTTCCTGGGCTTTAGAAGGAAAAGAAATCTCTGAAGGCTTCAGATGCTATGTTTCATTAAATTCTGGTCCAGATTTATTTGGAAAACAGTTTACCCAAAATACTTTCAGCTATTTCTTTGAAAATGCTGGGAAGGCTGTTTGGGGTAGGTTTCCCAGCAGAAATTGGGATACAGATTGGTACTGCAGTTGGGGTTCAGCCAGACATTCCTGAAATTTTAACCTTTGCCACCCTAACTATAAAAATTAATAATTCTCATTCTGGTGGGAAGTTGTATTACTGTTTCCTCATGCCCTGCACTCTCCTTTGCTGCTGCCAGGGAAAAAGAGATTGTCTAATCACTGACCATTATTTACATGGGCTGGGGTTGGCTTTTTAGGAATTCCAAACTCTGAAGACCACGTGGGTAATTTGTTCTGGAAAAATGTTCTATCAGGCCACAGGCACAGCCAGGTGAACAGACTGAAGCTCTGTTTATTCCTTCTGCCTTAAATATACAAGTAAACCTTCTCAGTTTTTAAAGGGACTTCCCAGAATTTCCAGGAAAAATTTTGGTGAGGACCTCAAGAGCCTCACAGTAGTACCAGAGGAGTGAGTGGCATGAATGATGTGTTCCTTTCTTTTTCCCACGAGAGACCTTCAGTGTCTTAGCTCTGATTTATGGTCAGCTTTGCCTTCTTTTCAGGCAGGTGTTAACGAAAATGATTTTTATGATGGTGCTTGGTGTGCAGGAAGAAATGATCCCTACCAGTGGATTGAAGTGGATGCTCGACGGCTGACAAAGTTCACTGGAGTCATCACACAGGGAAGGAACTCCCTCTGGTCGTAAGTACACACTGACTTTTCTGCTCTTTTCACACCAAGGAATTCATGTCCTGATGTGCTTTGGTTCTTCAAGAGGAAAAAAAAAAAGAAAAGAAAAAATATGGAAATGCTGTGAGATATCAAGTCATTGAATGGGGGAGCAGTTAAAGGCAAAGTCATTATATATGGCATAAAATAGAAGTTTAAGGGTAGCAAACTTCTCCTGTCATTGTCTACATCTGGGTCTTTACATTCACCTGGTCATTTTTGCTGGTGGTAAACGGCCTTATTCTTCTCCCATATTTAACTTGATTAGCATAGGTAAAAGTTTTGGGGCTTTTTTGTTTAGTTGAGAATAACCACTTCTCTTTGAGATGTATGAATCCCTAGGCAATCACCAAGTAATTGCTATAATTCCAAAATAACATGATTTTTACTTGAGCAGCTAAAAAAGGTACTATACAGTACTATAAAACTACTATATTTTACAGTGCTATATATACATAAAAATTTTGTATATATGAAAATAAATATATTTCTATAAATTTGTAATTAATGTTATTAAATGTAATATAGAACTGAATTGCATATTTATATATGAATATGTAAATATATATATTCTATATATATAAAGATGCTTTTCTTGAGCTTTTTAACTACTTTCTGTCTACTTTCTGACTACTACTTGTGCTAGAGAATGTGTAAATGGCACTGGGAAATCAGTGTTTTGCCCAGGTTTATATGTATTTAGCCCTCTGTGACTGGTGCTGAGTATGTATGAGGGATAAACAGTCTGAAGCCAGGAAAGGAAATGGAGGAGAGGATTTGTTGTTGGTTTGGGTTTTTTTTTCTGTGATCTTTACATATTTATTCAGCCTTTTAATTTGTCATTGAGTCTCACAGCTTTCTGTGAGCAGATAATGCCACTTGTGCTGCTGGACCTTCTGCCCAAATCTGCAGGAGGTGCACAACCACCCTGACAGCTCCATTCTGGTCAGAACTCTCCCTTAGAAAATGAATGTGACACATAATTAAATACAAACCAGAAAAAAAAGCCACTATATCTAAGAAAAAGAATATTAAGAATGTTTTTCTTTCAACTGTTTAATTTTCTGTGGTTTTTTTTTATTTTTTTAATTTCTTTTAACGTGGCAGTGGGAGTAGGAGCTTATTTGGCAATAAGGTTTCTATATTTATCCCACATTGTTCTGTGGTAGGTAGATAATTACTGTGGCAAAGCCTTATTCTTTTCTTTAATCATCCTCTTGACATTGCTGTTCCTCTCAACACCAGAGCTGCACTGCTTCATCCTGTCAGGTTGCTATTTTTAGTTCAGCTCTGTTAGGAGTTTACAGCAGGACTTGACACTCTATTTATAGCTGGTATTGGGGTTTTTTTGGTTTTTTTTTGTTTTGAATCATAGAAACGCAAAATCACAGAAAGGTTAGGGTTGGAAAGGACCTTAAAGATCATTGAATTCCAACCCCTCTGCCATGGGCAGGGAATTTTGCTTTTGCCCTCTTTCCCCATAAAGAGCTGGTGGGCAGAACTTTGAGGGTCTGCAGGAAGAGTGGGATTGGTGCTGCCAGAGCAGCTCCAGCCTCCTCCTGGATTGCTACTCAGATTTGAAGAAAAACAGGTTCATGTCTGCCTGATTAGCAGCAAAGATGGTTTCAACCAGACCAGCTGCACTGAGGGGCTGCTTAACATCTCCCGAAAAACAGTACTGTAAGGCTCAACTGTGCCTCATGGAGGGACCAGGGAAGTGGGGAGAAATGTCCCAATTAGGGACAGAGAGGCAGAAAGAGTGAGGCAGGACTCATATTAGGGGGAGCAGATTTCTTTGTGCCTGTTTGGCTCAGAAAACAAAGGAGACTCACCAGCTTCCTTCCCTCACCCTCAGCTGCTGGCTGAGATGGTATCAAAAAGGATTGTTTATGATATGAAAGTTTGGACCAAAAGTTGCCATTCTGTTACCTGAGGCACCTTCCCAGCTTGATGAGGTTGTGTGACAGGAACAGAGTGCTTTCATGGCTGATGGAGACATATGTTGGGAAATAATCTCATTGTAGGGAGGAGAGCCAAAAAAAACCACCTCTCTGATCTGTGTTGTATCAGAAGTGAAAGCCTGCCAAGCAGGGGAGCCAAGGTAACATTTTTATTTAGTCCAAAGCCTTGGAGACTTTCCCAGCTTTATATTTTAAAAATAAAAAATCAAGCCACTGAAGGAGGGCAGGCTTATATTAGATATTGGGAAGGAATTATTCCCTGTGAGGGTAGGCAGGCCCTGGCACAGGGTGCCCAGAGAAGCTGTGGTGCCCCTGGATCCCTGGCAGTGTCCAAGGGGAGGCTGGACAGGGCTTGGAGCAACCTGGGACAGTGGAAATGTCCCTTCCCATGGCAGGGTTGGAATGAGATGATCTTTGAGGTCCTTTCCTACCCAAACCATTCTGTGATTCTATGACTCTGGGGTATGTGAACTGCTCACATTATTTAATAGGGATAAAGAACCAGAAAAGGCAATTCTTTATTGAACAAGAAACTTTGACACAATGAGAAAATGTACTTCACTGCAAGTTCTGTGTGAGCTTCTGCTTAGATCAGATTTGCACCTGCTCAGGTCCCTGTAGCTCCTTGCTGCTGACTTAACAAGGACATTTAAAATGCCAAGGAGGGCAGGCAGGACCACCCTGAGAATCCTGGTCAGACAGCTTTGCCCCTCTCTGCAGGGCTGTGACTCTTGAGCTCTCAGCAGTCTGCCCTTTGCTCTCCTGGGTGTGATCTGCAGCCAGAGCTCTTCCAGGGCTGCTGGATTCATCCTTCTCCCCCTTTGGAGCAGCTCTGGCACCTGCAGCCTGGTTTGCTGCTGACCAGCCAGACGTGATCTGCTCCCACCCAGCTCTGCTCATTGGGGTTTTTTTGAGATTTATAGGCAATGATGAACTGGAGGTTACGCTTCACACAATGCAAGGAGCACAGAAATGCTTGGGGTTGCCACGTTCTGTGTTCTGGCAGGAGCTGCTTCTCCTCAGTCCTTCCTCTCCTGCTGTTCCCTGTGTGTCACCTCTGGTAGGTTGTGTCACCTCTGGTGACACAGCCTTGAGACAGGAGAGCCTTGAGGAGGAAGAGGCCAAGCTGCAGAAACAGCTCTTGAAAACACAGATGACCCAATGGGAGAGAAGGAAACTGAGACTGGTTTGTCATGAATATTTGGATTGTTTAATCATTTCCTGTTTAAGGGAAAGCATTTCTGAGTCAATTTTTGGTTTTTTTGCTCCAACTGCCTGGCTGTGAATTCTGTGTCACATGGATTGATGGTCACATGGAATCAAACCTTTCTGCTCTTTTTTTTTTTTTTTTTTTTGTGCCTGCAACAAGGGAAAACAGGCTTTGCACAAAAAATCCTGGATTTGAGGAGTCCTTCCTCTTACCAGTCAAAGCAAGAATGTGATCTGGAGGGCTGTTGCTGTGCAGACACCTCAGTCATTCCTGGGAAACTTGAAATCATGGAAAAGTGCCCTTTTACCACCATAAATGGGCAAATCTGCTGAGATCATCCAGCAGATCTGCAGATGATGAATTTCACAGAAAAAGTGGAGCCCAGCTGCAAGAACCAGGACTTGTTGATTTTTACACTGAAGACATCCAAAAGTCAGGAGTGCCACCAGTGCTGGTTAATAGGAATAAAACCCAATGCCTTGAGAGTGGGCAGAAAATCAGTTTCTTTGTAGGGCTGAATATTTGGGGGAGAAATAATACATGTAATTCTTCCTATTGCTGCCAATACATCTTCCAGTTTTAGGAACCAAATATCTTTAAACAACTGTTCAAGGCTGTTGAGTGGGACACTGGAAGCATCACTGTGGAATTGTGCCAAGTATTTAAAGCAGTGATGTGGTAGTTTAAAATATGCACTCTCTTGACAGAGGGAAAGAAACTATTAATCACTCTTAGCAGCTTGGCAAGGAGCTAAAAAACAGAGGAAACTTCTTTCCCACAAACCAAACTCCCTTCTGATAATTCAGCATCATCTTTTGTATCAAGAGAAAAGCCACATGTCAAAATAGAGTCAGGGTGTGCTGACAGTAATATAAAGCTCCAGGCTGTGTGAATGCAGAGGATGTTTTGGTTTTCAGGAGGGAATGTAATGCTGCAGTGAGTGAGATGCATTGGTGATGATGAATTTTCTAAAAATTAACCTTTCAGTCATGGTAAATTGTGAACTGTCACTGCATGCCGTGGAATGACAAGGTGACAACAATAAGAAAAAGCATGGCTGAAATAATCTATGCAAAAAGCTGGAATTCCAGAGCAAAATTCTGAGGCTTTTAGAAAGTAATCAAAATAGACTTACTTTCAAGTGTGTTCCTTTAAAGACCTTTCAGCTTCATGAAAATATTGAAGATTTTTTATTTTTATGCAAGGAAAAAATGGAGGGGGGTATATTAATTTTTCAAGTCTGATTTGGTAGAGGTTAGTCCCTATGACCTTTAAAATTGCAATAGCTCTTGAAAGGTTTGAGCAGACACCAAATCAGTGGTGTTTCTGGCTGGAAGGAATGACTTCCATGTATTGCTTGATTCTAAACAGACACACTTTTTAGCTGGTCCCTTCTTTTCGTTAATGCTGAAGCAAGTTTTAACTTGCAGAAGTTCAAACTTGTCAACTTTAACAAAGGAAACTGTTGTAGATACCATTGCTCTCTCCCTGCTGTGTCACTTGTTTGATTTCCCTGTGCTGCTCTGCAGGGAGAGCAAAAAATAAACATCCAGCAGATTGGATTTTTGTGTCTGATCATGCTTTTGCTGCAGACAAGATTCTTGGGATTGAATAGGGGAATAATTTGGTAATTTTTTTTTGTAGTACACCCTCACTCTCAGCCTCCCCTGTGTGCAGTGTAGCTCTTCATGATGCCCCAGCATCCCTTTTGACAAACTGTCCTGAGGGAACTGGAGGTCTGTAACAAGCTGGGTGCCTTCCAGAGATGCAGCTGAGGATAAATTTAGGTCAGTGCAATTTGCTTGCTTCTAATTTCGGTGGTACAGCATTCTGCTCTTTCTTTAGTCACAAAATGAATGTGTTGCCCCACATTCCAACTTATTGCTCTACTCACTGGCACTTTCTCAGAAGCTGAGATTTGGTTTTTAGGCAGGCTGTGTGGCAAGGGGGTGATTTCCTTGCTTGCAAGGCAGTAAAAATCTGAGTCACAGAATCATTAAGGTTGGAAAAGACCTCTAAGATCATCAAGTCCAGCCATTAAAATGACACTTGCCAGGGTTTTATCAGCTATTCCTGGTATTGGTCATGGTCTCAAGTAGTAACATTGGTTTTCTGAAGAGATAATCACATGAGTATTCAGCATTCCCACAATCATAGAAGAAAGAGCAGAGATAATCCTTCCAGTGTCACTGTGGTAGCATTTGGGGAAGTGGAGTGGATATTTACAGGTGTTTGAGCTGTTACTACCAGCTAAACAAACAGAATTTTGCACTGTACACATGAAGGCTCAAAATACAGCAGTATTTTGCTGCATTTCTCTCTTATTTGCTGCATTTTGCTTTTGAGAGCAGAGAAGAATAAACCCTAAATGCTGTCCAGCTCACAAGTACAGCAGACAAACCTGGCACTGACTTCCCAGTCCCCAAGCAAAGCTATGAAAACACACCCTGGTGAAACCTCAGCTTGTTCCATGGATATGTCCTGATGTTTTATCCCACTCATGGAATAAAACAAGCAGCTGCTGTGTGCAGGCTTGAGTTGTTCTGGTGCATTAAATCAGTGCAAACTGTTCTTTGCCCTGACTGGGTGACAGGACTGCAGAGATTATTACAACTTCCCCCAAGTCAGCCTCGTGGAGTGAATTGTTCCAGAGCCATAGAAATCATATGAAGTGTATTGATGGGAGTTATAAAACAACCTGAATTCATTGCAGGAAAATCTCCCTTGATATAATGATGTCAGTGGTTTTGTGTTGTACTGTCAGAGATTTTCATTTCCCTTTACTTGAACATTCATGCAGTGAGGCAGTGCCTATAAAATCTGGATTTTTCTCCTCAAATTCATGACTGATTTCCAGAGGTGAGATAGGCACAAAAATGAATGTAAAATTAAGAATGCCACAAAAGGGGGTTCAGAAGCAAAAACATCACAACTCAATTGTGTTTAGCAGATAGAGGATCTGGTGTAGAAAAAATTTCAAACTCATGCACATCTCTGCAAAGAGTGGCCCAAAATCATGGGTGTTAGAACCAAAATCTTTGGGGCTGATGATGTCTCTGACCCTGGCACCTTCAGGCATTACTGTCTGAGTGTACAACAGCAAAAAGAAACACCCCCAGCTGGCACCAGACTTTCTAGAAAGACATGAAATTCTTGTAAAAACCTGCCTGGAAGTTGCAGGTGTTGGGTTGGACAGGTATTTGCAACCCCAACTCCTGTTTATTGAGAACAGCTTTGAAAAATCTGTGCTGAATTCATTTCAAGCAAGGGAAATTCTGGCCCTGAGCTTTTCTTCACTGGGCCTCCAAAGAGCTGGATTTCACAGCAGTACATTCATTTAAGTCACCTAGGAGCAATTTTAAAAATTGAACACTCAAAGATTTCAGTTATTAAAAAAAATACCCTTGCTTGCTAGTCAATCTTAATCTCTTAAATCATATTTATTTTAATTAATTTGCAAAACTTGCTGGGCTACCTGTGGTTAGTCTGGGCATTTTTTGACTTGGCTTGCTTGGAAATTGTTTGGCAGTGGGTGATTTAAAATTTTATCAGCATAAATATTATTATAGAATATTAATATTAATGGTTTTACTTTTAATTGCTTGAGAGTAAAAATTAATTTTTCAAGCAGAAAGCCATTTAATTGCCAGCATGCTGATTCTATTGCATGAGTACCATTTCATATAATGCTTGTCCAGCATTTTTTTGGTATAGGGAATTTGCTATTTCAAGTTTCTTGGCTTGTCAGTTTATAGATTACTGCTGGGTACACATTTTTTTGTCTGACTGGTCCTATTTTATATTAATTTTAGGGGTTTGTATTGCAGATAAATCAGATTAGCCTGACAGCAGAAGAACAAAATGCTCAGCTGGAGCCACGTCCATTGCAGATGATGCTCATGTGAGCTCTGCTGGTGTTTGCTGCTCTCATCCCAAGAATATCAGAGAATCATGGAATAGTTTGGGTTGGAAGGGACATTAAAAGTTATCCTGTTCCAATCCCCTGCCATGGACTCCTTCCACTATCCCAGATTGCTCCAAGCCCCAATGTCCAACCTGGCCTTGGACACTGCCAGGGATCCAGGGGCACCACAGCTTCTATGGGCACCCTGTGCCAGGGTCTCAGCATCCTCACAGGGAACAATTCCTTCCCAATATCCCATCCATCCCTGCCCTCTGGCAGTTTGAAGCCATTCCCTGTGTCCTGTCCCTCCATCCCTTGTCCCCAGTCCCTCTCCAGCTCTCCTGGAGCTCTTTAGGCACTGGAAGTTTCTCCAAGATCAGTCAGAGCCTTCTCTGGGCTAAGCAACCCCAATTCTCTCAGCCTTTTCAGACAGCAGAGGTGCTCCATTCCTTCAGTCCTCTTTGTGGCTCACCTCTGCCACTCTGGGCTTGAGCTTCTGCTCACCAGCACCTCTAGCATTTCTTGTTTACCTCAAATCACATGGGGTTTCCTTGATGTGGAAAGGCATCCTCAGAAATGAGGATCAAAGTGTCAGATTTATTTCACTTGTTGCTTGTTCAGCTTTCCACGATTGAGAAGCTTGGCCTTAAAATACTACACACAGCAGATGCTGTTCAAACAGAATAATCCCCAAAATCCCAATTCTCAGCTCATCCACTGGAGCCTGGGCAGGAAAAAGCCTGGAATCCTCCCCTGCTTCCCATGCAGCACTCGCTGTGTGTTCTGAGTTGGGATTCAGCCTCGTGTCCAACTCACAGAAAGAAAAGTGAGGAAATTGCATCAGAGAAGGCAAGGCTGGAAGATGTTTTGTTGTTCTGGTGCTGCCATGGTTTTTTGCCTGTGCTCAGCAGCCTGATGCTGTGGTTCGATAAGGCAAAGCTGATTATTGGGACAGCAACCTGCCAAGGCTGTAGGAGATCTGCTCTTAATTCTCTGCTTTGATTCAGGTTTACTCTTTGTCCCTGGGCAAGGCATTTAATCCCTCAGCTTCTTTTTTTTTTGGATGAAAATGGAAAAGCAGGACATTTTCATGCATGAAAAGCAATTTAATTTGAATTTGAGGGTGTTCAAATAAGCTTTGTCTAAAGCCAGTGCATTACAGATAAAAAAAAGTAATTAGTAATAATTCAAAAGTCCACCACATTAAGTCAATTTGAATCATAGTTTGATTTTTGCTTTTACTGTCTCTGTAAGGATTTGATTATTGTTGGCAGTGGATACTGAGATTTTTCAGATAGGCAGCTTCTGAAGAGATAAGGCTGGCATAAATTATAGAAAGGATTATCACTGGGATGCACCTGAATCCAAAGGATCCCTGTCAAATCTGTACCTCAGGATCCTTTTGCAGCCCTGATGAAATTTGTGAGGCAGGAGTGGCACTTTGTGACAGAGGGTGACAAACTGGGGTTAACCCAAATCCCTGATGATTTATCATGCAATGGCTTCTGGATCGCCTTGCCCTCTGCCAAGAAAGAGCTCAATAATTAATGCATTTTGTTCTGAATGCTGGCTGAGGATTTCCCCTGAATTCTGTCTCCTCAGCTCGATAAACCAAACAAATATCTGTGTTTTTCTCTTAGGAGTGTAATGGTAAAATCCTGTGGGATATTTTATAGAGTCAAACCAGAAGAGCTTCTCTAAAACAGCAGCAGGGACATCCTGAGTCCTGGCAAACACTACAGCTTTCTTTCAGCCTTCCTGAGACAGCTTTATTGCTCAGTGCTGATGGGTCCCAAATAGATTGGATGTGACAGAAATCCCTGTCTGCAAATCCCAAACCTGGGGAGATGGATCTTGGTGTCACCAGCTAATCACACAGACAAAATTCCCCAATATTTCTTCCAGCACAAGGCTTTGCTTTAGCTGTCATGTTGAGTTCCCCTTCCCCACCATGGGGGATGTTGCTTTTAGGCAGAAAGTGCCATTTCTCAGGGGAGTCTGAATTTACAGCAGCCTTTTTAATATTATCAGAAGATGGACTTTTTATGGCATTGGGGGGAAAAAAGGGGGAAGAATTTAAGCCCCTGGGGCAGTTTTGCAAAGGGACACTCCCACTGTCTCCAGTGGTTCCCTGTGATGTTTTTATTCTGCTTCTTCCTTGCAGGCAAACCCAATTAATAGTGTTTGGTGTTTACCTTCATACATTGCACTGATTTACCTCAGCCAGGACCCTCTGAGGTCCTTCTGGCCTGCAAATGTCCAGGACTGGATGCAGTGCATTAGGATTTTAATTGCATTCTGCCTCTCCAAAGCATATCACTTGTTGCCACTCAAGATGGAAAATGTGCAGGATTGCTTGTATATGTTTTCCTTAGGGAGAGGTTTGAACCTTTGTAATGGAAGGGAGTGAAAAAATCAAAATGTGTTAAATAAAAGTCCCAGCTTAGAAATGTTACTGTGACAGCAAGTTTTCTTGTGTTTTCTCATGCCAGTAAAATGATGTTGTCTTTTTAGAATTTTCTGCATTTGCCATGATTTTCTTACAAAAGTCCCAGTTATGAAGTTTGTCCACTGTTGTCATGGTTTTATGGTGACTTTAGTAATCTGAATTTCTTTTGCAGTTGTTGAGCAATGAATATGGGTGTATTGTGTTTGTCCTCCTGATCTGATCTGTGCAGCTGAAGTGAAAAAAGTTCTGTAATACTTCAGAAACAGTGATGTTATTTGGTTTGTGACATTGCCTCTTTTGGTCATTTAGCCTGATTTTGAGAGATGGCCAAGAATATAAAAAAAACCAATAATGCAAAACCCACACAAAAACCCCAACAAAACAAGCAAGGAAATAAAAAATAACCAACAAAAACCCCAATATAAGCTTATGTGCATTGAATATGTATATTGTCACCAGAACTCTCTTTCAAACACAGGAATTTTGTTCTCACGCTGTTCTTTTTCATTTAATTCAAGAAAAGCTATTTTTCCTCTTTTTGGGGTTTTGCTGTTGGCCATTTAATCATGGGCAGGATTGGGTTGGAAGGGACATTGAAGCTCATCTTGTTCCACCCCTGCCATGGCAGGGACACCTTCCACTGTCCCAGGTTGCTCCAAACCCCAATGTCCAGCCTGACCTTGGACACTGCCAGGGATCCAGGGGCACCACAGCTTCTCTGGGCACCCTGTGCCAGGGCCTGCCCACCCTCACAGGGAGCAATTCCTTCCCAATTCCTTCCCAAACTACTTTCTTTCATCACCCTTGTCCTGGCACTCAGTGTCCTTGTCACAACTCCCTCTCCTTCTTCCTTATCAGCTCCTTTCTTTGCCAGAAGCAAATCTGCCTTTCTTCAACTCAAGAACACAGAGAAGCTGAGGGAAGAAAGTAAAGTTCTTTGCAAGAGTCAGTAGAAATTTCTGCAGCCTGCTGAAGTCACTGTTTATTTTGTTGTGTGTCATTTATCATTTTACAGCCAAATACGAGAGATGCCAGCATGGCACTTCTCAGTTCTCCAGTAAATCTCCAACCCCAGGAGCCCTTCCACTGAAAGGCAGACAATTAGTATTTTCAGAGTGCTCTAACTTGTTACAGTTGTTTACCAAATACTAAAGTTGTGTGCATTACAAGGGATAGATGTACCCTTCTTTTCATTACGATAACAAAAAGTTCGGTCTGCTTGGCAATAGTCAAGATTTTTCCATTTAATCTAACATGAATGGCAAAATCTATTCATTTAAGGGGGCTGCTGAAAGAGTTGCAAAGGACTGGTTTAGTGTCTAAAACAGAGCTGGGTTTGTTCAGTCTTTTTTTTTTGCCAAAATCTCCTTTTTTTTTACCTTTGGGGGCATTAGTGTATAATGTCCAGAAGTGATTTTCCAAATCCGACTGAATTTTTACCTCATCTTTGGTTTTAGGTGTGTGGAAAAAAACCCCACCCAAAACTCTATTGAATTGTTTTGTACAAGGCTTGGTGAACTTGGGCTGATCTTGGGGCTGATGGTTGTTCTCTTGTTCCATCCTTTCCCCTTTTATGGTCTTCATTAGAAGCCTGACTCTCTTTGGTGAGCACATAAAGGCTGATTTGTCCCTTTAAACACAAGCACAGTGGGTTCAGGGCTTTTGTGTTCATAGGTAGTTTGCTAATATTATTAGTAGATTTTAAAAGAAAAAAAAATCCAAACCAGAGTGGTATTTGTATAGGAGGAGTACAAGGGGAAGTTTTTCTAAGGTGTGTCTGTCCTTCCTTCTGCTCCTGATCTCCAAGTTTTATGCTCTGATGCTTCCCCACCACCTGCCCCAAAGGCCCCTCTCTTCTCTGCAGTGTCCAGAGCTTTCCTTACCCTGGTTCCACTCCCAGCCTGTGACTGCAGCTTAGCTAAGATCTTGTGCTGAGGAAGGACAGCTCTAAAGCCCTGCTGGTCGCACATGATCAGTTTGTATCCATAAATATGGAATTTAATCACCCTGGACTGACTGCGCGGTACAAATGTTCCTACAAGCCACAACTCTCCTCCAAGTCCCTGCCTGCTGAAACCAGGTGTTAGAGGGGAAAAAATAAATCACTGCTGCTCTTTCTGAGTCACAAATATAAGAGGAGAGTCGGGCATTGCCTTCTCCAGCCTTTTCCATACCTGGGTGCATTTCCACAGGTCATGAAAGCAGTGTGAAACTCCATGGCTTTAACTCCAGAATATAGAAAGCAGCATTTTTCTTCCCCTCATTCTTTTCTTTAGCTGGATCCAGATGATGCATAACTGAAGTATTTGACTTTTAGATTAAAGGGGATTTTGCTGTAAATCAGATAACATTAGAAAAATCAGCCTGTTGGGGATTGATCAGGATATTGTAGGAGTGCTATAGTCCTGTGATCAATTGTCTCTCTCTCTCCTGATCTCTTGCTAATAAATAGAAGAATAACTGCAGGCTCCACTTATTCTTCTGTTGAAAGAAATGGAAGTTTTGCTAGTTGAAATTCACAGATGTTTCATCCTTGAGGATTTATTACTTTTTCCCCATCCTCTCTGATAATAACAGCAGAACTAATAAATGTTCTGCAGCTGAAAAGATGATCTTTGAACACTGCATAAATCTGTTCTAGATAAGCCATTTATCCCAAACTCTGCATATAAAAGGAAAGGAGAGCAGCAAGTCTCTCACCTCCTGCAATCCCAGAATATTATCTCACCAGGATTTTGCTTCTATTTGCTAGGCTTTTTGCATTGTCTGTTGAATCCAGATTGGCAGGACTTTGCCAAATGGGATTTCCATTGCTAGCAGCCTTACAAGCTTGATTATAATAAATAATGTGCAGTCATTCTAAGCCATGAAAAGTAACTTTTTTATTCTGTTTTTCAAGGAGCAACTGGGTGACCTCTTACAGAGTGCTGGTGAGCAATGACAGCCATGCATGGACTGCTGTCAGGAATGAATCTGGAGATGTGGTGAGTGGAATGAGCCATGTTTGATGAAGAACAGCAGAGGTGGGAAAGCAAGGGCTGGCCACAGATTAGTCAGGGTATGTCTTAATGGCAGCATCTCTCAGTGGTCCCACTGACTGTGAGAGCAAATCCCATGGTACAGAAATGGACAGAATTTTCCAGGGGGAACGGGGGGATTGCACTCCTCAAAGAGCAATTCCAGCCTGAGCCACCCTCAGCCTGGAGCAGAAGGGTGATTTCATATTTCCATTACCAACACCCCTAGGAGACATTTTTACTCTCTGATGTTGGTGTTTTGCTGTGTTTTGCTGCCCAGATTTTCAAGGGGAACAGCGAGAAGGAGATCCCAGTGCTGAACATGCTGCCGGTGCCGCTGGTGGCGCGGTACATCCGCATCAACCCGCGCTCCTGGTTCGAGGAGGGCAGCATCTGCATGAGGCTGGAAATCCTGGGCTGCCCCTTGCCAGGTAAGAGCCTTCCTCAGCTGGTGTTGATATGGCTGCTCTCAAAAATTTCATTTCCTTCATATATCTCTGCCTTGGATACAATACTTGGCTTTAGCGAGTAGAGTTATGCAAGAAGAAACCAAAATATCTGCCCAAGCCCACAGAAATTATCAGGATAACTTGTGATTTGCAACCCCATGGTATCTGTAAGTGCCCTTATTAATAAAACAAGATTGCATGGATGACCTAACAAGGTTTTCCTTGTTGTTTGGGCTTAAATGCAGGGCAATAAATCTTACTGAGTGCACATGCACAATGGAAGCAATAGGATTATGTATTGGGAAAATCACTTGCAGATGCCTTAAGCTTCTAAGGCAAGAAAGAGCAATTATACAGCCTGACTTTTAATTTTTAAATTTTTTTAAATTATATAGGCCGTGGGACTTCCCTGAAATATTTTGAAGGCAAATCCTCTCCCTGAATTAGGGCTTAGCTTGTAGGGAGGAAGGAGGAGAGTTGGGGGTGTAAGGAATTTCTGGGATATTTCAAGTGTTATTAAATCCAGCATGATCCCTGGTAATTCAAAAGTAAAGCGAAATTGTCCTATGCTGTGCAAGACCACTTAAAAAAACCCTAAATCAGTCAATACTGCAAATTCTGGCAGAGCCATGATTTTGCCAAGCACAATGTGAAGAGCCTTGTGGTGGATTTATGTCTTCATTCCTGTGTGTACATGTGTATAAATATTTTAAAAACCTCTTTGCTCAACCCTTTTCTAAGTCACTCCCTACTCATTCCACACCTCTCATCTGCTTTTTTTAGTTGTTTTCTTTGATCTCAAATTCTGGCACCTTGGGATTTTTTTTGCAGAGATCTGTGAATGGTGTTTTAGGAAATATTACAGCCAAAAAAGCTAGCCTTTCCAGAGCCTTTCATGGCTTCTTTAACTGTTCCTGCCTCTGTTCAGAGCCTTGAATTCCTCTGATGATGGATCTTCACATGCCAAGCAGGGATAGCCTGATTTTTGTCCTTTAGATGTTTAAATACTCAAGGGGAAAAAAAAATTGGGGCATGGAAGGGATAATCCTTTGCCAAAGAGAAGTGTGGGGCAAGCATTGTCATAAAATTTAGTCTGTATATGTGTTCTGTCATGAAGCACTAAAATTTAGCAGCACACAGACAACTGCTGCCAGTGGGTAAAAAATGCATCCTGGACTTGATGGCAGTGACCAAGGGTGCCCTGTGGATGTGAATTTTCATGTTTTTAGGAGGACTCTGATTTCCTTTATCCATGGTTTAGAACACTCCACCTCTGTGGGTTGTTTTTTTCCCATTGTGATGGGCAATTCCACAGCCAGTGTTTCCCCTCAGCTCTTGAAAGGACTCTCAGAGGGCAGTGATTTATCCCAAATTCCTGTGTGGGTTTGCAGAGGATCTACTCTCTATAAAGCAGGGTGTGAGGCTGAAGAAAAAGGAACCTTTCTTCAGCACCATGACATTTTACTGGCACACAGGACAGAGATGACACCCAAGATGCTTTGGAGGGCAACTTGAAAGGAAATTCTCATGATCCCTTTCTGTTCCCTAAAAATGCACTTAACCAGGAGAAAGCAAAAGCTTCAGTATTTGGCAAGGTGATTTTTATGAAGTGCAGCACCTTTTTACCTTGGATTCTTACTAGGGCCAAATCCTGCTTGGCAGAGTTGGCATTTGTCACCCTTCATCTTCATGGGGTTGTGTCAGTGCGTGAAGGTGGGAACCCTTCTGCACCTCCACCACTGTCCTGCTCTTCCAGGAGTTTCCCTGAAGTCTTCCAGGAATTTTCCAGAAGGAGAAGCTCTTCCAGCTTTTCACAGCTCTTGGATGTGCCTGGAAACAGCATCAGTGCATCCTTCTGGTAGTCATTTATTGAGTTAATTGCCCGCAGTGGCTGATTCAGTGTATTCCTGAAAGAAAATACCAGAATCATTCATTGACAAACACAATGGGAATGGGGTGTGTTCATTCAAAATGTAATTGGACTGAAGAACTAATAGGTTTTGATAAGTGCTGACCCATCTTTTCAGCTCAGAAAGAGCTGGCATTTCTTTCTCCTTGCTCATTTTGTTCATCGCACGCAAGGCGCTCCAAACAAAGCTGCTCCTCAGGTTGCAGAGGCTTTTCCGCGCACGTTTTCTTCCTGTAGGACAGGAGATTTTTTTTTGCAGCTCCCTCTAAGTGGATTCCTCATCCTTTATTGGTGTCATTTGGTTCGTTCCAGTTTGGATATCTGCATGGTTTGGCCGTGGGAGCAGGGATTTTGACAGTGCTGTTCTAACGCTCTGTATTGACTGTGGGGCTGCAAATCAAGGCCTATTTTCTGACAGGTTTTTTTCCCATAAAATTGACCAATTTTCCTAAATTCCCCAAAATCAGGAGGTGGAGCTCCATTAGTCCACACAGCTCTAGCTTTTCCAAAGCCCACTGGCATGGGACCCCAACAGAAGGAGGGTGGAAGGAAATAAACCCATTTTTCTTAACTTCAAATTTCTTTCCAAGTCTTCTAGACTTGTAATTTTAGGGTCTATGTCCTTATTAATCTCTGAATATATTAAATCATTTGCATTCAGTCTGTGCTCTGTATCAGCTTTCCATCAAGCAGGCTCACAAGGGAGAGTAATAAAGGAATAAGGAGAAAGGATAAAAAGATAAAGAAAAAACCTGAATAAGATTGATATTCTAGGAAAGCTTGTTAACACTGTCAGAATGGGATGGAAGTGGGTAAAGACAGCCAGAACCTATTGCTGTGGGTAGGGCTCTGTCCATTAAACATACTGCATGTGGCAGATGCACTAAAAAATGGATAAATCATGATAAAACATGATTTGGATCATTGAAACAGAGAAATTACTGCTCATCTAATTTGTATAAGATTAATATAAATCTGGTATTATATAAGATTATAATTTTTATCAGAGAAATTCTTAAATACATTTTTGGTGTATCATAGGCTACATACAGCAACAATCAGTGCTGCCATTTCTCACGGGGCAAAAAGAGGACAAAAAACCACAAGCATTTAATTCTCTCTCCACATTCCAAAAATGCTGGTATTTACATAGATGGAGACTGACAAACACAATCTTTTGCAATTGCCTCAGAGGGATGGATGTACTTTCCTTGCCTTGCCTTTCTCAAACCTAAGGAAGGTCAAAAAAAAATTGCATATGATCAAAAGTACCCAGAGATTGGAGAGAGAAAATTAGTTGAGTTCTTCATGCATTTATTTATATTGTAGAGTATTCAAGGCAAGAGGCAATTATTTTAATGGCATAAATTTGTCATGAAATTTAATTTTTAATAGTTCTTATATAGAAAACTATCACTGGTACCATGATTATACCATTACTTTGAACCCAGGATAAAAAATGAGCTTGAACCACTCTGTAATGGAGCACTGGGTTTTGCAGTGGCTTTAGTTTTATTTTTATTGCTTCTCTCTTAGTGCCAGGCTACCTGGTCCTGTCTAGAATTGTGTTCATTTCTTGAGAAAAATGTGACTTTTTACAACTATCTTTCATCATAAACGGCAGTTCTAAATCCAGCAGACTAATTCTGAGAGTAAAAGGAGAAAGGAAAAAGTTTATAGTTGAAAAATATTATTTCATTGCTGATTTAATGTGTGATGTTAATGTTCGTGCGCAATGCTCATGGGGCTGCCATGAAATTGATCATGTGGAAAAAAAACTTAGAATCACCTGATGTGGCTGCCAGCGGATTTATTTCAAGATTACACATGTGCTGTCTGTGAGATGTTCAATTTAGTGAAGACAAGTCAAATTCACTTAAATTACATGGAAATTAAAAAAAAATCAGTCATTTGTGAAATAGCGCATTGGGGTTTCGAAGGCATTCTAAAGGATTTAGCCCAGAATGTTCTTTTAATTAAAAACTTCTCTGAATCACTTGGATTGACATCATTATGTCTTACATTTGGAGAAACACTTCTGAGTTTGCAAAACACCTTTAGTACAAAAACATCCAGCTCAGGGCAGGACTTCTGTAAGAATGAAGCAGAGGAGCAAATCATGTTGGGAATGGACACAAGTGTTACCTTTTAAATGTGAGAGTTTTGGTAATATTACTTTGTGAGTGTTAATTTCAAGGCATCACAAATTTCACTTCTCACCTTTTTGGTGCTGGTTGAATGAACACTGAACATTAAAAGAGGAAACAAAGAGCAGCAAGAAGGATGGAGAGAGACTTTGAGCAAGGGCATGGAGTGACAGGACAAGGGGAATGGATTCAAACAACAGGGAGTATGGTTAGATGGGATGTTGGGAAGGAATTGTTCCCTGTGAGGGTGGGCAAGCCCTGGCACAGGGTGCCCAGAGAAGCTGTGGTGCCCCTGGATCCCTGGCAGTGTCCAAGGCCAGGTTGGACACTGGGGCTTGGAGCAACCTGGGATGGTGGAAGGTGTCCCTGCCCAGGGCAGGGGGTGGCACTGGATGATCTTTAAGGTTCCTTCCAACCCAGGCCATTCTGTGACTCTATGAATCCATGATTTAACAGCTTTAATCACTTGTCCATCTTTACAAAGAATGGAAGGATGAAGGGAACAAGGTGCATCTAGCTGCAAACTTCATTAACCCTGCTGGTGATGCAAAGATAGATTAGTGGTAAAAAAAAATGAGTATATTCCCCTGAATAAATGTGATTTCCACAGTTCTGCAGGATCTTTTCTCCTTGGAAGAAAAAGGAATTTTTGAGGAATTTCAATAAATAAATGGGTATATTTCTATTATAACTCTTCTGTGATTTGAGTTTCTCAGTCTTTTATTCTGTGCTTTAGTAATGAAAATAATTTTTGCCAAAGTGGACCCATCCAGCTGTGCACAAGCCTTGTATGCCTTTCTACATTGTAGCTTTTAATGTTCTAATCTGTATTCCTGCTGCAGCAGAAATCCAGTGATCCAAGCAGGCTACAGCAGAGCCTGGCAAAAAAATGAGTGTTAATTCCCTAGGGAACTGTCAAATTGTGCTCTGTTGTTGAGGAAGGGCCAGAGATACAATCATTCTCACTGCACAATTTTTTAAAGTTTCCACCAACTCTACAGCATTCACAGTCATTCCCATGGTATTAGTGTTTGATGTATGGAAAAAGAGCCAGGCTTTGAAAGGAATGGGATTAAAGTATCAGGGAAAAAAATCGGTTGCTGTATATTTTGGCTTGTGCTGATAGAGAAAACCTTCAACCTCCTGGCAGTTTTATGATGTTTATTTTTATATTTTTATGGCGTGGGGATATTTTTTCAATTATGAAGATATTCATAAAATATCATTAAACACATTGTCTCTTTTGAGAAGAAGTGTTTGGGTTTTTTTTTTTATGATTTCCATTTCTTGTCCATCAATGTATTAATGAATAATTTCTCCAAATTAACATGGGTTTTGATGAGAGATGATGGGTTTTTGGACATTTTTCTGTCATATTTGTAGAGGAGTCTTCAAGTGACCTTCCAGTATCTCTGCTGTAGATTATGAAATGGAAGTGGAGGCAAGGATGGATATTGACTGTGAAGCTTAATGGAACTGGGATGTGGCATTTCATAAATAACTTAAATAGTGCAAAAGACGCAAGAAATTTTAGAGTTTTATGGGAATATTTGTAGGCTTTAATGTCAGAAATATGAAACTCAAAAATGTTTTTAAGTATTTTGCAGTGTTACGAGTTTTCCATCATTTCATTAAGGGTTTGTTGCTGTGGGATGATAACCACATATTCTTCCTACTTAAAATTGTTCTCATTTCCCTCCCCAAAAAAAGTCACAGCTGACAGGTGACACTGTTTAAAACCATTTTTTTCCTCTAGAGACAGTGTCCTTTGGTGTTGCAATCACACTGGATGATACTTAAGACCTTTTCATATTTCGCTTTCCCCCCAATAATTTTAAACCAACAAAGATGATTTTGCGTGAAGGGAAACAATTTTTCATGAGAGCCTGAAAGCCACTGGCTTGACAAACGATTACTCAAAATTCCAGACATCCCAGATGTGGCGAGTTAAGGAATGTGTCTGATGTTTTCCAAATAGACTTGTTTGTCTCTGAAAATAAATCATAATAGATAAGGCTAGGAGCACATCTATCTGGAACTTCAAAGCTGAACCATAACAGTCTTGGCCTCGGTTTTTTTTGGGTTTTTTTTGGTTTTTTTGTTTTTTTTTTCCCAGGTGAAGGGCCTGGAATGTCAAGGAGACAGAAGATTCTTTTCTAACCACATATTCTCCTTTGGTACTTCAAAATGCACTAACTATAAATAATACCCATAAATAAATGAATATGTTCATTTTCAAGTAACAAAGCCCTCTGACTTCCACAAGAATTCTTTTGGAAGATAATTAGGGATGTTTAATATGCACAGTTGTTCTTTTCCATGTTTTGCAAGCAGTGCATAGACTTGGAAAATACTCATCAGGAAAACTAAAATTCCTTGCAATAGTAAATTAATCAAGTAGACACAAAATATTTACTTGAGCTTTTTCCTCTAATTTGATTTTTCTTCCACTCTTTTATCTTGCATCTGACTCATCATTTCCCAATGATTTTTTCCCTCCTCTGCAGCCTTAGGCTGCCCTTCTGCTTTTCTGTTGAAGTTTAGTTTTTTTGTGCAGAGGAGCTTTCTGGAAATCTGATGCCTCCTTGATCTGTATGAAGTTATTTGTGCAGTGATTAGAATTATTTTAAATTATTTTCTCTGAGTTTTGCTTTTGAAAACCTGTTTTAAGCACATATAACAGTGGAATTCAGATTTCCACGTTCCTGACACGCATTGTGCCAAAGCACCTCTACATTTGAAATTCCTAAGGACGTGAAAACTCTTTTATTTCCTTCCTCAGACCCAAATAATTATTACCACAGAAGGAATGAAATGACAACCACAGACAATCTGGACTTTAAGCATCACAACTACAAGGAAATGAGGCAGGTAGGCAAAGAGGCTGCTGTGGGATGGAGGGTGGGTGAGTCCAGACTATTCAGCCCTATGGAATCTGAATTTCATCTCTTAAAAATATTATTAAATGGTGTCTGCAATATGCTTTAAACATATTTTCCCCCATTTCAATGGATTAAAAGCAGCAATCTCTTACAATCCCAAAGCCTTACTTTGTACAAAAACTGATGTTAAAGAGGTGACCCTACATGAGGGAGTATTTACATATAATGTGCCACTTTTTTCTTCCATGTGTATTTAAATGGTGAATGACACTGGTTTCTCCTTCCAGATTTGACTCTGATTTAGCCATCAGTTTGCTCATAAATTTCAGTGGGTTTGGATAATCACAATAAAATATAGAGTCCAATTCCACATCCACAGTTGTGAAAATCAGCAAAAACTCATCAAAAACCCTAGGAAAAAAAAATCCTGTTAAAATAATTTTAACTCTACCAGCCTTGTTAATCTCGTTCCTGTAAGTTCCAACAGCCAACCTTGTTCTTGGCTTTGTTATTGTTTTTAATCTTGTTTCATATCACCACAAACACAAGTGTGGGTTGTCCTGAAGAAATATTTCTGCCCGCTTTCTCTTCAAATATAAAGATAATATGTTTGGACTTGATGTGTGTGAATCACTGGCTGTATGCTGGATTTTCAGTGTATTTATACTGCATGAATCACCACTGGTTTTTACTGAGCAATTGTGTACTGAGTCACACATTTATTTTGGTAGAGATTTCATGGCCTATATTTCTTAGCACAAAGATTAGACGAGTAGGAACTCAATTGGCATAATTACTGTCAAGAACAATAAAATAAAATGCATTTATGTTGTCATTGCAGAGAGACAGGTTGGTCAGGTTAGAAATATCTTGGGGGAAAAAACCACAGCTTTAAAGCAGAATGTTTTTGCACTCTTCATACAAGTGGAAAATCTGTGGCTGTGGCTGAGAGGAGTGAATTGTGTTTGTGCTCTCCCAGTTTCTGCTTTCCTCTGTGTCAAAATAGTTAATTTGTTTAGAGCTCATTGGATTTTAATTGCTGGTAGGCAGAAGATTGTGGTTACGTTTCAACAAGTCTTACATTCCCAAAACTATTAAAACTTCAGTGCAAAATGGAATAATCACTACCAGAGTCAACTTCTTATTTAAAACAAGCAACCAATCTAACAACATCCACAAAAATAACAAAAAAACATCTCCAACCCACCAAAATATACATTATTGTCACTTTTCATAGCTACCCCACCACCAACCATCTCAGTAAAATGCTGTGCTTTGAAGTGATTTATTACAAATACTGAAGGAAGAGGAGATGCTGTTCCCTGGGCCATGTTTGGGAAGTATTACATTACATTGCAATAAGTCAAGTATTTATGAGAGGGAGGGATTTTCTCAGTATCAGGTTATTTTAATAGAACTCTCTGGTTAGGAAGATGAAATTTATAGCTCCTTCTTTTTTTTTTCTTGCACGAGAACATTCAATATTCTTCTCCCAGTCGATGGGAACACTCGCTGTGTCTTGTGTGCAGAGCTCAGGATTGTTTTACAGCCCAAAATATTGATATGTGTCCTTTTATAGGTATATTTCCATATATATTCACGTGGTGTAGGAAGCTGTTAAATGGTTTGATGTGGATGTTTGAGTACAACCTTGTCTTTGAGACAACAAACCCAGATCATAGCTGAAATATTGTGCCATTTTTGGGAAATGGGCATGAGAAGTTCAAATGTGAAATATGTTCATTTTCAGCACTGCATTCCCATAAACAATGAGCTCCATTGCATTTACATGTTACCAAAAGAAAGTTTGGTAACTTTCTTTGGTAGCACTAAAGGCTGCCACAGAGGCTCTAATTTAGGAAAAGTTCTTTGACTCAGAAAATAATCACATGTTTGCTATTAGAGAGATGGTAGGGAGTTTACTGAGGCCAACACAAACATTTCCACTGAATTTAATATATTTTGAACTTGGTTCTGGGCATTTTTCTCACTATTAATGAGCATTTCCATACTTCCAACCACTTTTTCTAAATCGATGTTCTTGGTATCCTGTGAGCACTGCAGTGCCAGGCACGTCAGGAAAGCTTCTGCTCCATGGAATTTTTGGAGGCAGAAGTTTCTCTGCTGGCTTTCAGAGACCACAGGCTCCTCTTCCCTATTTCTCAGCTTGTGGATGCAGGGATACCTCAGGCAGCTGAGTTTCGTTCAGTTTGAAGAAGGTGTGAGGAGAGAAATTGGTAAACACGGGTCTGATTGAGTAACATTATTTATAAAGCACAGTTTTAACCTTTAGGTAAAATAGAGCTTTTTTAATGCAGTATCTCTACTTGCTGGCAGAGTGAAAAAATAGTATTTCTATTGGAGAGAATGTGGCAAGCTGCAAAATAAATGCTTTGCAATGACACTCTGGGTCACCTCAAGTCCCTTACCTATAGTACATCACAGAGCGTGGCTATTTTAATTACTCTCCATTATTTTAATTACTCTCCATTGCATAATGTTTAAAAAACGTGATAGCAGAGCCATAAATTCATGAGCTAAACATAAAGCTTTTACAACTAAGAAATAATCAGAGAAGTAAATGAAGAGCTTGTGCCACATCCAATTTAGAATGAGCCAGCTCACAGTGGGTCTATTTTGATGCTGCATTGTCTAAATATGTGCCTTTCTCTGTTTTTTTTTTGTTGGCAGTTGATGAAAACTGTGAATAAAATGTGCCCAAATATCACAAGAATTTACAATATTGGAAAAAGCTACCAAGGACTGAAGCTGTATGCTGTCGAGATTTCTGACAACCCAGGAGAACACGAAGTTGGTTAGGATTTAATCTTAACTAAATCTGTTGAAGGGGTGTTGGGATTGGGCTTTTTCCCCCTCCTCTTTCTCTGTGTCTGCACTAATTATCACTGATGGAATTATATTTGTGGCAGCAAAGATTTCAAGTGTATGTGGGAGGAACCTCAGCACTGTATTTCTAAATTGGGAAGAGGAGGGAGAACGCAAATAGAAGACATTTTGAATGTGGGATCAACTCCTTTAATAATCATTCTTTAGAGTAATAAAATAAAAGTGAATTCTAGTGCTGGGGGATGGATTTTAGTTGTGGGGATTGATGAAGCTTGGGATAGAAATTTACCCTTTTTATGCAGGGTGAATGCATTGCAAGGACAGGTCAAACTTCCAAATCATCATTCACTGGTCAGGGCTGGGATACAATTTCCTACCAAGATAGAATCCTTTAGCATAGAAACTCATTCAGTTTTTGGTCCTTCTCACTATGGTAGTGCCTGGGACAGCTGTTGGAATAAAGGAATTTTGTGCTTTTCCATGTCCATGAATACTCTGTGTTTAAATTGGTTGCTAGGAAAATTGTCTTCTGTCCCAAGGAACAGCTAGCAATGTCTTTTTCATGTTATTATTAGACTGTCAGAACTGTTAAAATCTACCTCTAATATGCTGAAATTATGAGTGTAATTTAAAATATGTTTAATTTAAAATGGGTTTGGAGGCTTTACACAGTCTCTTTAGATATCACAGATACGTAAGCCTGTTCTAACATAGCAACAGAAAGCAATTTATTTCCCCAAAGTTACATTTTCACCTCTCATTTGTGCAGTTAAGACATTTCTCACCTTCCCTTAGGTGAAATGTTGCTGATTGACACCAATGGCATTTGACAGAGATTTAATTTGCTGCTCTGACCACATCTCTGCTCCATGTCTTTTTCCACAGGGGAGCCAGAATTCCACTACATTGCAGGAGCTCACGGGAATGAAGTGCTGGGCAGGGAGCTGATCCTGCTGCTGATGCAGTTCATGTGCCAGGAGTACCTGGCTGGGAATCCCCGCATTGTGCATCTCATCCAGGACACCAGGATCCACCTCCTGCCCTCGGTGAACCCTGACGGATATGACAAAGCGTACAAAGCGGTAATAGAACCATGAATTTACCAAGGAATTCTCTTTTTTCCAGTAGATGAATCAAAAATGCTCCTCTTGTTGTGATTTATTTCAAAGATTTTACATTTTACAAGTGATCAAAATTTGAAAATTGAAAGATTAAGCACATCAAAGTGAACACAAAGCGCTGAAACATCTTGGGGAAAAAGCTGAAAGAAACAGTACTGGATGTGATGCTGGCTAACAGGAAAAGGTACATGGAAAGAAGGGCGACAAAGACTGCCAGAACAAACCATCCTGAGGTGTGCACATGGATGGGAACACCATTATGGAAAATGAAAAATTCATACTCTCTGTTTCTCACGAGAAACCAAGCTCAGCACGTGAAAATTTGCATTCCTCTGCCTTTAAGGAGAGCACAGTGTGTTGGGCATCGTAATAATTCAGTCTGGATGAAGACAGACACCAGGAAAAATTGTAGGGGCTTGTCAAATGCACTGGAAAATCTTCCAGAGCAGTCTGCAGGAGACTGGAACAGAAAAGTCAGAGTCATACTTACGGGAGGGAACGTGTGCTGTCTCCATTGAAAAATATATTTTGGCAAACCTCAAGTAACTTTTCATGGGTTTTGCTTCACCTCGTTCGAGATTTCATACAAAATTAAAAAACAAAAAGCCAATTACTTATTTCAGTTAATTAAATAATTAATCTTCAATTTCTCTGTATTAAAATTACCTTTGGCACATTCCCAAACATTCTGCAAGGGCTCACAAGTTGTCCTATTCTGAATGAACATTAATCTTGATTTTCTTCCCTTTTCTTTCTTCTTTTTTTTAATCTAAGGGTTCAGAACTGGGAGGCTGGTCTTTAGGACGGTGGACTCAGGACGGCATTGACATCAACAATAACTTCCCTGATTTAAACTCTCTGCTCTGGGAGTCAGAAGATCAGAAGAAGAGTAAAAGAAAAGTTCCAAACCACCACATCCCCATCCCTGAGTGGTACCTGTCTGAAAATGCCACTGTGAGTAAAAAAGGCCAGGAGAGGAGACACAAGGTCTGGGATGTGCTGAGATTTACATTTCTCAACAAATGAAGCTTGGGAGTGAAGTTCCATACCTGATCTAAGCTTCCCATCAACACTTCCCTGGATGTCACTGCAAATAAAAATGCACCTCAAAAGGCCCATTCACCTCCAGGTTTTGGAGGCAGATCTTGAGGAAGGAACTGTTTCCTACAGGTTCTTCTTTTTCCTCAGCTATTTCAGGAACCTGGAGGAGTCAATACCCAACTTTTAGGTGGCAACAAATAGACAATGAGAAGCACTCCATGAGCTCAGCTGTGTGGATCAGGCTTCTCCCAAGTTTTGTGGTGTAGAGGAGCTCTTTGAAAACTCACAGATTTCTCCTGGGGTTTTCTTACTTGGTCTTATTTGAAATATCTTCTGATCTGAAATAACACAGCATCAGATCAGGCATATGCAAAACCAAAGCAGTGGCTTGTGCTGAAGTCGTTTATTGGATCGTAGTGCCAGAAATTTAACTTCTTTTTGCCTGACCTTTTAAATATGGCAACTATTAATAGCAGCTTCACATTGGCAATTTTTAGTGCTTTAGAATCACACAATCACAGATTAGTTACAGTTTAAAGAGGCCTCTGGAGATCATCCAGTCCTACCCGCTGCCAAGGCAGGGTCACCTGGAGCAGGTGACACAGGAACACAGCCAGGTGGGATTGGAATGTCTCCAGACTCCATGACCTCCCTGGGCAGCTGTTCCAGTGCTCTGCCACCCTCCAGAGAAAGTTCTTCCTCATGTTGAGGTGAAACTTCTTGGGTTTAAATTTATGGCCATTATTTCCATGTTTAAAATCCCTGATTTTGGAAACAAAAAGAGGGGGAGCAGTCCCATCTCTGTCAGCTCCTGCTCTTCACCTCACTGGACATAGATGTTCCCATTCCTTAAATTAGTGACACGAATGTTTTTAAGTTCTGAAGGGATGTCTGTGACCTCCCTTCTCCTTGCCCACATCCCTTCTGCAGGCTCCTCACGCTCAGGATCTCCCAGCAGGACTCCTGAGCCTGCTCTGCCTTTGAAACAGGATTATGGGATTTCCAGGCTGGATCAGAGCTGCCGTTTCTTTCCTTCCCAGGTGGCGGTGGAAACGCGGGCAATCATTGCCTGGATGGAAAAAATCCCCTTCGTGCTGGGTGGCAACTTGCAGGGGGGAGAGCTGGTGGTGGCATATCCCTACGACATGGTGAGATCCATGTGGAAAACCCAGGATTACACTCCCACGCCCGACGACCACGTCTTCCGCTGGCTGGCGTATTCCTACGCCTCCACGCACCGGCTGATGACGGATGCCAGGAGGAGAGCCTGCCACACCGAGGACTTCCAGAAGGAGGATGGCACTGTGAATGGAGCCTCCTGGCACACCGTGGCTGGAAGTAAGTGGTGGGAACTCCAATTAGTGGTGGAAACTCCAAATTAGCGTTACCTTGTTAATTAGGGTAAAGCCGTCGCTGCCTGCAGAGGTGGTGGTGGTGGTAAAATGTGTGTTCTAAGAGGAATATTTGCCCATTTCATCACGTGTCAGATGTCATTACTGTCATTAATACCTGGTGAGTGTTTCAGCCAACTTTTCCAAAAGTGCACATGCAGATCATTTGTTGATGCCTAGGATTTTAGCTTCTGTATTTTTCGTGTATCTGTAGTTTTAGTGTGCAGCTCTGGACTCCATGCAGAGTGCTAGAACTTCTGTTCCCAGCATATTTTAGACAAATCAATTCCTCTAAGTTGGAAATCCAAGGACTCTTTTCTGCCACAGGGCTCCAAAATATGTAAACAGCAGTGAATTGGGGGAGTGAATTGGAGTCATTGACATCATCACCTGAAAATGTAATTGGATGATTAAGGCTCAATATGTTAATGAACAGAACTTATAGACTATGAAAAACTCATGACTTGTCATCCATTTTCAGTGTAGCATCTCAAGTAGGCTCTGCCTGCCCTGAATGTACCTCAAAGGCCTTCAATAAATCTATCTGCTTTTTATTCTCCTAACTTTGTCTAGCCCCTGTTTTAGGTAAGCCTGTTCAGGCATCAGAGTTTTAAATACCCTGTGGAGTCACAACAGTTTGTCAGGAAGAAATCAACCCAGTCTAAACCCACCAGCAAGGGTGACCCTGTCAGCCTTTGCCACCTTTGACAAGGAGAAAACTGCTGACAGACATCACTGTCAGACCTGAAACTGTGGCTTCAAGGAGAGACTCCAGTGCCCTCAGATGAAGAAATCCTGATTTCAGCCTCCTGCTCCCTGAACTCAGCCACAGATCAGCTCCCACTCACATTCACTTGGATGATAACTTGCAATAACAAGCCATAAAAAGCTGCTTTTTGCCTGCTACCGTCCTATTTTTAACAGACCTGGACCTCCCTACACTTTGCATGGGCTCTACAGGCTTTCCTGCTGCCAGGATAAATCACAGGCTGGATCAATCTCAATACACCCCAGCCTGTCACCCTGTTAAGGAGCACGAAGGGGAAGCCATGGCCAGTGGTGCAGCCAAAACCTCTATTTCCAGGAAAGCCCCATTAGAAACCCATTTTTAACAGCATTAGGCACGTTTATCTCTCTGGGTGTGCACTTGGAGCAGGCTGGGGATCAGACACTCTGCTGATTCATCACAGTTCTGCCCAAAATCCTCGTGTTTTCATAAATGCATCAGTCTGACAACATATTCCCTGGAATTAGAAAGTGGGACAGGCATCTGCCACCTCTGGGCTGACACAGGAGCAGCAGTAATGGCAAACAGATGCAGGACAGGGGCTGTGCAGCCCAGGTTTTACTGGAACTGCCTCGAGTTTGGAACTTGCAGGTTCTTCCACTGCATAAACATTTCTGGGTTTTGGACATGGCTTTTATGGCTTTTACATTGGCCCATGTGAAGTTAGTGCTGGCCAGCCTTTAAAGGCTGCAGTCAAGAATTAGCTTTTCAAATATTTTTTCAGGAGGTTAAAAAGTGTTGGGTGAATTTGGGGGGAAACCTTGAACTCTTAGGTCTGACAGTAAATTCTTATGCATTTCTGAAAATTCTAAAGCATGCTCTGAGAGCTAACTTGACCACTTAATTATCTAATTTATGAGTTTAATTTTCCTAAGTGCTACTAGAAACATCATTAATGAATCGATCCAGAAAAGAGGACATTGCCCTTGTCACTAACAGATGTCACTCTGAGTTACATTAAGTAAAGACAAACAATATAGATGCTGAAAATTACACTGAATTTTTAGGACCAATTACATATTGGATTCGTTTTATTGCTTGATGGTATTTTAATTATTATTTATATCCTGCTCTGTTACATTATAGTAAGACCTCCAATAAGGTGTTTGCACTATCATTTGGTGTGGGTGGCATCTCCTCACTGCACCACACCCTAAAGCTGCCAATCTCCTCTCTCCTCATCCATTTTCTTCCTTGCAATGGTCCTGCACAGAAACTTCTTGCTGCTCACGCCATGGGAAAATTTATCTGGGATTTTTCTAATTTCTTTTCACTCCCTAGAGAAGCATGTGCGCCACAGATATTCCAACACCTCCTCCTGCCTTTAAAACCCAGCCATGTTATTTCCTGCACGTATTTTGGACTGCAGTGAATGCAAGTTCTTCAGCAATTTTACATATAAAGTTTCTACCCTGGGTGGACTGCACCAAGGCAAAAAAGAGATGGATTTAGTTTTATTTCCAGCATTTTTGAGGCTGGATTTGCATGTTCAGACACTAGGGGAAGAGTTGCTCTTGGCAACGTTAAGCCATTTTCTTAAATACATGTATTAAAACTGAGCAATTACTGTGTATGGCAAAACATTTCACAGCAGATTAATCAGGATGTGATGCAGTATGTGAGGGGAAAATAATTGTGGCTGCTTCTCAAGTGGAGGGGAAGCACGTTTGTGCAGAGTAGCATATGCCACTGGCTGATATTTAGGCTTTCCCCATCAACAAAAGTGAAAAGTTTAACATCTGTATTATATAATCCTCCTGCTCTGCTCCCAGCAGGCACTGAGGGCTCATTAAATACTTGACTACTGCTCCGTGGTAATTGGACAGGACCAGGGATTTTGTTTTAACTCTTCTCTGTCAGAACTTGGTGAATGCAGCTCCTGCTGATCTTTGCCATTTAAAACATAGCAATTGCTGATCATTAACAAACATCTCTTAAAGGAATTTCTCATTGGAAATGCAGGTGGAATAAGGAATGAAGCTCACAGAATTTCTTCCTCTAGTATTCATGTTCCTTATCTCATTAGCATTAATATGATAATATCTCATTATCTCATTGTCCAGAACTAATAAGCAGGGGAAATGGTGACAAAGAGGAGAGAAACCTGGAGAATGGCAATGTTTGAGCTCTGTATGTAAAGCCAGTCCTCCTTCATGCTCGGGACCTTTGCAAAGGTGGCAGTGATCTCTGTAATGCAGAATTAAACTGCAGCTCCTCAGAGATTGGAGGCACTGAGGTTCCTGGGGCTTGATTAGGACTTATTTCTAATTGAAATCCCTATTGCAGTGCAGCAGTACAGATCCCAGTGTTCTGCAACACTGTAACAGGGAGAAAAGAGACCCTTTCATTTCTTACAACTAGAAGGCACCATATATAACAGAAAATAATTATTACTACCTTGATTTTTTTGGCTTTTCTATTAGATGGATTACTCACAGGGTAAAACAGACTAAGGAACTATTTAACTAGCTGCTCAGATAAATCCCTTTTACATAACAATCCCTGTGAGCACATTGCTCTGTGTCCTGGCATTTAGTGTTGTATAAATTGGGTTAATAGCTTCACACCCATGCAACCAACACAGACAATTCCATTTCTACCCAGGGCACTCATAAGTGAGAGCTGCTCCACGGGAAAGTGCTCAGGATTAGGGATACTCAGTGCTTTCTTAAAAGCAAAGCACAAGTTCTTGCTGTAGAGAGAGACCTTTTTCTTGGTTGTGTCTCCATCTTCTCCATCAACAGAATCCCAGAATAGCTTGGATTGGGAGCCTAAAGCCCATTGAGTTCCACCTCCTGCTTGGAGCAACCTTTCCCTATCCCAGGTTTCTCCAATCCCCATCCATCCTGGTCTTGGACACTCTGGTGTTTTGCCACAGGACATGTGGCATTTCTAAAAACCTTTTGCCCTTCCGATTCTGCACACCAAACCAGCCGGAGGAATACCCAGTTTGCACTCATAGAACTTCATTAATTTGCATGAAAACTCAGATCTGACTGATAGATCGAAGAGGATATGAAATGGTTTCCCTTTTTCCCCTATTGCCAGGCATAAATGACTTCAGCTACCTGCACACCAACTGCTTTGAGCTCTCCATCTACGTTGGCTGTGACAAATATCCCCACGAGAGTGAGCTGCCCGAAGAGTGGGAGAACAACCGCGAGTCCCTGATTGTTTTCATGGAGCAGGTATTCCCCAGAAGTGTAGCTCCTTTCAGACTGAGAGATTTCAGTTTTGTACTGTTTTTCTTCCGTGGCTAATTACATGGTTATTGGTATTTTTGATAGAGGTATCCCTTCAGCCAGGTTGGTTTTACTCAGAAGAATAAAATAATGAAGCTTCTGAAAATTTGAGTAAGTGCTGAGCTTGCTAGAAAAGGCTGCTAGAAAAAGAAAATTTTGTGTCTGTTGCTTTATCTGTTCTTTTTACCTATATCTTGAATTTGACGCCTCGAGAATCCTAACAAAATTCATAAACCGATTCACAGGTTAATGCCTGAAGGGTTGATGCAGGTTTAATAATGATATTTCACAACTTTGTGAGCCTTAAAGTAGGAATATAAAAATATAATTCACTTGCAGAATTAATGATTCATTGGAAGTTTGTGGTAACACTACTGTTCACTGCTGTGCAATATTTACTTGCTTTTTTATTCTCCTCACAGGTCCATCGTGGCATCAAAGGCATTGTGAAAGATGTGCATGGGAAGGGAATCCCAAATGCTGTTATCTCAGTAGAAGGTGTTAACCATGACATTCGCACAGGTAAAAAAAAAAAAAAAGCAATAAAAGTAAAAATCATCAGTGCAAAAGAACAGATTGATGGTTTAAAACCAAATCCACTAAATCATGATCCTAAGTACCACATCCACATATCTTTTGAACACTCATTTTATGTATTTTTATGTCTTTCCTGGTGTTCTGGGTCCTTCAACTGCTGCCAGTTCCATGTGCTTTGCCACTGAGGCACAGAGTGGCAGATTTGGACACATAAACTGATTTCATGGAATATCACAGAGCTTTGGGACTTCCAAATCTTTAAAGTTTTCCAAAGGAGGTGATCTGAGCCAACAATGAATCTGAGAATATCTAACTTAGTTTATGATTAATTTCAGTGCTTCTGTGTCTCCGTTGTAAAAGAAAGCATTGAATGACAGATATTTAATTAGGCAATAATGATTCTGCCTTAAATATTTCAAAATGGGACCACTGGGAAATGACAGTGGGAATTAAAGTAATCAGCTGCTTTTTCTTGCCTTGGAAGCCTTGGCAGTGCTGAAAGTCTGCCATAAAGTGTGGGCTGTATTACTCTGTTAACAGAATTAATGCATTGCTCTGGTTGAGGCTGAGTTAATGCAATATGGGATTAATCTCCAGCTCTCTGTAGCCTGGATTGTCATGGGAAAGAAAAATAAAGTGCAATAAATGTGCAAGATCCCAAAATCCACCTTGTAGCACTCGGGGAATCTTGTAGCTATTTACATCTTGACTCATTGCTGAGCCTCTATGGCTCAAGGCCGTCTGCACTTGTTAGTGAAAATAAAAGTACTTATTTCATTCCCTTTAATTTTTCTTTTTAATGAGATGTTTAAGCTCACACTCTGGAATCACTGTGGAGATGGGAACATAAAAGTTCTATCTTGTTTCATATTATCCAGATAACAATACATGTCTCATTAGCCCCTGAAACCAGAGGATTTATGCTGGAGCCAAAAAGCTAAAATGACATGTATAACTCCGGAGCAAGAAAGGCAAATTGTCAGCAGTCTTCTTTCATTTATACCTTTTAAAATGAAAAATGCAGCCATTTAAACCTCTGAGTTGCCTTGATGTAAAAATAGGCCAAGCAGGAGAAGAATTATGGCCACTATCTCTATTCACAGAAGTTTTGTTTCAGCTGGGCTGAGCTCTGCTCTTTCCCTGCCACATCAACGTGGTCAGCTGCCCTGTAGGGCCAGACAGAAGTTGGCTGTAAAAGCCCTCTAACAACATTTAAAGCTTTGAGAAAATTTCTAATAACATTTAAAGTTTTGGGAAAATTTCTTTGTTTCTTCCTGTGAAAGAAGGAATGACAGTGCATGGAGAGCACATTGGTGTTGCTTCCTCCTGGCCACACAAAATCCCTTCTGGAATGAGAGGAATCTGACATTCAGCTAACGCTTATAATGGGCTAATTGAAGGCATTGATTCCAAGAGCAAGGGCTTTGTGGGGAATGATTCCATTTTCTCTGGATGCAGATGGAACTATTGATTAAGTCTGAGTGATTACATGTTGTTACAGGCAGATATGGACTGAACTCTATGAGAAAACCTTTGGAAAAGAGTTTAGTTGGGTGAACAAAGGCACCTTTCCCCCTCCTTGGTGCAGAGGCAGTTTTGGGGTTGCTTCCTGTAATTGCACATTTGGGAGATGTCATAATATTTATTGATGGAGAATTGTGCATAGAGTTCTAAGACAGACACTTCTGTGTGGTTTTTGAACCAAAGCATAATTAATTTAATTTCACACCATGTCCAGAGAAATTTTTACGAATATTTTGGCAAGTTTACTCTGACTGCACTATACCTTATGTACCAAGCTCCAAGGATTCTGAAGTAGCATTTAGTAACATTTAATATATTAAATATGTTTAATATGTTAAATATATTTCGATATTAAATATATTTCTATATTAAATATACTTAACACTTATTTAATTAGCCAAAGCTAGGCATAATTCTGGTATTACAATTCTCCAGCCTCATTTCTGGCTGCCTGGTCTGTGCAGAAAAGTTAAATTTAAGTTGTTATATTCACTGGGTGTGCAGCACTATCCAGCTTTCCTGGAGATTCTTTTGTAAGTAAAAGAGCATTAGATAGATTTTTATAATGTATTTAAATAGGTGCAATTTGGTACATTTAAGTGTAAAAACTGCTTTTGCAATTTTACAATTACTTAATTGTAACTAAGGTCTGTCCTATCAGGCTCAAAGGATATTTCTCTTAATTGTAGAATTTATGGGGTACTCTGGCATACTAAATTCCTAGCAATACTATCTTTGTCCTTTAATGCATTGTTATTTCATCTAAGCAGACATGGCAATCCTTTCCCAGGCCCAGTGGGTGGGTTTGGATGTAGTTTGTCTCCAGCCTGCTCCCACTGGAACCTATTATTTCAGCAACCTTATTATTTACTAAATTTATCTGTGTTTTTAATTGTGTTTATTTTCGCCATCTGTTCTGAAAATTTTTTTACCTACTGGATTTAATCTGATTTTCAAAAAAAAACCCCAACCTTTTAGCCTGGTATTAAATTCTGGGCACTGACAGCTGACAGAAATTCTGCTGTCTGCTTCCTTGTAAATGGGAAGGAGGGAAAGAGCATCCTGCTGAAGGCTTAATATCCAGCTTTGTAATAAATTCCCAGTGGGGTGTGAATGTGTAGGTTTATTTCTGGCCCTGTGTGGGGTTGTGATGAACTGAGTGTTAAATGTGTCAGAAAAATGTGGGTCAGGTTTGCAGTCCTGGGGCTAAAGCCAGGCTGGGAGCAGGGATGGAATCCCACATGGGGTGATCAGAGCCCTCTGCCTGCCCTGGGGTGTTTACAGCTCAAAATAAGCCCTTGGGGATAAATATAAGGAATTTGGGCAGGTTTATGGTTTATCCTTTTGTTCAGGTTCCAGCAGACCCAGTGGTGAGGTAGAACTGAATAAAGAGACTCTCTTAGAGCCTTTCCTAAAAATGCCCAAGTCCTGAGAAACAGAAAATTTGGACATTATTATCACTCTGAATGTGCTCCAAGCGGCTGAAAGAAAAACCAGAGCAAGTTGGGATGTAAGAAGGAACCTGATCAGGTGCAATTTTGGCACACTCAGGACTGCAGTATCAGAGTATAGTCAATATTGCTGTTTGTTAACACTTGCTACTTGCAAACACATTTTTTGTCTTAACAAACCCTAAATTAAAATTCTGTTTCTTTAAGCAGAGGCTGACCAGTCTGATCCCTTCCCAAATATAACATTTTTATGCAAATCATCTTCAGTTTTTGCTACATTCTGCATTGCCAGTGAGCCAAGGCTGGTGTTAGTAAGGCTGTCAGGTCTCATCAGTGCTAAAAAACCCCAACCCCTCCTCATGCAGGAGATGTTCCATTTCTATTTATACATGGGATTGCATATTTGAACATGTACTTTCATTCACAGTGAGTTTTTCCAGGACAGAGTGCAAAACTAATTTTAGGTAATAGTTTTTCCCCTTTTTCAGCTCACAGCTAAGAATATTCGGTTGTTAAAATCATCTTTAAAAGAAGCCTAAAACCATCCTGCTGCACATATGGGTACATAAAATGGGTATTTCTGAGATCATTCGTGGGGAAAAAGAAGAAACCAAAAAATCCTGATTCAATGAGGTGTTAAAATATATTTTTATAAGTAGTTTAGTTGATTACAGGAGCTCGGTTTGTGTATTTACAGGTTACCAGGTGCTTAAATACCCTGGTGAATTATAATCTGTAGGAAAACCAGTGTAATAAACCCCAATGTAAGACTTTATAGAAGGGGATATTTACTTACATCTAAAAGTGAGTTGATATTATGTATTCACACACTTTGCCTAATGAATAGCACCAAAATCTGTGTGTCCTGGCAGTCTGGTCAGGGTTGTGAGATGTGGATACACCACTGGAGCTCCTCTGGATCCCTCAGTTAGGATTAGTTTGGGAAAGGTCTTTTATACCCCATGGGAATCACCGACCTTTGCCTCAAGCCTTTCCAGCCACCCAAAATCTCAAGCCGGATCGGAGCTTTTTTCCATCACTTGGAAAATATGATTGAGATGTGATTTCCTTGAGGGCTGGCAGGAGGAAGAGGGGTGTTTGTGATGAGGAGCTGCCCCTTGGACACCCTCCTGGGGTGAGGATTTAGGGTCCTGCCTGTGGTGTCATCCCACCTATGGACAAGGACTTCTCCTGGGGATGGTGCAGGTCTGGGAGTTGGGCTTGGTGTTCCCCATAGGTCCTTTCCAACTCAGCTTATTCTGTGATTCTGTGTCCTTATTTAATGGGCTCGAGTTGCACCAGGGGAGGTTTAGATTTGATGTTAGGATAAATTTCTTCACGGAAAGGGTTTTCAAGAACTAGAGCAGGCTGCCCAGGGCAGTGGTGGAGTCCCCATCCCTGGAAATGTTCAAAAAGCAATGGGTATGTCACGTGAGGACATGGTTTAGTGGTGAACACAGAGATTGTGCTGCTTGGTGGTCACACTCGACAATCTTAGGGATCTTTCCCAACCTCAGCTATTCTGTGACCTTCTAAACAACACTTCCCTCAAGGAGGAAGAACCAATCCTCCTGACAACCCTGTTCTTCCCCCCAGGAGCTGACGGCGACTACTGGCGCCTCCTCAACCCGGGCGACTACGTGGTGAGCGCCAAGGCCGAGGGCTACACCGCTGCCACCAAGACCTGCGAGGTGGGCTACGACATGGGGGCCACCCAGTGCGACTTCACCATCTCCAAGACCAACCTGGCTCGGATCAAGGAGATCATGAGGAAGTTTGGGAAGCAGCCCATCAGCCTGGCGGCGCGCCGGCTGCGGCACCGAGCGCGGCAGTGGCAGCAGCAGCGGCGATAGAGCTCAGCGCCAGCTCTGCTTCTCCCAGCCTGGCTGTAGTCGTAGTGAGAGTTACGTAGCCCATCTCTTCATGCCTTTTTCTCTGCACGAGGCCTTTCTGTTAGTGGAGCTGGATGGATGGACGGTTCTCATTTTGGTGGGGAAAAGAAAAAAAACAGAAATGAAGTTCAACTCGAAGCGAAAGGAGCCCCGGGTTGAGGGGAGAGACAGGGAGGATGGAGGAAGGTGTTTTGAGTTGGCCTGGAATTAAATGTTCTGCTTCTTGGGTTGTTTAATCCTTTGTAAATCTATTTACTTTAGAATTTGAAAAGAAAGGATAAAAAACAACAGCTAAAAAGAGATGCTTATAAAGAAGAAGCGTTCTGAATGAAAAATGGAAAAATGTTGTATCTAAAGTATAAAATTGGTATATTTTTGCAACTCTAAAAGGTTTTGACACTCTTTATATTTTATTCTCATATGGGAGGAAAAGCTGAGAGGGGAGAGCTTCTGTTTAATATGATTAAAACTTGTGTCAAGATTTCACTGCCTCTTTCCCTGAAAGTTCCTCTTTTGCCAAGCACTATATTTCAGGGAATGTGAATAACCCACTTTTGCTTTCCTGCTTGGGTTGTTTAGATTTAAGGATGCTTTGTGCTTCCAGAGTTTAATGCCAGGAGTGTTTTTCCCTCTGGCTTTTTAAGGCTGCATTTTTACTCCATGAACTAAACCTGACAAAAAGGTTGTGGGATCAGAACCACTCTAGCTCTGTGGCAGTTCTTCCCTAACATGGGAGAAGGACTTGAAAAAAGCTTTTCAGTTGTATCACTTGGATGAGAGGAGAGGCTTAGTCACTGAGAGGTACTTAATTCACAAATCCACCAATTCCATCTTTTTTCTTGATTTTTTGGCCCGACTTGAAGTGCCTTTTGTGCTCTTGCACATCTCATGCCACTGTCTGCTGGGACATGTAAGGGGTTCTGGGTTCCTCTGCATGGCCTGCTCATCTTGCTGCTGCTTTTCTGGCCTTATGCCTCTTAGGGAGCAGGATTTGTGCTTTACTGTTGGCTTTTGAGTAACAAAATTGTACAGCAAGACAGGATGGAAGTTCAGGGAAGATGCAGACCACATCTAGGAAAGAATTAACTAACGTTGGACAAAGTGTCAGCTGATGAAAAAAACAACTTTGCTCCATTAGCTTCAATGCTATGACCTGAATTATATAAAAAAACAGGGTCAGCTGCATGATTTTAGCCAGTTTGTGGCTAAATAAACATCTCTTAACATGCTTGGTAGAAAGACTGCAGCATACTCTTCCAAATACAATTCTGTTTTAAATATTTTGATTGCTATTTACAGTTTTTGCCAATTTGATATGACTCTTGGAAAAGACATTCAGCAGAATATCATTGAAACTGAGGGAAAAAATAAAGCATCAGTAGAAAAGTTACTGTAAAAATGCCTTGAGCCATTTGTATTAATTACCTTCTTTATTGTCAAGGAATGTGGGAAACACATAAAAGGCAAAAGACTGCAGAATGAAAAACACAATCATGAGCTCTTGCACAGTAAATAATCATATTCATTAATTTCTTAGACAATTCCAGCCCATCCTTGTTCTGCAGATACCATCAAACAACAGGAATATATTTGGCAGCAAGGGCTCCAAGAAAACAGAAGAGTGCATATTTAATTCCCTGTGACTGAAATTATGGAACATCTCCAAGTCAGTATCACTTCAATTAAGTAATAGAAGTAAACAACTCATCCAGTCATTCCATCACATGGAATTATATTTTACTTATTTCACCCTATTTGCTGCCCTTATAGCATTCTGTATGCCATGTATTTTTGTATAGCAAATATGACTGCAGTTTGTCAAGAAGAGATATCTTTTCTTGAGAGGTGAGAAGGGATTAATGATGTCTTTGTGCAGGTAGAAATATGAAATCATTTTGGAATATGGAGTAATGACAGCAGACAAGAAGTTTGCAGTTAAATTTGACTTGTTCATTGGCATAATAGATTTTTTTCTGCCACCGTGATAGGTCAAGACCCCACAGGATTTTTTTAGTTATGAAGTTTTTTGGCTTGATTCTCTTTGGAGTCCCACAAGGGCTACCCAGTCGTCTTACTGGGGGTGGTTGGAATGCACAGGCAAAGGTGGAAAAAACCAGACAAATTTAAATCAGATTAAAGGTGGAAACCACTGTTTTAATCCCGGCATGTCAGTTCTTTCTACCTTGAGATTATGATGTGAGCGTTTAACTTCACAAACCTCGAGCTTCCTGTGCTTTGTTCTCAGAAGTGAGGTTCACTCAACGAGAAATTATCTTTCATTTGATAACAAGAAGTGGATTTGATGGGGAGTTCTTGGACATCTGTTGGCTCAGACGGGATGGACTGGGATTGCTGAAGGCCTCAGGTGCTGGGGACAGTGGCTTTGGTGTTCTTTCCTGGCTGTCACTGGTGCTTGCACGTGTTTGGGCACAGCAGAACTGGGACTAATGCAGGTGACCTTACTCCATTTTAGTCCAGGCATTCCTAAATAAATGGCCTAATAGCTGCCAAGTGGACTTGTCTGTGCAGTTATTTTCTGATTGTCCAGCACTGGGGAACGCTCAGGCTCCAAGGAATTTTGTCAGGAATTTCAGATGTGTGAATATCTTGTGCTGAGAGGTTTCTGCCTGCCCTGGATGTAATAATACCAAACTGATGTGTGCCCTATTTATTGCTGTAGTTATGCACTTGGGAGTTAAAATGTTCCTTTCCTTTGAAATACACAGAAGCATTATTTACCCTTCAGACAGATCCAAACCACAAACCAGTAAATCTGGATACCAATGTTTTCTATTTATCTGCCTTTTCCACCTCTTTAGAACAGGTAATTTTTTCTAAAGTCTGTGCTTTTACTCTCTTTTCCTTTTAGTGTTGTAGGAAAACAGACAACCCTGCAGAAATGCCAAGAAATAAAACTTGAGGGTGGATAAAGCCCTTTTGTAATTACAGATCAATTTGAACAGTTTATAACAATTCTCTTCTGTGAGAACTTTGCTAAATCTCGATCATCCCTGATATGAAAGAGAAAAATACAATCCCTTCCAAGCAATAAGAAATTCAGCTGCACAGCCTCACCCCCACAGGAAAGGTTAAACAAATGAAAGGTTAAAACAGGAGATGTTCCACTCTGCTTGATAATGCCAACCATCAGTCATCTGCTCCCCTGCAGAGCCCTGACAATCACCAAACACAGAGGGAGCTGCCTGCCTTCTCCCTAACTATCCCTGTCATGTTATCCAGATATTTATTTTTATGGGTTTAATTATCATCTGGGTTTTTCTCCTCCATCCTGATAACTACAAATACAGTAAAATCTCAAAACCAGCTCTCAATACCTGCAAATCCCAAACTGGTTTGGGTTGGAAGGACCTTAAATCTCATCTAGTGCCACCTCCTGCCATAGCAGGGACACCTTCCACTGTCCCAGGCTGCTCCAAGCCCTGTCCAGCCTGGCCTTGGACACTTCCAGGGATGGGTGAAGCAGGTTGGCAATCCACAGAAATTATATCTGTTTACACACGTTGGTATAAATGTGGTGTAATTTGGTAATCTCGAATCCAAATTGATCTGCTGATACCAGAAGGGTTTCAGAAATATCTGAGCGTGTCTTTTATCAGGAGGTTGAGCTCTGTGTGGGGAAAACACTGATGAAAATGAATGTGAATGAAGTCATTGTCTATGCTGGGGAAGATGTACATATTTTCATTGGATATTTTAAGCCTGTCACATATTTTCAGCTTCTGTCACCATCTACTTTCCCTTCTTTTATCCACGTGCAATTGTGGGTTTTTTCTTCCAAGTTCAGCTCATTATTTTCATGGAATTTAGGACAGCTCCCCAAAGGGTGGATTTCAGCAGTGAGTGACAGCCATCCAGCCAGATCTACTTGTCTCTTTTATCTCACTCTGGCAGGTGGTTGACCTTTATGAGGAGCACCAAAACAGAGATGAGTTAACTTGAAACAGAATAAAAGTGGCTTCACAGCAATGCTTTTCACTAGTTAACCTTTAAAAACTGGCACGTGGTACATTTGCTATGGATCTGAAAACATCCAAGTTTGGAGCTTTTTTACCTTTTCCAAGTTTATATCATCTCTATACACTAAAGTGCTTACTGGTCTTTAATTTCTTTTTTGAAGGTTGTTAAACTTCAGATGGTATTTTTGTATTTCACTGTAACGTTCTATGATTTTTTAGCAGAAAAATTTACATTCAATGAAGCCATCAGAGTGAATGCCATCTTGTGCCTGGAACAGTGAGTCACTAAAGAACCATTCTCTGCCATTCTTCCCTTGATAAAAATCACCATTTTGCAGCATCCATAATCACTTTGTGGCTAGGTGAGCCTTACAAACCCTCCAAGATCACACAGATTTGCAGGACAATTTATTGATCACTTTTGTGGCTTTTCTGTCCCCTTAACCTGACAAGAGACTCACTTTGATTTTGGTGGAAATTACAGTTTCCATTAAGATTTTAAACATTGCTCACATGCTCATGACCTGCTCCTTGCTCATTAGGCAGATAAAGGATATTTTTATATATTTCATCAATTTCAGAGGGGCTGTATTGATTCAACAATTTATGGTGTAACATTTCATTTTAATCTGGAAATGAATGTTTTCATCAGTAAAAAAATGACAAGAACAGGATTTTGGAAAGCTTGGAAGAAAACTTCAGGCAGTGAACACAAAGGAACTTTACAGATGCGTGATTTTGATATTTAATCTGCCTTTTCAGGTAAATTTCCAGCTTTGTTCACCCCCTGGGGTGTCATTAATCTGCCTTTCCAGGTAAATTCACAGCCTTTTTTCACCCCCTGGGTTGTCACACTCAGACATGTTCAATCCACCTTCCCCTCCCTGGTGTTTGGTGATTTCCACAGGCTGGGTTAACCAACATCCCACAGTTTTCTGCTCTTTCCTAAACTGATCTTCAGATCAGTAACTTTTCCAGCACTTACCTCTCCCAGGGAAAGGTCCAGCTTTCACCAGGGAAGGTCTATGGAGCATGGCAGGAGATGCAGCATCCCAGCTGGAGAGAACACTTGGATTCTCACATTACAGCAGCACTTTGGAAAGTGAGTTTTTTCCACCAAAACACTACAAAAGAGCATTGCACTATATATTCTCAAATACTGCTGATGCTCAGAGAAAACAGTAACAATTCCAACCTGTTATTCCACGAAGTAATCTCAGCCACATGATATTTTAATTATTCTAGTCATTAACTCTCCCCTAATTTGCAGCAGCTGCTTTCTAAAATTCAATACATCACTTATGTCAACAGCACAATCATTCCTATTAACTCTGCTGTTCCAAAAGCAACAAAAAAAGAGCATTCAGAGTAAACTGTCATTTCAAGATTAAATATTCATCCAGCCTTATTGTCAGCAAGTAAAAATATGAGAAATGGAATTACTTTTTGTGGTTTAGATGTGACAGAAATTCAATATCTGGGTTAACAAGGAGCAATGGCAGCATAATCTCACTTAAGCAGAGCAGGGGGATTTAAATCTGAGATCTGCTTCTTACCACGAGGATCTAGGTCTGGTTCCATGGCCTCAGAGTAAAAACTGTTAAAATCCCATTGCTGTTTATTACAGTTTTGTGAGCTCTGGAACTCACAGGTGAGTGGAATCATTAATTTGGGTTGGCCACAGCCCTGACTCCAAGGTTGTCCTCACAAGCAGAACAAGAAAATTTACAGAATAATTGGGAGAGGAGTGAGAATGGAAGGAAAAAAGAGATTCTGTTTCTATGATCTCCCCTGTATCTGCCTTATTTTTCTATATTTGGCTAATGAAGGGCAGCTGGAGCCACTGCAATGAACAAAATGACTTCTGGGAACATTCAAACCCCAATGGTTGCACTGAAGACAATCAATCAACAGCTCCACCAGAAAGACATAAGCTGCTAAATCTGCTTATTTCAGTTTAATTCTAAATGGCTTTGCTACTGTTGGTTGCTATGTGGTTGTTTTAAAATCCTTAAATTCCTTGAGAGTTAGAACATTGAGAGTTATTCTTCAAAGACATTTATCTGCTTTTACTTGCACACTTCATGTGACTTTTGCCCTGAAAAGGCCACCAAGGACCAGTTGAATGGCTCTGAGTCACTGTAAATTAAATTCCTGATGGCAACAACCACACCACCCTCTGCATTGTGTGCAGAACATGCACAGTTCAGAGAAAATCCAGTATTTTAAAAGCAGTTTCTCACTAATGAAAGTATCCATAGAAATTAATTGCTGAATTTCCGTCTCAGCTTCAGAAGCAATGTGTCATTCCTGAAGCAGCACGAGTCTCCAGGGAGTACTTTTCAGATTATCACAGTCTTTAGATGTATTATTAAGACCTTGACTGCTGGATGATTGATGTAATATAAATATAAGTCAATAGAGCTTCCTAGAACTCATCCCTGGCTTCTGCAGGGAACTTGGTAGATTTTTGGGTTTGGTGTTTGGGAAATGAGACCTGAAGGAGTGTGAGATGGGGGTGGGAGAAAGAGAACCATTTTTACAGAGGAAAAACTGAAGGATGGAAAAGAAGATTCCAGTTGAAATCTTCTGCTCCCCTATTTTTCCTGAATAAATTTCCTTTTTCCTGAATTTTCAAGCAGTCCTTGCTCCTGAAGCAGTCACTGAGGTGACCAACAAAGCACATCATAAGTGGTGACATTTCAAAATTCCCACTCCAAGCCTAAGAGTTCAGAAGCAGATGGTGGCAAATTATATTTCAGCAAATGCTGATAAATAGTTTATCATCTAACAGAAAATTTTCAGAGAAAATTACCCTGAAATTTGAGATCTGGCAGAAAGCTGACTGCATATTTTTCACACCAAGCGACCTGGAAGCTGATAAAAACCCAGTGTGGGAAATGGGATGGTCAGAGGATCACTCCTCCAACAAGTTTGTGGTTGGACATGAGCTGACAAGGGGGTTGAAATCACCCATTTCCAATAAGCAATGAAATAAAATAAAATAATAAAATAAAATAAAATAAAAGCCTGTTATTGGAAAGAAAAAAAACCCGAAAAAATAAACTTTGAGGGGGAAGGAGAAAATCAGGATGCTAAAAATAAAAAAAAATGATGAAGTAGAAGTGAGTCTCTGTGACCCACAGCCCTGGTGGGGTGTGTATTTTTGTGGGCACACAAGTTCCTGTGTTTACTTTCCACAGGCAGGAGAAATTGGGAAGGCAGGAAACCCTCATGGGGCATCAGCCCTGCAGAGCTGCCAATTGTTCCACATTAGAAACCCCAAACTGTGTGAATGCAGCCTTAATATAGTAACAGGCAGAGCAGAGTGTAGGAGTCTCCAGGGTTTATCAGCTTTCCTGACTGTATCTCGTTGAATTTCAGTGAGCTTAAGAACTCAGGATGTAAAATAGTGGTTAGAACATCCATCCCACCAGCTAAAAAAAAAAAAAAAAAAAAAAGATAAAGAAAGCAAAAGCCCCACCCTGCTGAAGAAAATCCAGTTTCCTGTGACTTCTGAAAATGTTACCTTGAAATATTTTGGAATTTGGCCACAGTTCACGCCAGGTTGTGAAGAGAATTTAGAGAGGAAACAAGAAGATATTCTCATCTGCTGACACCATACAAAGCCTACAGATGTCAAGATAAAATTGCCCACTCCCTTTGCCACTGCATTTGATAGACTTCCTTATCAGTATCCCAAAGCTTGCCAAGATTTCCTCTTTATCTGATTCCCACTGGGAGAGTAGGAGGATTTTCTGCATCAAAGTTCATGACCTATCCACACCTGAATGGTTATAAAAGGTCCAGCCCACTGTGGGTGCTGCTGTAAACGAAATATTAATTAAAATGTAATTGGAGCTCTGGTAAAATACCAATATTGGTATTTATACAGCTCTCCCTGCAAGAATCTCAGCTTTTGGTAGTTTTTTTCAGCCTCAGAGTTTTAGGTGAAAATCAAAGATTAGAAGTTTTTAAGCATCTGGAGAAACCATGGCCAAATATCAATTCCCTCAACCGTATTTTTTGCTTAATTTAACTAATTTTGGGCTGAAGTCATGAGCCAGGCTAGAAATATCCAATCTAAACTTCCTCTGGTGCAATCTGAGGCTGTTCCCTCTCCTCCTGTCCCTGTTCCCTGGAGCACAGCCGGACCCCCTGGCTGTCCCCTCCTGTCAGCAGCTGTGCAGAGCCACAAGGTCCCCCTGAGCCTCCTTTGCTCCAGGCTGAGCTCCTTTCCCAGCTCCCTCAGCCTCTCCTGGGGCTCCAGACCCTTCCCAGCTCCATTCCCTTCCCTGGACACCTCCAGCCCCTCCATGTCCTTCTTGTCATGAAGAGCCCAGGACCTGAGGCATCTCAGCCACCATTTGTCACATCAGCTCTCTCTAAGCACCAGTGCTTGTGCCCCTCCAGCCCAAAATACCTGAAATATCTTGGATATTTGAAATAATATCTGAACAATATAAATGAAGTAGTATTCAAATAATATCTGAAACATCTTGGAAATATTTTGGATATTTCAGTGACTCAGCAGCTGCTGGGAGCAGGCAGGGGGTGATTTGTAAGCAAACAGAGCTGAGTCCAATCAGCTGCTCACAACAAATAATTCCAACATCTCTGTGTGTGCAGTTAAAGCAGATAATCTTAATGTGGAAATGACGGGAAAAACAGAATCACTTTAATAGGATGATTAAGAACTATGGGCTCCTGGGGAAAGCAGTGCAGCAGTGTGTGCACCTGCATCCATTATAGGAGCAAAATATAGGGAATAACAAGCAGGAACTTGTCAGCCCTTGTGTGGGACATGGGAAGAGCTGGTGGGAACTGGCGGGGACAGGGAAAAGAGAAAATATAGTGTGGGACAGCCTGGGACAGGGAAAAGAGAAAATATAGTGTGGGACAGCCTGGGATGGTGTAATGAAGCTCACATGGGGCCACACTGGATATTTGTCTCCCTCCTAAAACTGATGGAGATTTTGGAACACACACAGAATCTGGGTTAGGGAGGGAGAAAAAGTAAAATTAGAAAGGCACAGGCAGTATCTCTGTCACCTAATCAACCCAATCTACTGTGCTCATTTTTACCAGAACAAGAATATGCCTCAGTCCCAGCAAGAAGTCTGTGAGAGCTGGCCAGAAAATAGAGGAGAAAACAATCTAAAGTAACTACGAGTTCTTCTGAGATGATCTCACTGCCCATGTATATTCATTGTTTGCTGCTATGCAGAAATATTCTTTCAGTCCTCTTGATGTGGAAGAAGTGAAAATTATAATTACAAAATACAGATATCTTTCATAAAATTAATTGACTAATTTTTAACAGATAATAGATTTTATTGCCTTTGTAGTATTCCTTCAGAGGAACACGTTTGTAAAGCCCATACATATTTATAGGTGCTACAAATATAGAAGTACATAAATATGAAAAAATGCATAGATATATATTCCCTTCCTCTTCTTTCTTTTGCATTGCAAAGGAGGGACAAAGTATGAGCAAAAATATATGTATCAAACCCACGCAGGCTGCAGTAGCTGTGCTGAGGCTGCCAAGGTCACAGGAGAAGGTGATGTTCTGTGTGGCTACCAGTGACAAATATCAACACTAATGTGAGTTTATTGACAAGCACCGTGGTGGAGAGGGCCAGGAAAGTGAGGTAAAGGCCCTGCAGTGCACAGATATTGGTAAAGTGATTTCTCATCTAATAAACGATGCTGCTATGTCCCTCCTGGATTGGGTGTATGTCCTTGAATTATCAGGCAACTCTCCTTTACATGGAACATCTACCTGCTGCTAAACACACCATTATTTAGGGAATGGTGTGAGTTCATCATCATTTACATTTTTCCTTAGATTCAGATACCATCTGCTGCTCTGTTTTCTTTTGCCTAATGTCACAGTCATAAGCATGTAATTACCATACTCCTACTCTTTTTTTTTTCATGTTCTTATTCATTTCAAGCTTAATTTCAGTCAGTTTTTTTCTTTAGCTTTCTTAAACCCTGCAATTATTAGAAGACACTTAATGGGATCAACAGCAATGTTTCATGCTGCAAGGATAAATTTTGAAATGGATTAAATGAGGACAGATGACAAAGCGCTGAAAGCAATCTTTAGACCAGAAAAAATGGAAGGGAAAAGTAGCCTTGTAAAAACTAACAAATCATGGCTTTGTATGTATTAAAAACTCGAAATCTCAGGGGTTTTTTTGTCATAGGGGTAAAACAAGAATTTGCAATCCTGAGAAAGTGTAGACCTTTGTAAATATTAATGTAGAAAAGTGTAACCCTGGCTTTTCCTCTTCTGTCCAAGCTCAGAAAAAAACTCAACATGGATCAATTCTGACCCTGAGAGCCCTGCCAGGTTTGCTGTTTATTTCTGGGCTGTTCTGTACCTTAAGGGGGATTATAAAAATGAGGGAGAGGGACTTTGTGTGCAGGCAGATCATGACAGGGCAGGGGGCAATGGTTTTGAGCTGACACCACCCTCAGAGGGAGAAATTCCTTCCCAATATCCCAGCCATCCCTGCCCTATGGCAGTGGGAAACCATTCCCTTGTCCTGTCCCTCCATCCCTTGTCCCAAGTCCCTCTCCAGCTCTCCTGGAGTCTCTTTAGGCACTGGAAGGAGCTCTAAGTTCTCCCTGGAGCTTCTCCTCTCCAGGAAAACATCCCCAGCTCTCCCAGCCTGGCTCCATATCAAAGGTCCTCCATCCCTCTCATAAAACAGATATTTCTGCAGTGTTTGCACAGCACAGCCACTGGGAAACAATCTGTAAACCACACAGGGGATGTGACACACTTTGGGTCAGCTTGTCATTACCCAATGTCCCAAAAACACTGAATGCCTCACAACCCTTTCCCTGCAGAGGCCTCTGGGCCCCTGGGGTTGTGCTATTTATCTTCTAATGAGCTGCTTCAGGGCTGGGACCAGAGTGGCTCAGGGACCTCCAGGGACACAGATGAGCTCTTTATTTTGGGTTGGGGCTCCTACAGCTCTGGCTGGGCCTCTCTTCTACAGCTCTGGCTGCCCTCTCTTCTACAGCTCTGGCTGGGCCTCTCTTCCACAGCTCTGGCTGGGCCTTTCTTCTACACTGTACATGCTACGAAGTACAAAGGATTAAAATCAATATTTGCATTGTCTGAGGTGCCTCTCCATGCTGGGAACATACCCAGTGTGGTGCTTTCCTTCAGCTTTCCTTGCTGCTGCTTTTCTTCCCAACTCAGGCCAGCAGAAGTTGGAATGAGGCTTTTCATTTGGTTCTAGCATGATGCTAGCAAAAGAAAAAAGTTATATAATGATATGGGTGGCAAGTCCTTTGAAACTACACTTCCTTGCATTTTCCAGGATAATTATTCTGTCTCTGTGAAATCTCCAGGCAAAACTTTCCAGGAATTAATATTCCTTCGCGTTTGCCTTTGTACTGTGAAAGACAATATTTAGGTCCTTCCTGAGGGATGAAAAAAAGTTGTAATGGAGACCTGAGCAAAATAAAACCTCCCCCAGATTCCGAGAGGGAACAGCCTCCCAGAATCCCTCGCATGGTGTTAGCAGGTTTCCTCTGCCTGGAGCCCAGGATGGAGCTGTGATTCTGGGAAATGCCTTCCCCCCAATGTGAGAATATTCTTGTAACACTGAGGTTTGCAGAACCAGCACTCCCCAGCTTCTCCTTTCAAAGATAAAAGTGAAAGCTTTGCGTTTGGAGCATGATTTGTGCCTCACTCTGGGTACAAATTGGAAGTGGCTACAGGCTGAATGGGAATAAATTATTTACATCATGCAGCCCTGGAGCCTTGCTGAGAGCAGGGTGGTCATCCCTGGAGACACAACTTAATGTGTGGGGGGGAAAATGCCCAGGGAAGGATGGAGAAAATGGTTATTTAAAATCATGGGGGGAAATGGCAATAAAAGACAGCACAAAGTAATCGTGTTGGTTAAGTCAGAAATTATTTGATGTCTGAGAATTTTCAGCTCTTCTGGGATCTCTTCTGCTTTCCTACAGTGGAGATTTAACACCTGTATAGGAAGCAAAAGAGCCCTTAAGAGGCCCAAGCTGTGCACTGGAGTGGAATTTAATCTTCAGTTCAAATCTCTGTCTGGAGATCACAGGGAGAGTCCTGGAAATGCTGCTGATCCCAGTGAGTGGAAGGTGTCTCTGCCCATGGCAGGAAGCTGAAATGGGATAATCTTTAAGGTCCATTCCAATCCAAACTATTCTGTGATTCTATGCTGTTATTAAAATTCATTATTAATTATTAATGATTAATCCCTGTAAATCAGCAGAAAAACACATTTCAGGACCAAGAACTTGGACTTTACATGGACAATAAAAGACTCTGCTCTGTGAGAATCAGAAGTTATTCCCTGTGCAGGGTTTGCCACTTGGGTGCAGTTTAGGAAGTCTCCAACCCTGGAACTTTCTGTGGGAACTCCAAATAGGGAAGGAAGTTCAGGGAGCAGAGAGAGGGAATCCCTCAACCTTGGCTTCTCTCCAACTCTGAAACCTGCCCAAGATGCCAGGGAATAACTAAACTTCAGTAGAATCACCTGTATTAAGGCTAAACATATATTCAAGACTAGACATTAGCATTGTGTATTCAGATGCTGCAATTATTCCACTTGTGTTGCTCATATTGCAATGAAGGAATATTCCATGGCAATGGAATTTGTAGCTGTTTTCCCATAATGGGAGGGATTGGTCATTGCAATGACACCACAGGCTTGACTTTTGCAACAATGAAGTGAAACAGACTTTTTAAAACATTAATTTTATATGAAAAAATAGCTCATGCCAAGTCATTTATCATAATCACATTTCATCAACAGTAAAGTTAACAAAATCACAATATACAGATATAGGATGTATTTATTTATATATGTCACTTTGTATTAACCATTTACTCTATGTAATAAAAATATATTACCACATTTGATATGTATCCACAAAGCACAAGCCATTGTAAACAGAACAGACAGCACAGGCCCCATTATTCCAAATTTGAACTCAGGATTAATATTTGTTTTGTTGTATTCCTTTTAAACTGTAGACACAGATGATTTTATGGATTTTATGCCTTTGCATGAATGGATCTGTTCCTCCGGAATATCTCTCAGGAGACTATCAGAGTTTAGCTTACTTGGGACCCTAAAATCCATGGTAACTCATGGCACTCTTGAGTGTGTTGTCATTACAAATAGGTCTGTGCATCCCTTCATCCATGCAATTTAAAAAGGTTTCATTTATATTCCCATTTTCACCCTAAATAAATAGCCCCTGCAATTCCACCCCATTGTTATACAAAAAAAGTTAAATGCAATAAATTATAGTGGTATATTTATAGTAATATAATCAAACATGCCCTATCTACAGCAGCTATTAATGTTATTTCATATCTGTCTTCCTTCAGACTGGCTCTAGGTGCTTTTAGAAAAAGGAAATCATCTCTTTTCAATAGCTGCAAAACAAAACAAAACACTTTAAATAAGCAGACTGAACTTTTATACCTCTCATGATATGAATGGTCCTTACTCACCCAAGCAACTCCACTGTCCTTGCAGCAAGGAGTTGTAAAACCAGCTCCTAACATTTTAATTTTTAAAATCAAATAATCCTCTAATAGTCTAATCTAGGGGCAAAGGTTCATATCTAACTGTATCTGGAAGGGTTTAAGACGTTACATTCCTGCAAGAATTCAGAAGGGAATCATTAGTGATTGCCAAATAGATGGAATTTTTATCCTAAAACAATCCTAAGAAAATAAAAACGCTGTGAAAAAAAATCCTAAGGTTTAGAAAAATGCCCTGTGTATAAATAAAGTTAATCAAGGCACCTCTTAGTTACCTATTTGTATTTTCCAAGGCAATATGTGATAATAGTTTTCAAATCTCTTATCTGGGAAGCCCTATGGTTTCTGCTATAAAACGACCCATTCTTTAATCTGGCTGATGCAGGCAGCTTTGTTTTACTTGACTGAGGCTGGGCACAGAGCACAGAGAACTTGTCCCCAGCCTTGTCCCCTGTTTGCTGTGTGACCCTGAGGGCACCAAGTATTTTACTGACTTTTTCCACACAAAATTCATTAAATTAATGAGATTTCTTCCTTTGTATTCTTTTTTTCTTCTGCTGCTCATTGATCCCATTAGCAAAACAGAAGGAGAATTTACATCTCTGCACAAGGGTTTAGTGCTCAGGAGGTAAACTAAAACACTTTGGTATCTGACAGGGCTTTTTCAAGGTTTTGTTCAAGAGCTCAATGCAAGTGCAATCCAGCAGAGCAGGACAGTGGTGGGCAGCAAGGAGAAGCTGCAGCCAGCTCTGCACCATGGACCTGCTGCATTCCCAGGAATATCTCACTGGATGCTCTGGAATTTCATTCAAAAGCACTGCATCCAAATCCCAAGAGAATGGAGGCTTTTGATTTTTTACTCTTTGCATGACTTTTAAAAAATGTTTGTTTTAAAGCTCTAATTGTAGAATGACAGTGACTAGAAAAGAGTTTTATAATAGCAGAAAGATGGAGAGGGACTTTGGACAAGAGCAGGTAGAGACAGGACAAGGGGAATGGATTCAAACTGAGAAAGAATAGGTTTAGATTGGATATTGGGATGAAATTCTTCCCGTTGAGGGTGGGCAGGCCCTGGCACAGGGTGCCCAGAGAAGCTGTGGTGCCTCTGGATCCCTGGAAGTGTCCAAGATCAGGTTGGACAGGGCTTGGAGCAACCTGGGACAGTGGAAGGTGTCCCTGCCATGGCAGGGGTTGAACCTGATGGGTTTTAATGTCCCTTCCAACCTAAACCACTTTATGATTCTATTATTCAGTAATAATTCCAAATTTAAATCCTTTTCCTACATTAGAAATATAGACATTTGTGACAAACTATAGCAACTTCTTCAGGTCATTAGATCAGCAGTGTTTGCTTAAAACCCAACAATCCTAAATACATATTTACACCACACACACCAGGAGTACAGGTAAGAAGCTGACATTTTACAAAGACTGCAGCAGCTCTTTTCTCCATGTAAACTTTTACAACCTCCCCCAACAGGGACAGCTGCCTCTTGGAGCAGGATGGTTTTCCTAAAAAAAACCACCCATCGAAAATTTTCTCTATGTTGAATGCTGAAAGCACAAAAAGCAAATTAAAAAGAAATGGATTTAAGGCTACAATGTTGTCGTTCTCACTTCTTCAGGTCTGGGGAGGTTACAAAGCTATCATCCCTGATCCTGTGCTCAGCCCTCCCAATCCAGCAAAGCAAACACACACTGACTGTGGGATCAGAATCCAACTGAGCTTTCTGGGCTGATAGTGATTTTGAGAGTCAAGCAACAATGAGCTAACAGAGGTGATAAGTCTCTGTCTCTGCTTTTAAGCTTTGTTTAATCATGAAAACATTGAGTGTGGGGAGAAGACAGATCTAACAGTAGTGAAAAGCAATTTCCAAAGGGTTGTTCCAGGGATATTCACTCTACATGTGAAAATGTGTAGGACAAGAAATTCAGAGCCTTCTTCATTTAGGATTAGGAGAGGTGAGGGAGCTATGAAACCTTAGGCATGTAAGTCCAGAAAAAACTCACATTCTGCAAGTGACCTAAACCTCCTGGACTTTAAGAATTATACTCTCAGGTCATTCAAACAGTGTGAGTAGGTTCCATAAAAACCATCTGGAAACCCTTAGAGTCCTCCCAAACCCAGAAGGATCCTCCAGTGGGAGCTACAGTGCTTTGACAGGATTTTCACCTTTCTCTTTGGAATGAGTGAAAGTCTGAGAGGCTTGGAGAGCTCTCAGGGTGGAAATAGGGCACTGGGAAAAGCCCATTGCAGCCAGGGAATCCTATATAATTGCAACTGCAGCAAAGCCAGTTTGTACTTCCCAACCTCCCTGACCCTCAGCCTTCATCCACATCTATTCCTGCCTCACTTTTGGAACCTCCTCAAGATGTTCTGATACAGCTGTTTTTTGAATTTAGGTCTAAAATGCCTTCTCAAAGTTATTTTATTATAAAACATCCCTGCCACAAGATTTTACTGTTGACCTGAAGCAGACCAAGATAATTTCCTAGATGCATTGGCAAAATTGAAAAGGTAAATCACTATCAGAGGCAGGGATGTGCCTTTTGGGGGCTGAACAAGGTGATTTCCAGAGGTCTTTCCAACCTCAGCTGGGCTCTGATGCTGTGATATGTGTGGCTACTGCAGCAGCAGCTGCCAGGCTCCAGAAGGATTTGTCTGGAGCATTTTTAATGTCTAGATTTTATCTTTTTCAGACATAAAGGAGGTTCTAAAAGGTCTGATTTGGGGCTAGTGAAAAGAGTTTGTTAGGGTGTTCTGATCAGAGATTAAGAACAGGTATAGAATTGAAATGTTTATGTGATTGCCTGACATTGAAAGTGAGCATTTGCACAGCCCTGAATCCTGTTTACATCCTTCCATTTGTAAACACCATTAATACAGGGCCCCACACCTTAAGACAGATCTGGATAAAAAACCTCACTTGAAAAGATCTAGATAAAAAAACCTAGATCTGGATATAAAACCTGGATAAAGTCCTCTGATGGACCCAAACCTCAGGTGAAACAACCAATTATTATTTTGATTTATGTCAGAAGATGGCCTGGTACTTATTAATTGTTCAACAAACCCTTATCAGCCTCTCAGAGCTTTTGCCAAATGCAATTACCCAGATCTTCACATTCAAACTGGCTCAAGAACATAACAGAAACCAGGATCACAGTTCACAGTCAGGGCTCTGAAATTCTGTAAAAACCCTTAAAATGAACAAAGGGAAAAGCTCAGAATCCACGAAAAGACATAGTGGACTACATTCTCTGAATCATCTGCCAGTGTTCTGCCTGCCAAATTTACAAGATATGAAGGAAATGTTAATTGAACATGCTTGTGAGGAGTAGATATTGCATATGGGTCACAGATACCAACAAACAGAAAACTGCATATTGCCTAAGCAGCTGCCCAGATTTGGCACATGCAGCTCCAGATTTTGGGCACACACTGCAGCCAAACTTTACGAACTTTTTCAAAAATATTTAAGTAACAAATGGAAATTTCCCCACCCCGCCCTGCACACGTGTGTGATAGACAAGAGAACAGTTCTGCCTCATGAGCAGAGATCATAAATAGTGTGCATTACGTTTACCATTGTTATTTTAACTCACTGGAGTCAAAGTGTTGTATAGTACATATAATACTCAGCAGACAGATAGTTACTCATATCTACATTCATCACTGAGACACACATTTTAGAAAATTTCGCCAGCTGCCTATAAGAATTCAGCTGAATATGTAGCACTTAACAAGCCACAGTATCATATTTTGAGTATCCTATGAAATGCCATCAGGAAATGTTGGGGTATTATTTTTATTTTGTGTACTGAGGCAGTTTGTCAAGCACCAGCATTTACAACTCCTGCTTGCTTCAGATGGTCAACATATGACAGAGAGCTGATGCAAGGAAGGGGAAATTATATCTATTCTCTGTTATAAGATTAATTATAGAAGAAAGGCACCATGAAAGACAGACAAATCTTTAAACACATACAAGGGGAGAGATTTATTGCTCATGGTGGGATATAAATCAACCAGAGACTGACTGTGATACACAAGCGTAATGAGACAAGTCCAGTGCTGTATTCTCCATCTTTTGCTAGAAGTCCTAAATATATTATGTTTTTGTGGGGTTTTTTATTCCTGGGAAATTATCTTACTCTCATTGAATTTGAAGGTTTAAATATTTCTGGAGCTGCCCTTATTGACATACAAACCTCCCATTGACTTTGCCATCAGCTCCATGTGTAAATTCACAACAGCCATGGACTTTCCTGGTGCAATTTAGTAAAAGTGATCTTGTTCAAACACGCTCAATATAGAGCTTTTTATCTTTTAAACTCAGTAATAATCAACTTTCTAACATCCTGTATTCTAATATAATAATACAATCTATAATCCAATCATCCATATGTCTTGAATCTCTCAATAAACAAGAATTGAACTGGGTGTCTTTATCTGTTGCACCTGAGAAAATTATGTTAAGCCTAAGAAGCAAAATGATTAAAATGAGGTAGACTATTTAATCTGGCTAAGGGCTCATTTGAATGCAGTGTTGTAAAACCTTACTTAAATTCTGTGGCTTTAATTATGTGTGGATTTTAATGTAATTATGCATTTTTTAATAACTGAAATTAATAATTAAGCTGAAAAATTTTGTGTGCATGGTAGCTGATAATCTTCAGATACTAACTGAGGCGTTGCTCCACATTCACTGACTTTGGGGTGAATCCCTCACTGAGCTCCCAGTCTGAGCTTTGAAGCAGAGGCCAGAAAATTCAACAGAGGACATTTTTTGCAACATAGCAAGCCCTTTCCTCAGGTGAGAGCAGGAGACAACTAAAAGGTAACCCCACATTTTTACTACTTGGGGCCTTATTTTCTCAGCATGGCATTGACAGCTGGAATATGAGTGAGGATAGATGGCAGCACAGCCAGTTGTGTCAGCTCTTATTTAAGCTGCCATAGCATTCATGAAGCCTAATTAACCAAGCTTATTTTAAAATCTGGGCATGCATCTGAGTGCATGGTAAATGTTAATAATGTTCCCATGCAGAACTGCAATCCAGAGCTAGAAAGATTTGTACTGAAACCTTCAGAGGTTTGCATGTTCAGATGTGGATTCAGATTATTGGCTCCACTTTCATGGTGGAGAGGGGAACTATTATTTGTGCTCCACTTGCTTTGGAAATTACACTTGAAACTCAGCTTTAGGCTCATCTTTCCTTTAAGTAGGAAAAAGGAACATGATTAATAATGCCTCAGAAAAAGAGATTTGTTATTTTTCCTCCTGGGCACAGGGCCCAGATCTGCAGCTTTGGGCAAAATCCAGCTCTTCAGAGCTCAGATATAGGGAAGGTAGGCAGGAGGCATCCTGGTCTTTCCACCCTGTCTACCATATTCGTATTCTCCTAAAATTTAATGGGGAGAATATTAGTGGGATTCTGGGTAAATAAGTTTAAAAATTTAGAGAAGACATGGCTGAATCCAGCCTGTAACATACTTCAAAACTGTTTTTTCTCCTCCTTCAGTTCTACAGTATTGTTCCAAAAATATATATCAGAAAAGGCTGAGCTGCATTGGGTGCTGGATGAATATTTTTTTTTTAACTTTTCCCTTTAAGATATTTTCTACACATAACCTTCTCAAGCAGCTCGGGTGGGGTGGTTTTTGTAAAGCCACACTGGCAGCTACATCAGAGGGAGCTTTACCTGCAGCCAGTGACAAACACAGCACAAATATTCCCTGTGCAGCTTTTTAGAACAATTTTACAGCAATACCGCTTTGCTCCCATTTCTTTCACGAGTCCCTCTGCTGAGGACTGTTTTTTTAATCTATAGATGCAGCTGCTGGTGGCAATCAATGGGAGATTTGTATTTGTGGAGCCTGCAGGACCACGGATCAATATCTCTCTTCCAGTCAGAGGCAGGAGGTCCAGAGCAGCCTGTCCCCCTTGGATGTGACATGGGCTACTGGAGGGACATGGGCTGGGCTTCACCCTGTCCACAGCTGCCTCCCAAAACCTGGGCAGCTGAGGAGAGCTCCTAGGGATGGGCCAGTTAGTGTTGTGTCACAAATATCACTTTCTGTGTCCCATACCAGGCTCCTCATTCGTTCAGCTGCGGAACGTTGCGGTTGTGCGATTCTCCCGCCAGCGCCGAGGAGTTGATGGAGCTCCTCTTGAGGATCTTGTTGATGATGTCCTTCCACGTCTTCTTGTACTGGTGCCGCAGCAAAGAGTACACAAAAGGGTCTGAGACAGCTTTGCTGTAAGCTAAGCACTTGGAAATGATCCCCCAGTGGGAGTTGATGTGGACCACGGAGGATAATTCAACAAGTCTGGGGAAAGAGGAAGGGTGGAAGAGTGAAATGTTAAAAACAACTCTAAGCCATCAACCCACCCCAAATCCTCAAATTATTGCTGGGCAGTTGCAACAAAAGTAAAGAAAAAAAAGCCATATTCATGAAAATGTGTATACTGTCCTTCTCTTATAAATTTTAAAGACCGCAAATGTATACTTGAGGTCTGTTTGCCCAACTGCCATTGCTTGGTCTTGTGGGAATCATACTCCTCTACCATTAGCAATATAAACATCAGCATCAGCCTGAGCTCGTGGTTCTGAGTCCCCTCTGGAGTATCAGAGCCACCTCACCAGTGCTATCCAGCCCTCTTGGCCAGTCCAACTCCTAGAGGGAGTTTGATGCTTTCAAACGGTTTGAGTTGTAGAAGCACACAAGGAAAATTCATCACTGGGAGATGGTGTGTTGTATCTTGAATTCAAAACCTGGCCAGTTCAAAGGGCAAGGATTCACATTTGCAACAAACTTAGCAAGGCAAAATTGTTAAATCACGAAGGGAGGGGGAGAGGGAAGAGCTGCTCATACCTGCACTGACCCAGATAATTCAATATTTACTGAGAGAGAATTTTTGACAGCAAAATATTGATAACTGCCCATGTCTGTGAGCAACACCAAAGGGCAGCTCCATAGCTGTTAGAAATTATTGATTTTAATAGAGGACAAACAGCCACATGTGCTGTACAGAGCCCCACGTGGCAAATCAGATGTTTGCTGAATCTGTCTGCAGCAGCAAATGTTTTTAAATCTGCCTGGGAAATATTCAATTGCTCACTGTTCACCAGTCAAAGCACCATTTCCAAGGAGCATTCTGAAGGGTGGCTCCTGCAGCAGCAATGACAATAACGTTGGTACTTCAAGCAGTTTAGAGATGAAGATTTTTTCCCCTCAGTCGTTTTATTCCAATTCACCTTTCACTACGACATACTGTTTAAAATAATTCTGGCAAATGACACAGTCCAGTCAATGTGAGAGGCATTTCAGGAGGGCAGGGAATGGAACATGCAAATACTTGGGAATTGTTTGTGCCACTCCACTGGTGCTGCTTGGCTTGGAGATCCCAAAGAATCCCCATCTGTCCCATTTCTCTCTCATCTCGACTAAACAAATGTTCTTTCAACCTCTCCTTGTAACTCATGGTCGTTATCTTTCCTACAAAGTAAGATCAGCACTGAGACAAAATGTTCATCTGCTCGAGTTTCCAGGTGGTCTCATCTGGTGTATTCGCTCTTCTTGAATAAAATGCAGCTTATGACATCCACATTAATGTGCTCTAAAATGAGAATTGACAATTTGGAAATTAATCATCTACCGAGTCATATTTACTTTGTAATCTACCGCGAGCCATCCTTGTTGTTCTCCACTTCATTTATTTGATGCCTACTTCACGTTTTGAGTTTCATCGCGTTGAGTTTCATTTGGATGATTTATTTCTACTGAGTGCTTTACAGATGTGAATTTGATTATGTTTAATTAAATTCAGCGGATGCCTTGAATAACTAAAATATGACAAATTTGTGTCTGAGGCTCCGTCAGTCAGTTCTACGAGACATTAACAATCTCCATTTAAAGCACATCAAACAGACACTTCAAGCTTAGACCTGCTAATTTTACCTTCACTGACTGTTCAAATGAAAAGCCTACACTTCTATTAACAAAATCTTAAATATTTTCCTTGCATTCCATAAGCTTTCTTGACATTTACACATTTTTCAATTCTCATGTATTATTTTTTATAGTAAATTACACTTGCAGTTATCAAGCAGCAAACATGGAAATGCAGCCAAACCCTGAGCTATGCATTTCCATTTCATGTACAAACAATTAAATGTCAGCCTTTCAAGGCATATCACACAATTTATTGCCTTTGAAAGGTTTTGTTTCTCATTTGTGAGGGAAATTATATGCATAGCTTCCATTTTCATGAAATGTTTCAGCCTAAAAGAAGACATTTTCAGTGAAGGAACATTAATATTTCAGTGCTACCTGTAAATTAAATTTTACAGTATCAACTACATAATTCCCTGGCTTGCTTTCAGCCTCTTTTCTACTGTCTGGTCCTCAAATCCTTTTTATTTCAAAGCTGTTAGCTCTTTTTCTGTGATATTTTAGAATATCTGTGATATTCTAAATATATAGAATATTCTGTGATATTTTAGAATTTTTTTCTGTTCATATTTTAGAAACTCATAATTCTGTAGGGTGTCTCATGTCAGCTGGCTATCCAATTATTTTATTTCCCCTTCATTAAACAAATGAGAATGACACGTTGAAGAGCATGGCCTTGATCTCCTCCACACATAATCCACACTGGAAATCCTTTATTTACACTTGCAGTTAATCACTCCACTAAATAATTTTATTGAATATGTGTCCATCCAGCTGGGAGGCTGAAGAACCCAAGTGACAGAAGAATTCTGAGGATCTATAGATGCAGAGGGCAAACTGTTTAAAAATAGGATTTGCCTCCCCTCTGTACCCCAGAGATGATACAACAGAATTTTAATCTTCTTCTGCCTGTTCCACCATCCTCCTCTGTGACCTGAGGGCTTGGGACTCTGAACTTCTGCCTGCTATTACTTCAGGATTTTTAATTTAAGGACAATTTCCTCACACATCGACAGCATTTATTAACTTACATGAGCAAAGTTCTGTATTTCGGTAGGAAATGCCTGGAGTTGGAAATTAATATTAGAAACTGGTATGACTTATCTTCATTTTTCTTATGAAAAAGACCCTTGGAGAAAAGAGGTTTGGAACAAGTCTATTTAATTGCATAATGATAAATACAGCAGAGGAAGAGATGTGTACCAATGGAATATTTTACAAGCCAAGAAACAAGCTATGCCTAGAAAAGTATAATATGGGGGAATACACCTGTCATGCTGGTAAAATGGAAACACTAGACAGGAACAATCAGATTCTGTTGCACCACTTAAGGTCATCCACTGAACAAATGAGAATAATGTTTTCTTGATAAAAGAAATGCCTAATCTGATTTTTACCTCAATGTGGTCTGAAAAACTCTGGTTTATCCAGAGGAGCATTTATCTGTCTGGGAACATGGGCACAACTCCTTCAAGGGTTCATGGAGCTCCTAGAGACAGCTGTTTATTTTTAGTGTGGAAACAGGAAGATGTTCCAGTAAAACTTTGTGATTTGCTGCTGTCAGCCCCCAGGACAGGGAATACTTAAAAGCATGTTTAATTGAGGTGTATCGCTGATTGGAGCTGACTGAGAGGCTCTCCCTCTCCTGACTTCTGACTGCTTGAACTGTGATTGATTGCACCTCTCTTGTGACTTCAAAGCACTGGGCATAGTCCAGAAAACACTACTCACACAATTAAAATCCAATTCTCCTAATCCCCTCCATGTGCACACCTTCAGCCCTGTGTGTGAGGCCAGGGAAAGCAGGGGATGAGTATCCAGGAACACCCAGACCTCAGAGTGACCTGCAAATGTCCTGCAAGGTCTCCCAGAGAGCTTGGGAGGAGAAAGCAAGCCAGGGAATTATGTAGTTGATACTGTAAAATTTAATTTAGAGGTAGCTTTGAAATGTCTAGTGATCCCCCTAGACAGGTCAGAACTGAAAAGGCCACGAATGTGGGAGACTTCACCCCTCCTGACATGCCTGGCCAGCTCCCAAACCAGCCCCAAAACATCCTCATGCATCCAGGGCCTGTGTTTTGCCTCTCCTCCTCATCCCTCTCAGTGGAGAAGCTGCACCTCAGCAGAGCAACGTTTCAGCGATCCTTGCACAGACTAAAGAGAGGAGGCTCAGGGTTTTCCTAACCCCTCTTGTCTATCTTAAGGCTACTGGGACACAAAGTGGGACACCGTGGAGTGAAGAGGAGGTGGGGAGGTGGTGCCTGAGTACTGAGATGCCTTTCGAGGAGCATAAAAATACTCCTGACAGCTCTGGTTAGAGCACTCACTGTCACTCAGGAGGAGCTGCCAGCTATTCTGTGGCTGGGAGGATTTTCATTAAGTTCAGAGACCAAACATAAAAGAAAAGTAACCATTTGCAAAAAGTCAGATACTTTATATAGTTTGAGAATTAAGGCTAAATGTCCTTAATTACAAATCCTTTAATACCATTTAAGTGTGTGGCTTGCAGTGGTGTCTTGTGGCCACTAAGTGAAAGTGAGGGTAATTATAGTAAATTACTTTTATTTTCTAATTCTGGAAACTCAGGTTATTATACTGAATTGGAAAAACTCAGGGTGGGCTATGTGCTCACTTGTATTGGCTCTTAATCCAGCTGTTTCAACGATTCTTGTAAGGTGAATTTGACTGAAGTCAGCCCCACTAATTTCTGTTTAATAGTATTGAAATAGGAGATACTTTAATTTTTTTCTTTCTTTCTCTGTTGTGCATAGCAGCATCTCAGTTTTTCCAGAGCCTTTATTAAAAGAATGCAAGCTGTAAATTTCCTTCAACAGCTAGATAACTTTTTTCTGGATATACTCACTTTCTAATACTTTATATTTCATAGGAGTAATTTAGTGTTTTCCACAGGAGCCATTTCCAGAGATAAGCTGGTGGATAGACATCTGGCAATGTCTATCAAAATCAAAATAACTCTTTTTAGTTGTGAGCCAGCACAGCTTTGCTATTTGATGTTTATGACTAATAAACTCTACCCAATCAGACAAAACTGTTGTTTAAGTCTGTGGAACATGTTCTCACCTCAGCTAGATCTTGCTGAGCAGATTTTTACAGTCTGAGCTGTTCAAACAAATGTTTCCCTGGAGATCAACCCCTGGACCAGGGAGTCAATCAGAGCAGTAGGTGACAACTGAAAAAAGGTCTGCAAAACCTCATGGACTGAAATCCTAAATCCCTCCTGTGCAAGCAGCACATGGGCTGGGCTGAGTGAGCAGAGTCTGACCCATCAGGACTGAGGGGAGAAGCACTGTGGCATTCTACATCATTTGTTAGCTCAGTAAACACAATCTCTGCCATAGGAGTGGAAATGGTCCATCCAATTTTCCCAGAAGCCTGGAATCCTTTCCTGGCTCAGAGCTCCCTACTTCCCTGAGTTAGGAGTGCATTTCAGCAGCCTTTCCCAGGATGGAGGTTCACACTTACCTTGTAATTACATAAGGTGCAAAGCAAAGTATGAAAGTACCGATAAAGGTACTGATTTTCTTGGTCGCTCGCTGCCTCCGCCTCCTCTGCTCTTCCAGACAACGCTCTCGCACGCTGTGGGGCATTCAACACAAACATCAATCAGAATATCAGGCAGCAATTTGCAATGCCTTCACTGTGGAGTGATGGAAAACAATCCTTCCTGAGTCTGTTATAATTGTAAGCCAATACCACTGCATTTATGTGGGATAATACCAAGTATTAGTGCATTTTCTTACCACCCTACCCTTTGCAAAGTTGCTGATTGTACATTTATGTGCATCCACCCCCATTATATCAACTGATCTATAGGAAATTTGGTGGAATTCATCCTTGAATTCAGTTTGCAGCTCCTTTTGGAACTAAACTGTATTTGTTCAGTTCAGAGATTTGGCAAGTATCCAGTGTGGGATGGGCAGCACACTACTTCCCTGGAAACAGCGATTCCAGCACCACTGCCTTGGAGAGGAGAAACTCCCAGCAAGATTAGCAACAAAGCAACAAAACCATAGTGGGGAAAAGAATAGTCTGAACCTTCAGCTCAACGTGGGGGCAGTCACTGTGTCCCGTAGCTGTGAGTTGTGTGGCCATAAATATTCCATCAGCCCATGCAGATCCACAGAGCTGCTGTGCTGATTGCTCTACAAGGCTGGAATTGTTTAATAAATCCACAGTGCTGGGATATCCTCATTCCTCACCTCAAACCAGCCCCATTTCTGACTAAATAGGTGCAAATTAGTCACACCCTGGGGTTTTTCCTACCTATGGCATTTTAGGATGAGAGCTTCCCCTTTGAGATTCCCTTTGGTGGTGTCAGCAGGACACTAGAGAGCTCCAAATTCCCTTGCTGTGCCAGCAAGGAGCACAGGGCTGAGACCTTGCTTTCACTGCAAAAATATCTGAAATCAGCCCATTTGCTTGTGAAAACAGTGATTAATGTGAAAGCTCATCCTCTTCCTCTCTCTGCTGAAGTGACTCTTGTGCTCCCTCTGCTTTCTGAGGGAAGTGGATGAGTTCCTGTCTGCTCCAGACAGGTGGATGGGATGAGCAGCACTGGGACTTCCCACAGTGCCAGGACTGCTTGTGCCTAAATAAATCCCTTTGGAAAGGGCACAGCCAAAGCCAGAGTGCCATCCTGAGCCCTCGCTGTGCACATGGCAGTGCTGCCACATGTTGACTCCTTGCACAGATCTCACAGTGACAGTCACTTCTCAGGCAAAAGGAATGGGCTGGCCCGTGTCCTGCATTTATATACATATTTAAAAAAAAAACCGAACTGTTTGGCATTGGTCTCTTCATATTTGTTGTAAATTTTTAATTGATGACTCACTTTCAGGCTCCACACTCTCCCAGCTCTGAGGCTTGTGGCCATACCCTTACATTATTTACTTCATCTGCAAATGTTTTATCAACATCCAAACACATGTTATGTCCTAAGGATCTCAGTGTGTTTCAGTGATCTCTGTGGCAATGAGTTCTTATGTTCCTCTCTGGTTGTGCCAAAGAAATGGTGTTTCTTTTGTTCCATTCCATATTTTGTCTTATATTGCTGGTCCCCAGAGCAGCTATCATGATGTGATGAAATAAACACCCAAGGAAAAGTTTGTTCTCCTAACAAATTTTCTTTCTCTTAAATATGACACATTTAAAGGTATTACATGTTCTAGATGTGAGTTATTTGCAGCTAGAAATGACAGATGAAAAGGAAAAAATCCACCTTTTTGAGGGAACCTATGTGCTTTCAATTCTGCAAGAGCTGGGGAACTTGGAGTATTTTTATTTGCAGACAGATGATCTTAGAATTTCATGAGCTTTGTTAAATACCTTCTTAAATTCATAATATCTGAAGTACATGGTAATATAGGAAAGTGAATCCCCAAGGCAGGTTCAATTAGGGTGTTGTTTGGGAGGACAGGGTGGTGTATTTTTTATCTCTGTTTCCTCAGTTACATCTTTTCCTTCCTGGCACATCCAAAGCTGTCTCTCACTCCTGGAGCTCACCCATGACTGTCCTGGTAGACTTAAACCCATTTCTTTTGTTCAGCCTTTCCAGATGTATCCAATAAATACCAAAGCACAGAGGAAGGTATTTTATCTTCATGTAGACAATGTACACAGATGAATATTTTGCTTTTGCACATGCTTTCATGCTCTAAGATAAGACATATATGAGTTCCACCAGTGACATCAGTAATAGGACAGGATTATTGACTAAGCTTTCATTTAAAGATTTTAATTCTCTGGGAAATCTGAGATATATCCCTTTGAAGGTTTGGTACTTTAAACAAAGTTTATGAGATATTGGACCTTAAGATACGTAGAGCTGCATACACCAAAAAGATAGTATAGATACTTTAAGTGAAGAAATACATGGGTTAAGCCCTTAAGTGAAGTTTTGCCCAAATCTCCCCCAATACCCAAGATATTTTGGTCTTAAGAACAAAGAAAAAGCAGGATCCACTAAAAAAGCCTAAGCTAACTTGAAAGGATCTATGCCCTAAACACTCCCACAAATTTGTATGGTATTTGGAGGTTTCCTTTGTGCTCATCTTGAATGATCTTCAGGAGATCACTCGTGTCTTTCTAAGTCACAGGTAATAAAGCCATCTGTCACCACGCCTGTCACCAGACCCCCTGCGGGGGGATTCTGAGTCATAGGAAGCAGAGAATTGTCTGTACTTATTTCCCAGCATTGAAATGAACCTGCAAAGAGCCAGAGGAGTCAGAGTAGTCTAAAGTGGGACAGCCACCAGTTCTGCAATCTAGAAAACAAGCTGAAACCCTCTTTCCTTAGTGAGAGGCATTAGAATAACCTGATGCCAGAGGTAAGAGTCAGAGGTGCAGGTTGCTCACAGCAAAGTGGATGTAAAGCTCTGTCTCCCCCAAAGAAAGCATCATTTCCACAGCCCCACTGAATCCATCCCTCAGTGAGAGGATCACAAAATGCACAAACACCCTCAAATCAACCTCAACCAGGAAAAAAAATGCAGAGGGGAGGGAACAACACTGAGATTTTTGCCCTTTTACTAAACTTTGCCGTGCAGTCCAGGCATACTTTTCGCATTAGGCAAAACGAATGCAGTTTCCAACAGCCCTGGTGGGTTTATGGCACTTTCCTGGGAGTAACCAGCACATCTCCTCATGCTGCAGGAACTCAGGCAGTCGAGGCACAGTTCATCAGCCAGACAGCACGTAGGGCAGGAGGGTGTTTTTTTCCTCAGTGTGACTTGGTGAGTAAGGGAAGATTTATACCTGTATTTCTCAAGAACGGCAACAAGACTCGCCCGAAGTTCTGCTCTGCATTCTTGGTCAAGAGACAGCTCAGACAGCTTAACAGGAGAATTCTGAGCAAATGTTTCTGTTCCTCTGAAATGTGCTGCCCTGCCCTGATCCTTTCAGATTTATTGTCTTAGCCTCAGGCATCCCCAAAACATGCCCTGGTTTTGAGGACAGCCCCATGTGCTCTGAGCCTGCAGCTCTGCTCCTGGCTGGCTGCAAATGGTCCAGTGGTCACCTCCAGCTCGGGGAGCAAAGGGCAGCAGGGCTGGTCAGATGGGATGTGTGGTGTGGCACTGCCCTCTCTGTCTGCTCCCTGCTTTCCTCTCTTGCAGGCAGATTTCTTCCCTGTATCACACCCCAAACCTGCATCCCTTCCAGAGCTATACATTGATTATTCAAGCAAGATGTACAGCTTGTGCAGAATTCCACTTTTGCACACATTCCCCTCCTGCTTTGGTGCTTGCCTTCCAGCCCACAATCCTCCCAGTCCCTGGGGACCTCTCTCCTCCTGTGTAGGCACAAGGGACTTGCCTAAAACCCCTCGTTTGAAATGAGCTTTACACATCCCTTGTTTGCCACATTAACATTGCTACTGAATTCTCTCTCACTTAAGATTTAAGCACAGGCATTCGAGCGCGTGAATTTTGCAGATGGAATTCCCTTAGGATTCTGCCTTCAGGAATGATAAAGTTACAGAGAGCACAGCAATGGGGAAACTGCTGGGAAAAGGAGCAGCAGGCAGCATTCAGCTTCCCTTCCAAACTCCAAGGGATGTGTGCAGCCTCCTCCCTCCCAGGGATCCAGCAATGTTTTGGGCTGACAGTGCCCAAAAAATGCAAAGCTATCGACAGCTAAATCCACCTTTGGAGACAAAGGGCAGTGATCTGATTACCGTCTCAAAGGGAAGTGCATGCTTAGCTAAAACTGCCTGTTTCTTTGCTCTCCCTCCCAAAACAAGTCCTTAAACCTCACAAAAAATAAGTTCTGCAATCAGATTTAAACACACACGAAAAGAAACGTGCAGAATAGAAACCAGCCGGGAGGATGCTTGTTTTCTCCCCCTCCCCATCCCCTGCTGTTAGACAAATTAGCCTGTATTTAGCACATCACTGAGCCCCCTCCTCACTCCTCCAGCCGTGAACAGGGGCAGGAAGCTCACCTGGGATGGATGTCCACGAGCAGCACCAGGGTCTGCATGGTGATCACGTCGATCCGCTTACAGTGGAACCGTGCCACCTTCAGCACTTTGAGATATGTGAAACACAGGACCACGAGGGACAGGAGGAAGCTGAGGGCGTGAAAGACCCCAGTGAAAATCACAAACTGTGTCCTCTCCTCCGGTCGCTTGTTGTAGAGCGTGCAGGAGGCGTAGAGGTGGTGGAAACCCACCCAGGAGAGAGAAGCTGCCACGATGGGGAAGGACGCCGAGTGCAACCACGTGTAGCTCAGGATGAGAGCAGCATCTCGGTACCTCATCTTGGAGTGATAGCTCAGAGGGAAGACCACAGCAATCCACCTGTCGATGCTCAAAGCTGCCATGCTCAGCATGGAGTTGGTGGTGAGGAAAGTCTCCAGGAAGCCCACGGCGTGGCAGACCTGATCTCCGGCCGGCTGACCCTTATAAATGATCCCAGCCAAGGTCAGCGGCATGCTCGACACGGCCATCAACAGGTTGCAGAAGGTGAGGTTGAGGATGAACAATCCCGGGACCTGCTTGCGGATGTCGGCGCTGTACAGGAAGCACATCAGCACCAGCACGTTGGCCAGCAGGGCCACGAGCATCAGCACCACCACCACGAAAGCCAGCAGCAGCTCCCAGATGCTCATGGTGCGTCCAGTCACAGCAGGGACATCTCTGCAACTGCGCCTCGCCGGCTCCTGGGGACCATGGCGTGAGGTGTCCCCACCTCGCCCTCCTGCCCAGCCTGCTCCCTCCCGTGCATGCCCTCCGTGTTTTTAGAGGAGCTGCAGTTTTCTCCTCCAACCTCCCCCTCCTCGCTGCTCCTTTCCACGTCAACGCTTCCCGAGACGTGCACAAAAGCACTGGGAATGCCCATCAAACTGCAAGGAGGGCTTAAAAAATTTCAGCAGGACTGAACCACTGTCTCCAGTTGGTCTATTTCGAGGAGAGCGCGTTATTCTGAGGAGCTGCTCTCCTGAGATCCCTAATTATCAGCCCCAAGCTTGCAAGCAATCCACCGAGTGAATTGTGCTCCCTTTCTCCCTTGCTTTCTGCCTCTCTCTCCCTCTCTGCCTTTCTCTCCCCTCCCCTCTCCTCCAGCCCTCACTCCCTTCCAGGCTGAATGTAACCTGCTTTTTATGATCACAGATAAAAACCCCATTAATGGATTAAAGCATGCACACTGCTGGTGATTCGCAAACGTGATTATGTCATCCCTGCTCCACAACCCCTCCCCTTCTCCTTGCGACTGTGACTAGACTTTCCTCAAGAGAAATCCCATGCTTTCCTTTAATTGATTTAGCCATTAATTTGCAAACAGCCTTGTAACCGAATTCCTGCACTCCAGTGGATTTTCCTGCGTTTCAGAGCATCACTTGCAGTGCTGCTGCTTGCACTCAGCCAGGGCAGGGGTTTTCTTTTTCTCCTCATTAGCTGTGCTTAAAGAGATGGGGAGAAATGGATATATTCTGCTACTTCTCTGGAGCTGTCATTAGGCTACGGGAATGGTTTTACTGCTCTGGTTCAGCACTTTGCAGTTCGTTGTCTCCAAATCCGATGCGGAGGAGGAAAGTGATTGCTTTCCCTCCTCCTTTAAAAGCAGGGAAATCAAAGCCCAGATGCCAGTGCCACATGCCCAGGGTCACAGGGCAGGTGAGGGGCAGAGGCAGCATCGTGCTGTAGGTAGCTCTGTTCGCTCAGCCTTTCTCCTCTCCAGCAGTTTTTGCTTCCTCCTAATCAAAGCCTCCCTCCCTGTGAGGGTCAGCATCCTGTGAGATCAAAACCAAACAGCAGCTTGGCAAAGGGAATAGGAATGAGCCTGCCTTGCACATAATTAGGTGTCAAAATTAAGTTTGTTTTAAAGCACGGAGCGGGAGCTGTTTCCTCGCTGCTTTTCCTGTCTCTTTAAGTCAGTTTTAACTGGGGAGGCTGAGAGTTTGTGAGCAATCAGGACAGCTTTCTGATCAAGGCAGCCAAGCTTTAATCCCTGCACAATAAGAAGGCAAAAGATAGCCTGCAGCACAGTTATTGGGGCTTGGTAAGTGCCTCTGCACGTGTTGGAGCGCTCGATGCTCGGGCAGTTTTCCCTCAGAGCTCTCCAGAGCTGTGCATCTCCATGAACAGCAGCTGCTCACTGCAGCTCAGGAGCAGAGCTGGCACCCTGCACGCTGCCAGAGCTTGGCATGTTGGAGGAAAGCCTCCCTCACTTCAGTTTTGGTTTGTTTTGTTCACAAAAGCCAGGCTTGAAAGGGCTGATGGAGTTATCAAAACCACGAAGGAGTCCAGCTCTGCCCATCAGCCCTGAGAGCTCCCTGTCTGCAGAGCACAACTCCTCACGCTGAGGGGATGAGGAGTAGACTTCAGTGTCTGCCTCTTTTCCAGAGCCAGTGAAATGGTGGAGTGACCATCCCTGGAAGTGTTCAAAAAATGTGTGGATGTGGCATTTGAGGACGTGGTGGTGATGTTGGGTTGATGGCTGGACTTAATCACCTTAGAGGGATTTTCCAACCGTAGTGATTCTATGAGAAAAGCCCAAAGGTCACCCCTTCTTTAAATAAGAGGGGTTTTTACCCTCTCTGAAGAGGTGGACTAAGGAAATGAGGGAGAAAATGAGGGTTTTGCTGCTGCTTCACAGCACCAGGACCTCAGCAAGTTTCTTCTTTGGGTAGGAAGCAACAGCCCTGCTGAGAGGGATCTTCTGGTATTCCCAGCCTGAGCAGGGTGTCTGTGTGACACTCAGGGACAGCTCAAAGCTCAGCAGGCAGAAGCAGCTGCAGGACCACAGGAAGGTGCTGTGTGAGTTGAGAGTCACTGTGAAGAAAAATGTGGGAAAACTTGCTGTGAGACTAAGAAGAACAGGGGAAAAAATGGGAAAACCTGGTGATATATATATATATATATATATATATATATATATATGTATGTGAGAGGCAGGTACGCTGTGACAGTGGAAAAGGGGAATCTCACTCCCACTTGGCATCAAGGTGATTCCTGACTGTTCTTCCCACACTCAGAGTCCTGCTGAGCTCAAATGAGCCCTGCAAGACCCCCAGCTACATCAGGACTGGGGAATCCAGGCTTTTCTCCTGCCTTCAGTGCACGAGGCAATGGGTTTATCAGGGTTTCCTGACACAGCATGCTGTTATCCCTCCAGTGAGCTGTGCTGCCTCCAGGATTGGAAAGTTCTGCTCCTGAGTAATTCCCTGCTGTGATGGAGGTCTGGCAGCAGTGTCGAGCCTGGGGAACAGGGGGGGAGGAAATTTACGCCTGGAGAAAAAGGATTAGGGATGACAGTCGGGAAAAGAGGATTCTCCCTAAGCGATGGATGTGAAATAATGGGAGGCAGAATGAAAGAGTTCAGTGAGGCTGTGATGGAACATGGAAGGTCAGATTTGGAGGAAAATCTACACTCAAAGGGAATACCTTTGTAGATTCCAGGAGGAAGCTGAAGTTTTTTCTCTGTGTGTATTTTTATTCTGAAGGCCCAAGTGATTTACATAACTAATTCCCCTGCTGCTAATCCCTGCAGCAGAGGAGGTTTGCTGAGCACCACTGGGTTTATTTCTCATGTGCACCTGAGGGAGCACGATGGACTCAGCAAATGGCTTTGTTTGATACAAATCAGGAGGAAAGAATCTGCTGGGCATCTGTCGAGGGTTAACCCCAGCTGGGGACTGAGCACTGTGCAGTCACTGCCCCTTCCCCAGGGAATAGAATCCTGGGATGGAATCCTGGGATAGAATCACAGAGTTGTTTGGGTCAGAACAGACCCTAAGACCACTTAGTCCAAGGAAGACAAGGAAGATCTTTAGGCACTCATGGGATTTGACTTTGGTCTCTCTTCAGCCACAAACCCTACAAATCCTTGGCAGGGTTTCTTGCTGGAGGCAGAAGCCACAGCTGTCCCTGTTGGGGATGTCAGAGGTGACCTTTACACCTCCCCTCTCACCTTCACTGACCAAAAATTAATTTCCTTCAGCCCCTACTCTTCCTAGCCCCAGACAACAAGCATCACCAGTGGATCCTTGCCTGGCTCCTTCCTCTCCAGCAGGTTCCATGTGTGGCACACTGGGATTAACTGGGATTTCCCAGCCAGCCAGATGGTTTCTCTTGGGCCACCACTCTGGGGATGTGGGGAGAGAAACTCCACTGCTTCACCTCACAGCCAGGACAGCTCCACAGCTGCTCCCCAGAGCCCTCCTGGTGAATTATTCACGCTCGGGCTGTCACTGCCGCTTTGCTTCACGGAATTAAAGAAACATCAGGGCTGGAGGCACATGGCTGGTGCTCCTGGCACTCCTGCCTGCTGGATGGGTTTTTAAGGACTCTTAGGGCAGCTGAGGAAATCAAAGCAAGGCAGGAAGAGCAGGAAGGCATGGGAAGCTTTGAGTCAGGGAGGTTGGTGGGTGGGTGTGTGTGTAGGTGGACAGCAGAACTCTGCCTTTCCCTGAGCTCCTTCAGAGCCAGGTGAGAGTTTCCTTCCTGGGACCCATCCGGGGATGAGCAAGCTCTGTGACTTGGTCCCTCGGTGTTATTCTGGCAAATACAGGATGTTAAATGACATATTCCAGCACGGGGTTTGGTTCACAACTCATATTTTAGAGTCACTCCATATCAGCACCGTCAATGATGCAGATATTGAGTCACACTTCATCCTCACACAGAGCTCTGTTAGAGCAGCATTCCCTTAAAGGAGGGAGTGCGTGGATGGACCTGATTTATTTGGTTTACCTCAAAGACCAAAAGGGGGGCTCTAAATAGAGCTTGGTCTATAGATTTTAATTGCACTGCCATTTCTCACCCCAAAAACTATTTGTTAACAAAAAATAATTGGCTGTATTTTGTTTCTTTTAAAGAGAACAAGAGACTTCTAGTCTGGTTTTCTGATGTGTGTTTTTTTTTTTTTTTTGTTCTCAACCTATTTTTACTCCTCGCCTCTTTCTTAACGCTAATGAATAAAAGAGTAGCTAATGGGAAAATTAACATCTTTGAGAGATGTTGAAATACTCCAATTAAACAAACAAAATGCCGTCATACTTAAATTAGAATTAAATTAGTATATCCACAATATTGCAGCCTGTAGAATAATATCATTACTTAAGGTTAGAATTATTCAGCACACACCAACACCCTTTCTGTTTCAAACCTTTCTAGAAAGGATGATTTCCAGCCTCCAGGAACGGTTAGAATGTTATTATAGACTATTAGCTGGTTTGGGTTTAAATGGACCTTAAAGCCCATCCAGTGCCACCCCTGCCATGGGCTTGAGGAGATTCAGGGAGCTCTACCCAAGTGGGAAGGTGATGGAATTGAAAGGCTTTTATTCCTGGAAAGTAATGAAGCTCAGGGTGACCTCTCATAATGCCACCCATGATCTGCTGTCACTCCGGGATTTAAGCTGTCCTGGGAGAAGCAGTGAATATTTGAAATGCAGATGAAGAAGAAAGACAGTCGCTAATTAAAAGACCTCAAATATTCCTGGTTGTCTGAAGACAGGTGATGCAAATTAATTCCCAATTCTTGTGGAGTGAAGGCAGGATAGAATTTGCTCGATGTTACATTTTATATTGGTCCTGTAAGTGATATAAGTGATATAAGTGACACCTGTCACATCTACTCTGCTCTAGATAGAATTTGTTCGCTTTACCCTGTACTCCTTCAAAATGTCAGAGCAGAAATCACTTTTGTCACACTTGCTCTTTTTAGATGTGTGGTATTTCAATTTCCTCTTGTTTTAAACTGGGCTGGCTCCCTCTCACTCAGCAAAGATGAAAATAGAGGCTTGAACAGAAGGCTTTTAAAATGATACGTAGATGTCAGTGCTTGCTTCTATATAAAAAGTCATACATGAGCATGCACCCTTGTAAACTTCCATTTAGCAGCTAGCTAAGTGTTTTATTTTTCATCATTTCTTTTATTATAACAACTTTATGTGGATATTCACATCTATCCACTCCTTTGCATGAAATGCCCATTATTAATCTTGTTGTCTTGTGATTGCAATACTCGCTTTTTGCATCTTTGTTGGTTTGGGGTTTGGTTTCTTTGGTTTTTTTTTTTTTAACTGAACAGAATAGCATTTCTGCTCTTTCTAATAAGTTCTGCAGGGGAGGAGGTTATGATACATATGGGGATGATCTAACCAAATGTGTCTGTTTTATTAACGAAGGATATTTGGATCTTTGCCGCAGGCTGGGCAGAAGAGTTTGGGTTCAAAAATACATTTAATTTCCATGAGCATATATATATTTTTTTTGCAGAGCTTGGTTTTGCTTTGCCTCCCTTACTCTGCTGGGATTTGGGACTTCAGGGCTTAACTCCTTCTGTGTCACCTGCAAATTCTCCACCTGATTGCTTCACTAATTTAAATATGCTGGAAAGCTTATTAATGCCATTCCAGCTTGGGGAAAGGACATCCAATTCATTTTCTCAGGGACTAAAAGACTCACTCCAAAGCAGTCTATTAAAGGCTTAAGTTATGTTCCTGTAACAGCTCTTTTGGGTCAGTGATTCCCTTGGATCTGTGATATATTGACAAGGTTTTATAAGGCTTTTTCTCACTGGCAGCTCTTCTACAGGTCCACTAGGTTTAAGGACTTTGAAATTCTAATTTTAATTATTGATTTAACTGACTTGCCATGGTAATGAAGGAATTACGCAATCCCCTCCCTGAACCCAGCAGCCTTTTAAAAATACATGTTTTATTTCCAGGCCACAGTTTGGGAAGCACTGTTAACGAGGAGTGGCCTGCCCTTGCCATCAGCTCAGCTTTCTCATTTGAAAATGTTATTAGTATAAAAGGGTTTTGGTTAGAACCTGTAAATCTAAGTCAGCGTTTTACAAGCAAAATAGAATTGTAGAATGGTTTGGGTTGGAAGGGACATTAAAGTTCATCCAGTGCCACCCCTGCCATAGCAGGGACACTTCCACTGTCCCAGGTTGCTCCAAGCTCTGTCCAGCCTGGCCTTGGACACTGCCAGGGATCCAGGGGCACCACAGCTTCTCTGGGTAAATGGAGAGCAAAAAGAGGTGAATTCTCACCACACTTGGTTTCTGTGTTAACCCAAAGCAACGATGTGGTCATTGACCACAACCAGCAGGTTCTGAGGTTGACACTGGAAATCACCACAAATGCAGCTGTTTTGGCATTTCCTTGTAAGCCAGAAAGATTGATCACTGACTGCTCTTTGAAAACAGCATTGCCTTCTTTTTTAAATTATTAAGATCACAAGAAACTGGAAGAGCAAATCCTGAGATTATTGGCACCAAAGAGGACCTTAGCTCTGAGATATCTCATTTGTAGCTCCAGCAGTTTCTTGTCACAGCAAACATGACATTCATTTCATGGCAGGTCAGGTGTCATGGCTCTCCTTGGGCCTGGAGCAGAGTGTATTCCATATAAAATAGAAATGCAAAATCAGTGAGTTATGTTAAATTCCACAAGGGTTAACCTTTTTTTTTTTTTTTAATTTAGTAGCTCAACCCTCAGGAGTTTCATATTTTACCACATGTTCAGGAGCTTAGCAACATCCCTCATCTCTCCACTAGTGTAGAGCACAGGGATAAAAACTCCTCTGAAATAGTCACAGCCTTTCAGTCAACGATACCTCTGCCTTGTCATCTCCTTTAATTTTTTTTTTTCCAAGGCAGTAAATGTTTAAAATAACCCAAACAATGAAATAGCCAAGTATTGGCTGCTTCCTCCCCAGTCCACGTGGAATCCAAGAGAACTTGTGCAAAACTCAGGCAGAAAGACAGAGCCAGACTGGTGTCCAAGCTCAGCAAGCTCCTGATGGAAAAATTTGGAAAACTGCCCAATTCACTGCAGCACTGTGCATTTATTAGCTGTAAATGAACAGGGATACCATCAGTTTATTTTTACCAAGGACTCCTGACCTGTCTCAAAGGAGTTCTTTCCATGGGAAAAGTTAATTGAATCCACATTCATACAGGCTACTTCCATGTCTGCTGGTTAATCCATTTGTCTTTTTAAAACACTCTTCTGATAAAGGTTCAGAGAAATCCTGAGAAAAGGAAAAAAGCAAACACCCAAGAAGATATAAGGTTTGTGGAAGGAGCAAGTGAGGACAGAGACTTCTAAGTGAGCTGTTATATCCTTTATATCATAATATTCTAAAACAATTTTTTGCTTTTCTTGTATTAAATTTCACCCGATAGCTGAGATCCTAGCCACAAAATCCAATTACGAGGCAGAAAAGAAGAAAGTGATGAAGTTTTCTCTATGCCCTTAATCACTATTTGATTTTTATCAACCCAAGGCATAATAAACATCACCTGCAATTATCTCCCACGCAGAAAGATGACTTCCTTTTGTCAGGAATACCTGTCATCCAGCCCCAGGAGCCCTGCCTTGTTATTACTCAGGGCTGCAGGAACACCTGCGTTTTCTTGGCAAGCTCTGGAGATGAAAATGGTTTAACAGTGTTCATGTAGGAATTTCCTCTGCAGTCCTGAGTGCCTCATTGATCTGCTGGTTGGAAAGAGAGAAAAATTCAAGGAGTTTCTGACTGATTTCTTTCCCCAGTGTTGAGGTGTTCCTGCTCTTCATCACAAGTTTTAGCTTTATTATATTAGCTCTAAGTCCCCACTTTTGTTATCTGTGGGAAAGGTGAAGCTCCTAAAGATTTGGACAGAAAGCTATAATTAGGGATTTGCTTTCCTTACAAAATGCTGATTTTTTTCTCTCGTGGGAAAGAAAAAAATGTTAATTATCACTAAGAAAAGGGTTTTTTAAATTTCCATTGGAAATCAGTACTTTTTAATTTAATTTATTTAATTTGTTTAATTAATTTATTTAATATTAATTTATTTAATAAATTAAAATAGAATTTAATTAGCTTCAAGGAGTTGTTCCTCCTCATCCTGTGAGCCTGGGAGGTGAGGAAGCAGTGCAGGAGGAGAATCTCCACACCTGGAGACACCAGCAATGTCCCTCAGCCCCACAGCCAGATGATGCTGCAATTTTTTTCTTCCTGTTACACTTTTTGAAACAGGAACAATGTCTTCAGAAATGGCTTTAAGTGCAGAGAAATTGAGGTTGTCTTAATGCAAACCTTCTGCAGTATTTCCTCATTTGCAAACAGTGCTTTTGCCTTGGATTTCCAGCTATCACAATTCCTCCTCCCAGACATTTTTCCCCCTATTTTTGATGCCAGCTGGGTAAGGTCACAGTGGATTTTAAATTTATTTGGAATTCATTTTCTTCTAAAATTCCTTGCAAACCTTCTGATAGTTCTTCCCTGTTGGTGGAGGAGAGAGACCAAAACTCAGATCTCTTACTTTCCTTCCTTTTTTTCCCATCAGATTTCTTCAACACCTGACTGTCTTTGGTGCTAACTCGAGGGGAAGGAAGAGCATTACAATGAGTTCCACTGGAGAGCTACACTCCCAGAATAAAAAGTTCAATCCAATTAGCAGAAACTGCATGTCTGCTCCTCAGGAAATGCTCCAACACACCCTGGCAGGGCAGAAATTCCAGTGCCAGTGAGCCCTTTCAGATCATGGGATCACAGAGAGGTTTGGGGTGGAAGGAACCTTTAAAGGTCATCTCCTTCCCTGTGTGTTACTCAGAGGTGGCAACAGGATTGAAAAGGCAGAAAATCCAAATCTTTTGATTTCAAAAAGCTGGACAATTTCTGCCCATGAGTTTCCTGTGCTCTTCGACATCATTTCCAGAGGGAAATCTCATAGGAATTTGCCCATTTTAGGGACAAATAAAAACCATCCTTTAAAAAGACTTATTGCAACTGGAGGGGAGGATAAAGCAATGTTGAAGCAAACTCTGGGACTTTATCACCAAAGAGCTTGTTTGGTCTAATAAACTGAAAGTGTAATTCCAGAGCCAGCCCACCTTCCTCAGCAGCAGGAACACCCAAGCCCTGTATTCCCAGCTTTCCCAAAGCAGAATAAAAGCTCCTATTTCTCCACTGGGTCAGGAATCAGCTAAAAATCAATATTTTTATTTTAGAGTATGCTTTGGGAATTTTTTTTTCCCTTTATAAACCTCGCAGGATGCAGTGCCAAACCCCAGCTTTGAGATGATGCTTTTTGACAAGACATGCATCACTGAGAATATCTGTCTGTAATGAAAGTGATGGCACAGGTTTAGAGCACTGTGAACACAAACATGCCCTGACAGGGGCTCAGAGAAATGCTCTGTGCTCCACATGTGTGTTCCTCAAAAGCCATTCTGCCTTGGTGACACCCAACAAGGGGTTAACCCACAATGAATTTGAGCCAAATTGGGTGGTTTTCGGGTTTTTAATAAAATAATCTGAGCTTACTTTAATAAAATAATAAAATATTTGTAATAAAATATTTTATTATTTATATTAATATTTAATATAAAATATTTTAATGAAATAATCTGAGCTGTGGTGGCACAGGGGATGAGCAGTGTGTAAAATCCCTGGTGTGGATGGTGATCCTGAGTGTAAAAAGTGTTTCCTACCCTCCCTTGCTCAGATCCCATGAGGTGTGGGAGCTGTAATTGGCCAAGTTCTGTTTCCATCCCAGAAAGGACTGGAGGATCTCCAGAGCCTCATTTTGCTCCCAGTTACCCACAGAGATCCCACAATGAGGAAGGAGAAAAATAACTTCTCCATTGCTGAGCTGATAACAGGAAAGCTGAATTTATAATCTCCTTCCTTCTCACACTTCTCTCCTTCTTGACTATGAGAATAACCCTGGCTGCTATAATTGTTCTTGGGAAACTACTACAGATAGACAGATAAATCCATGAATATTACAGGATATTACCTTTACCCACCAAAGGACAGGATTAGCTGCTGCGTGGCTTTTTTAACCACTATGTTGGATGACTTTCACCAGAGAAATCTGAATTATAATGTGGGTGGGAAAAAGCACAGGACCTGCCATAAAAATTCCAAAAGGCAATACATTATCCAAACAGAACTTTATATATTTTAAGGGATTCTGGTAACAAAGTGCTTCCTCTCATTTCCTTATTTTTTTAATTGTACCATTGTAAGATTAAGGGATTATGGTAACAAAGTGCTTAATTTCCTTTCCCTAATTTTTTAATTGTCTCATTGTAAGATGCTATACTTGGCGTGTAGAGACCCGAGGAGGCATTTTCTGATAATCTGATTTTCAGAATAACATGGAATATATATTTTCATTACCCATCTCCTGGGTCAGGAGTATCAAATTAAGAGAAGAATTTTGCCTGCATGAGTGTTAAAAAACCAGGGATCCTAAGAAGAACTAACAGGTTTGTGTGAGAACCTGTAGGTATAGGTGGACTTGGAAAAGAGGGAAGTGATTTACTGAATTTATATGGAACTGGCCTGACTGGATTTTTTTAGCAAGGACAACATCCTTGTTCTGTTTTCTCTAAAACTGCTCCTCCTGAGCTGGCTGCCTCTGTTAGCCCTGAGCATTTAGCTCCCAGATGAGTGTGGCAGCATTGCTTCTTTCCTCAATACAGCAGCACAAAAGGAACAAGCAAAATGTGCTCTTTTCTAATAGGATCTGAAAAGCTTCACTTTCTGGGTTAAGGTTGCATTTTTGTCTAAAGAAAAACCTCATAGGTAAGAAATACCCGACAAAGAGAAAGGCTGTCTGAGCTGATACACTGAAGAAAGTGTTCAGGAACAGTTAATCCCCCAAAAGATATTTCTTGAGCAATTCTGGCAAGATTAGATAGAAAAGGCTATTACTTATGTGTCTTGCTGTTATTTGCAGCATGGGCAGGAGTTGTCAAGACACAAGTCTGCTGCATTTCAATATTTTAGGTCGTTCTTTATGCTGGAATCAGGATTATTTCTCATGGTGTTGCTTCTATCCCCTGTTCATTATCTGCTTGAGACATCCATCCCTATAGACCACAGGATCCCTGAGCTTGCTGGAGTAGAAACATTTATGTAAAGACCACTGGAAAGATTTTGAGGGCTTTTAATTAACCCTTGTTAAGCTTTCCAGCAAATAGGGGAAAACTTCCCAAACAGGCAAAAATAATTGGCTTTAGCTGCCTTCCTGCATTAATTGGGAAAGAGTGAGTACTGCCCAAACTGGCAGACCATGAATCAAGTTATGAAACTCAAATATTTGGTGTATTTATACCAAATAAAATGAAAAAGTAAGCCCAACAATTAGTTTGCAGTTAATCATTCAGAACACCAAGGTTTAGATGATCTCAGTCACCCTAAATTAGATGATCCAGCACATGGAGTAAGGCACTATTTTCTCTTGATGGGATTGAAAGGTGAGTGACAACCAAGCCCTGTAAGTCCCTGATTTAAAGCCTTCACCATCTCCCAACACATCTTTCTCAGCAAAGTGTCTGCCAGCCTAAAGGGTTTGCTCCAATCAATTTTTACATTAGTTGCTGGTAATTGAAAATCCTCAACTTGTGCCTGTGAAGATCTCTCCATCTTTTCAATCTCCAGGGGAACATGATGAGTGCTTGTCTCAGATTGGGTCCTTCTGTATGTCACATCTGCTCCAAGGAGTGTCCTGTGGTTATGGTCAGCCCTGTAAAAAGGTCAGCCCTGTAAAAAAAATTAAAATGTGCTGATCACCATGGAATTCACCATGGAAAATGGAAATCAGGAAGTTGTTCTATGTCTGAGCTGAGTAAATTCATTCAGAGATAGGAAAGTAAGACCAATCCAAATTTGAAGGCTGGGCTGAGACCCCTTTTAATACTTTGACCTCTTATTCCCAAGAAATGCCCTAAGGAAAGCACATTGATCCTTTCTGTGAACTATGGCTTACAGCATTTCAGAGAGGAATCAGTTGTGTTCTCTGCTTTCAGTTTATTTATTGCCCCAACAACCAGAATTATATACAGTCATGGATTTCTTGGTACTTTAATTCTTGAAAAATTAGTTTCTGCTCATAAACACCAACAAACTTCCTAAACAGACATTATTTCTTTAAAATTATTTCTTTTACATTTGTGTGACTCTCGTTCTCGTCATGACTTTAAGTGCAATAAGAAGATTGTAGTTGGTAAGATACATAGCAATCTTTAGAACTCATTTAGTTAGTTAATTATAAATATTCAGCTTCTTATCAGAAAATTATCAGCCTGGAAATAAATACTCTGCAGCCAAGGTAATCATTCAATATTTAATAAACTGTGTAGGCATCTCCTGCCACAGAAATTCAATGACAGTGGTATTTCAAAGCACATTTGAATACACACTCAAGTGGTTTGAGCAATACAGACATGCAAGGAAAATTTTCCAGCTCTGAGGAATAAAACAGGATTAGGAAGCCATGACAAATGATTCAAAATAGGGTAGAAGTCCCAAACATCATCTCCAGTGTAATATGAGCTTAGCCAGCAGACTGCTTTAGAAACCACTCTCTCTTCTCTTATCAGCAGCCCAAAGACATTCACCTCCCTGCTGTACTCCACCCTTTCCTCGTGGAGCATTAGAAAACTGATTTTCAGTATGATTTATCTCCTAGCCTTGAAGAACAGAAACCACAGTGAAATCAGATTGGTGTCCATGAACCCTCATGAGTCTGGGGAAACAACATTCAGGGCATCTGGTGTGAAACCAGTCTGCAATGCAGAGTTTTGGTGTAGTTTAACAAATCCAAATTACATGCTTTGACTTGGGCCCATCCAAACCTTTTGCTTCCATTTTAAAAGTTAGAACCAAATGTTTTGCTGTATCCATGCTGCCTTCATCTTTCCATCCTGCAAATCACTCAGCTTGCTGACTTCTCAGCTGGACTTTGGAAGAAAAACATTACGTTTTTCCACAGAGCGGAAAAAAAGCTAGGGAAAAAAAAATTGCTTATGCTAAACCTAATTGGCAGCAAGGAATAATATCAGATTTCTGAAGAAAATGCTTATGTATGACAACCCTTGGCGCTTAACTGGCAGACAGGCTGAAAAATGCAGCTGGATGAGCTGTGGCAGACTTTTCATTTTGACTAACTGGGGACAAACATTTCAGCAGCTCCTGCTGCGATGGGACAAGGGGTGATGGTTTGAAACTGAAGGAAGATCAGTTTAGATCAGATTTAGGGAAGGTGTTTTTTACAATGAGGGTGGCAAAGCCCTGGCACAGGGTGCCCAGAGAAGCTGTGGCTGTCCCTGGATCCCTGGAAGTGTCCAAGGCCAGGTTGGACATTGGGGCTTGGAGCAGCCTGGGACAGTGGAAGGTATCCCTGCCATGGTGAGGTGGCACTGGATGGTCTTTAATGTCCCTTCCAACCCAACCCATTCCATTATTCCATGTGTCCCAAACTCCTGCCTTTCCTGAATCAAGTGGCACTGGTTGGCAAGGACACCAGCTCAGCAGCAGGGAGGTGACTGATGGGCAGAGGATCCAAATCTTCCCAAGTCCTGCTCCAATTCTGCTGGATAACCACAATAGGGAGCTTTCCATGTCCCCAGCTGCAGCTCCCCCACCACAGCTGATGAGCACACATGACCTTATGTAAAGGATTCTGCTATTTAAGGAATGTTCAGATGTACACAGAAGAATTCCTCGGTGCTGCTGGGTTATCCTGCCTCTTCAGTCCATGGGGGGATTTCAAATGGCAGCACCTCTGTGCTCTGTCAAACCTCACTGTGGTCTTGCTCCATATGGAGGCAGTCAAATGTGTTGAATGTAATTAAGTTTGTGTTTAAAATTAGAATGAGAAGTAGTTGACAGTGAAAATCTGGCAAATATTGCAGATAGAAGTGGTGAGTTTTGCTTTCCCAATAAACTTCCTCAGAGCTTAAATATCACTGTGACCTAGGAGGCTTTGGGTAAAATGCTATGTTTGATTCTCAAAAACCAACACGAAAATGGTATTTGGAAATGGGAATGGTTTTGTTTTCACAATGGAATCCTCAGCAAACATTATCCTCTCCTCTTCGGATTTGTGTGACAAGTTTCACTGGCTCAAATCAAACGTGTTTATTTCCAGAGAACCCTTTCAAGAAAATTCTTTTGAAATGAGTTGACTTTGGTTGTTATCCTACACTTTTTCATATTTCATTAGCTTGACTTTTAACAGCTGGTGTTTAATGAATAATTACACAGTAATGAAAAATTACATCTTGCATTTAAAGACAGCTTTATGCAGATTTCCCAATCAATTTAGACACTGTATCTCATTTGTTTATAGCACATCTCCCAGTTGGAGTGTAATTATCAAACTTTGTGTCTATATTTAACTGTCTAAATTGAAGGAAATAAAACAGAGCAGAAGCAACTAATTGTCAGTGTTACCCACCAATTTGCATTCTGAAAGATTATTATGTTAAAGCTTTTCTATCCAGTAGAACTCATCTTAAACACCCCTGGGGTTTGGTGCTCTGTCCACACTCTCCAGGTATTTTTCAGCTCCATTGTGGAAGAATAGGACTAATAGGTCACTTCAGCTACGAATATGAAAAATTTAGGCAAAAAAATTTTTTTGAAATTACAGATAAATTCTCAGCTAGTCCCTTATTTCTTCTAACACCTGAGATGGGTTGGAAGGACTGACGGTTGTTGTATCTTCTTTTTTTAAAAACAGATGTTCTAGTTGATCCAAAGGACTGTAGAAAAAACACTGCAAATTTTTTGATTTACACCAAAAGTAAGAAAGAAAAAGAACTTGCATTGTTGCAGTTCTAAAATGTGTTGCTGATATTCTACATGACATCAAAAAGCGCTTTTAAAAGGTCATTTAGCACATTAAATAAATGTAACTGGATGAATGTCTCTACCAAGAAATCTGGACAAATTCAGCATCATGTTCTAAAGAGCAATAACCTCTCACTCCCTGGTTATAAAGTGAATTAAAATGAAAATAAGTGGGAGATTGAATTTGCTTTCTGTGGTCTGCTATACTTAAAAACTTATCTTCCATATAATGGGGATTTTACAGTCCCTTAAAATGTTCTAAGGAAGAAATACCAAAAATAAAGACGGAAAAGGTCCTGGTGTAACATCAGAGGGGACATAGCAGCTGGGTAGAGATTGAAAATAAGTGTATATCTGGAATAACAATAGCAGCTGACCTAATATAATATTACTCCAAATAAAAATATGCTGATCAAATGAGCCACAAATGTGACTTTTCTCAAAGTCTCCAGGAAAGCAGCATTTCCCAGTAAAACCAGAATTTTCCCAGAACATGAATTCAGAAGAATTCAAGATTCCAGGAGTCCCTGGAAAAGATCAAGAGCTGAGCTCAAGCAGTGCATCAAGCAGCAGCACAAACGTCAGGGATTAATCACAGGCTCAGGGGGTATTGCTGCCACCCTGAGCCATGGTGATGCCCAGGAGGGAATGGATCCTAAGGAAGGTGTCACACTGCCCAAAATCCAGAAATCCCTACTGTTGTGCTCTTCCTCCCTCTTCTGGGGATGTGCTGGGATTTCCAGGTGGGAATGATGTGGGTAGCTAGCAGCAGGCGTTGAAAATCATTGGCTTGCTGAACCCTGGAGGTGCTGGGCTTGCTGCCCACGGGGAAGGATTGCTGCTGCTTCTCTTCTTTCCCACGGCAGGGAAAAGGGTGGGATTGTTGGGGTGTCCTGTGGAGGGCCAGGAGTTGGACTTGATGATCTTTGAGGGTCACTTCCAACCCAGGATATCCCGTGATTCTCTAATTCCCCTGGATCACCTTCCATCTCTGCACTCCAAGAAAGGCAAAGGCCTATTTTTGACCTGAGTTACCACAGTGTAAAACACGGAAAACTCTGACCATGTCACTTTTAAAGCTTGTGTGTGAAACAATCTCGTCAGCATCTCTGGAGTGGCCTGGATCTGGATTTCCAAGAAGTGGGAAGGTGTTAGGAAAACACTGTGCTCCACTCAGCTCCTGGAGCACAGGACAGGGATTATGTGCCATCAAATAAGCTCACTCCACACAAGCAAAATAAGTTCTGTGTATGCAGTATGAATATAGGATGTAGTGGGTAGAAATCCCATTTTTAATGATGAGTTGCTACTTTTGGCTGAAGACATGTGCAGTGACTGTCATGGGACAACTGGGGATAAAGCAATCCAGAGAGATCAGGATTGATCCAGATGGGCTTGGATATAGAAATAGGAGGGGAGATCTGGTAATTGCTAGTGGTGAATCTCTTGGCTGCCTGTTTCCCTGGTTGCTCTCTTGGTGACAAGTGACTTTAGGGAGGAATTCTAACAGTTCCTGGCATTCTGCCTACGGGGAGCAACTCATGGAGATGGGAAAATGTCAACCCCTGCAAAGGAATCAGAAGGAATTGTTAACTCTTCTCCAGAAGGGAGGAGTGTTGATTGCTAATGAGAGCAGGGCTGTGAGCATACCTCCCAGCCCATTTTGCTTGCACCATCTTTTGAAGATTTGCTAAAGGCTCTCCTGGCAGCTTTGCACACACAGAGCCTTTGATGAGGGGGGTGAGAAGTGGTGCTGGAGGTCTTCTCCCTGTCTGGCCCTAGGTAAGGTCAAGCCCAGCCTCCAGCTCTGCCAGACAGGCAAACTCTGCATTTTGGAGTGGAAATGGAGGGGAGAGGTGTCAGTTCCACCTGTGGAAATGAGATCCCTACAGAGATATTGGGTGGGAACTCTTGACTTTAGCCAGGCACAGGCATTTGTCCCCCAAATCATCCCACTTGGTGTTTATTAGCTCCATGTTCCTGTGCTACAGACTTGGCTGTGGAAAGAGAGCACAAAAATGGAGAAATGGAGTGGAAGGTGTCCCTGCCCATGGGTGGAACTGGGTGATCCTTAAAATCCCTTCCAACAGAAACCATTCTGTGATTGCAGGGTTTGACCCCATTCTGTGAAACTGTGCCAGGCTCATCTAACTCACACAAAGGATGGAAAAGCCCTTTTTGGCCTCAGAACACAGAGGTCGCTCTCAAAGCCCTCACTTGCTGTCTTTGATCCTTAAGAATACGTAAAGGAATGAAAAAGAGAAGTAGGCTGTGATTTGCTGCTCATATTTGTGGCGAGCCACAGACTTCAGTGTGTGAGATCAACTATGTCAGGCTTGTTTGATTATGAAATCCAGATAATATCCCAGCAAGAGCCGGGAAAACAACTCCAGTTGTGCTGTGATTTGATTGTCCCGTGATGACTACGTGAGAGGACAACCCCTGTGCTCAGGTGACAGAACAGCAGGGAGGGGATCTGCTCTCCAACCCAAACCCCAGTGCAGAGGCAGTAAATCAGCCTGGAGCCAAAGGAAGGATATAATGAGACATGAACCCCAAAATCTGGTCTTTCTTTATGAAGACTCTGGCAAAATCACCTTCCAGCCAGCCAGGTGAGGTGATGTGATGTGTCTCTTGATTTTGAGAGGTGTATTATTAAGCTCAAAGCAATGATGCTTTCAGTCGTCTAGGTTAGAAATTTCTGCACAAAGCTTATTTTGTTCTTGCATTCTCCTTACTTAGAAACATATTTTAAACAGACACACTCCAATTTTAAAGACTTCCACAACAATTTATGTGCCACAAAAGGGGGAGTTTGCCAGAAGAGTGAATAATTTGATCTTGCTTGCAAGTGTTATAAGGTATATGTGAAGTTCTGAAGTATTATAATACTGTCATGTGTCAGGAGCTTGATGCAGGAGGAGATTTAATGGGAAATGGTGCTAATAGTGTGGTAATTGCCAAAATAGATGAAAGGCTTAGAGCTGGCTGCAGCAGGACCAGAGGGGAAGCCTGTCAGAGCAGCTGACGGGAATCAGACTCACAAATCCTGCTGAAATGCAGCAGATTTAGGATGTCTGGTTCTGCTGCAGCTCCAATAAAAATCCCAGCCTCAGCAAAGAGCAGTGATGGATCTTTTACACTCACAAGGTGATTTGGGGCTGCTCCTATTGCAGTGGGAGCTGTGACAGCTCTGAGCCACACAGGAGCAGCTCTGGGGAAATGCCAGAGGCAGCCAAGAGTTTCCCTTCCTGCAGAGATCCCTTTGGGATGGGAAGGGACAGGAATACCTGAGCACAGGTGTTGTAACCCAGCCTCTGAAAGAGGCAGTAAGAGGTTCAGGGAAAGCAAAGAGCTGCAATGGTGAAGGCATCATCTCCTTGCCTGGATTCGCCCTCACCTCTGTTAAAGTTGGGGGAAATTGTTATTGTCACTAGGATGGTTAAGGAGAAGTACTTGGAGGCCTGAGCTGTCATACAAGGCACAGGGAAAAAGCCATAATCATCAGGAAATCCCTCACAGCAGAGGATCTCTCATCTCAGCTGCCTGCCAGAGCTCCAGAGCAGGGGAAAGAGCCTCCTGATTGCAGGGCACACCCCAGGAGATTGGCCCTCACTCACATTGCTGAAAGCTGTTCACTTCCATGCCTATGCTAAGAAAGTCTCAGTGTTGCTTAGCTTATTTTTCTCTCATGTTTTCACTCAATTCCACTCGTTCTTGTGTGCAAACAGGGCTGCCAGATGATATTTAATGACTCAAATATCAGCATCCAGAGCCATTCTCACCCCTGAGGGTGACTGAGATTTCCTTTGGGGCTGTAGAGGGGTCAGCTCAGGTGGCAGCAGGGACAGCTTGGAAGGACTGAAAGCACTAGTTTGGGCACCCAGATTGCTCTCATTGTTTGAAAAAAAAAAAATAAACAGGGTAATTTTTGCAAGGGGAAGACTCTTGCTGAGTTACCAAGGCAATGCCAACCCCCTGGATAACAGCAGCAGCAGTGAGTTAGTGCAGGGTGAAGCTGCTTGAGTCCCTCAGCCAGGGAAGGGACAGATCTCTGTGCTCAGTTTCTCTTTCCCTCAGAGCTCCCTGCACCTCCTCTGTGGCTGTTTGGCCACAGAAATCCAGTGTAAATTCCTTTGTCCAGCAATCCAATGAGTCAGGCCTGCCATGCTGGGCAAGATCAGAAGTAAAATTATGAGGGAGAAAGTGAAACCCATCAAACTGGGAATAAATCCCATCTAAAAACACACATGGTGATTTGGTTTTGTTTTGTTTTGATTTTTTTTTTAAACCATTACAATGTTGAAGTTGAATATCCAGCAGTGTGGCAATACTGTCAGGTTTTTAAGAACACACTATGCCAGCTGTTTCAGGGTTGTATCCCAGCATTATTATTATTTAATAAGCTCCTTCAGCCGGAGCATTCACAAATAAATAAACCAACAGATTAAGGGCAAAAACAATCCCCCTGAAAGGATGTGCTGCATTTGCTCTGGTCAGGTGTGGCTAGCACAGTTTTTCCCATGGGAAGTTTTCTTGTGTTTTTGTAAATAAAGATAAAGTTTGGATGTTTTGGAACAGTGTCCCAGAACTTGGACAGTGCAGGCCTGGCCAATCAGGCCTGGGGGAAGGCTTCTGACTGACCAATCTGGGTGACTTTTGAGAACTCTATAAATGTGATGAAATCAAAACAATAAAGGTCATTCCTTCTTGCCACTGAGAACCGATGGATTCATTACTCTGCTAGCTGCTCAACAGCGACAGTCAGGTATTGCTCATAATAGAAATATCATGGAGTGATTCAAAGGCCAGCAGAAAGGTTAAATGTTGGAGGGCACAGAGCAGAGGATCTCTGGGACTCTGGAATCACATCCTCTCCAAATCACTGGGGACAGGGGGAAGCAGCCCTGGGATACCCTCCCTGAGCAGCAGGGCTTTAACAACCTTTCAGTCCCTGTGTTTGGGGAGGAGAGCATTCCCTCGGAAGATTTACCTCTCCAAATGACAGGCACAGCATTTATTCATCAGCAAATGTGCATTTAAGGAGCTCAGCTGGCTGCCCTCTCCTCCGGCAGCTCCAGGAAAGCCTCCTTTGCAAGGCGCTCTGCTTCCCGGGGATGCCAGCCGCTCCTTAGCCACTGCTGGCTGTTTTCCACTATTTGCTTACTCTTTTCCATCCCAGTTAGCTCTGTGTTGCCTGGAGGAAGTGAACTAGATTCTCTTTCTGGGGCATCATCAAAAAGAATGTTTACGGGATTGCAGACAATCCCATCTGTGTGGATCTGGTGGCAGCACATGTGCGCTGCTGTGCTCGGCAGAGGTTGGATTTGCCCTGAGAGCATGAAAAAAAAAGCATTCAGTGCCCCCCAGCCCAAACCCAGGACCACTGCACAAGCCCTGGGCAAGCATCAGCACTTTCTGTCTGCTTGGAAACAAAAGCATTTGGACTGAGATCAATTGTGGTTTATAAATCCCATTTAAATCATATTTCTAAACAATCTTCCGCTGAAACAATCTTCATCAGTCTTCCTCCTTCGGCTGCCAGATTATCAACTGCCATGTGAAAGAGAAGTTTGTATCTACTTAGAACAGATGTGTCAGCCAGAATATTAAAATACTCAAAGTAATATCCAGTTAGCATACATATTTCCTGAGGCAGAAAATATTTTTCCTGTCTCATAAAGCGCCAAATCGACTCTCAGCAATCAAACTTCACTGATAGAAATAAGATACCATTTTCCATTGAACTCCTTGATTTCCAAATATAGTTTTCCAAACAAACTCTCCTTTAGAGCAGATATGATGCCTAAAAACAACTCAGTCCAATGCCATTCCAGGTAAAGCCAGGCTGGCTCAGTGCTGGAGCATCCATGTGGAACCAACTCCTCTTTGCTGGAATTCCCAGCTGAACTGGCCAAGGAAACAGGCACGTGCCAAAGTGGAAGCATTCACCCACATTTATAAGTTTGAATCACATCAAAGCTGTATTTTTCTGTTTCCATTTGACAGGAACAAATATGGGAGCAAATCTGGCAGCAAATGAGATGGGTGAATATGTCATAGATGAGGGGCAGTGAAATTATTAGGTGGGGAAAGTTCACTTTAGCAGACAAACTTTAGGCTTTGCTTGGATCCAGAAATCCCACCTTTCTGCCAGAAATACTCCACTGTTTGCCTTTCTTCCCACCAAGAAATCCATCAGTCTTTAACTAGACGTGCAGGTTTATTCCACTTCTAACTCAGCTGGAGTATAAGCATTCCAAAAGGGTTTATTTCCATGTGCTCAGCGTTAGAACGCAATTCCTCTTGCCAGTGTTCTTACAACTCTGTTTTCTTTGTGTTTTGTTTTATTTATTGAAATTACGTGCAGTTCATTCTACCTGTGCTTTATTGGAAGAGCAGCACTGCTCACTGAGAGGCTGTTTCCACTTTTACTGGAAAGGCTTTGCTGAATATTACCTTTGGATTGGCAAATTTTCAGTAATTTGCGCTCTCAGCAACACATTGCTATGAAAATTGGATTTGGGCAATGGGCACTCCCTGAGCTCCTTTACTTCCAGTGTAATGACTTTAGCTGGAAGCTGAGCATCCATCATCCTCCCAGCCACTGCTTCTCTGCTCAGCACCAGCTGCAGATTTGGGGTCTCAACATTTTAACCCTTATTCATCGGAAAATACCATCACTTGGATTGACTTGCAGAGCCTGACAGTTTAGGACTCCATGAAGAGACTGCTATGAAAATTAGGGAAAAATTTTATCATGCTTAGGCCATAATATGACCCTAATTATTTTTTAAATTACAGCTCCATGGTACAAATCATGCAATGATTTTTTGGGTTTTCTTTCTGTCCTTGAGTCTCAGATTACTGTCTCTTAAAAGTATCAAGAGATATGTGAAGGGTGGTTTCAGATTAGAAAGAAAAGACATAGAAGAAGAGTGGTGGATGATCATTTCAAGGCCTAAAAGGAGGGATGAATGTAAAACACTTTCTCCATTCCCACACCACCAAATATCCAGGAATAAAGCCCATCAGGGATCCCATGCTGTCACTAAAGGAAAGATCAGAGAGGTGTGTCTGTCTTACCTGAACTCATTTAAAAGTGGAATTTACCTCCTTAGGCAGCTGAAAGAAAGGAATTTTTGCAAAGGCAATTTTTTCAGCTTTGGATGGGGTGATATTGTTGATGCTCAAGCCATGGAGCCTGAGGATCCAGGACAACTAGTTCAGATTTTCAAGTCTCTCACAGTAGTGAGATGTTTTCTGCCTCAGACTTAATAAGACTAATTAATCTTTGTAGGCATCCCTCAGGAAATATTTGTTAGGAAAACAAAGAAAAATAACTCTGTCCACTTCAGTGGGGAAAGTTGTTCCTGTAAACAAACACACTTGCAAGTAACAGAACTTAATTACTTCTCCCAAAGCCTCTGAAATCCTGGCTTTATCCTTCTGCATAAAGACTCGCTGCTTACAGTAATTTGCAAGAGCTCTGAAGACCTAATTTTGCACACTCCAATTAATAATATTCTAGAGAGACAGAAGATATAAACAGTTTTTCTAAATTAATACTCATGCTTCTCTTCAAGCTTTTAATCAAAGAAGACAGCATGACACCTCCGGAGGCTTGTATGCCATTGTGTTGCCAATAACATTATATTGTTCTAGTCAAAATGTGTTTTATTCCCCTATTCTCATGACGTTTCCAGCTCCTTATAAATTGCTTCTAGTTATTAGTTTTGTCTGTGGTTGGTCTTCAGCTTGGGAGAATGATTTGGCTTAGGAATGGGTTTTTATCACATCTATTTTTTCATCGCTGCCATAAATTATTTTTTATCGAGGATCTATTTTGTGTGCATTTCTGGGATAAAATGCCTACTTTATTTACATCCCTGTGGATATTGTTGTACCCACGTTGGTCCCAAGAAGCTGGAAATCCTCCAGGACTTTGCACATGGTTTTTGACACGTGTGTGAGTCCAGGAGACCCTCAGTGCCCACGGAGTTTGTGGGATGTATCAGTGGGAGCTCCCCAGACTGTTCCAGAAGGTGTCATTAACACTTCCAGAGATTTTCTCCATATTCCTGTGACAAATCTCACATCCCTGGGGTGCATGTGCTGGTAGACAGAGGCTGCAATTGAGTCATTTGTTCCTCATTAGGACAAAACTTTGTCATCGACACGTCCATGGAACAGAATGCTGGATACACCATTCCTTACAGCTTCAGGCCAGCAGCCTTTCCAAGGGAAGGGATTTCTCCCCAGTTGTCTTGGATTCCCAGAAATGTGGGGAATGTAGGATGGAATCTCAGCAGGTACTGACTTTAGCAAAGGAATGGCTGAAACCATGTCTTCCTCTTAGCAGGTGTGGCAAATTTTGGGAGATTCCTGGCTCAGAAGAGTTTGCAATCTATTCAGGGGTGCAGATGAAGATTTTTGAGGAAACCCTGTCAAAAAACCCAACCAACCAAAAAAAAAGGTGCTTTGCCATGAAAGGAGGGATGAATGTAAAACACTTTCTCCATTCCCACACCACCAAATACCCAGGAATAAAACCCATCATGGATCCCATGCTATCACTAAAGGAAAGATCAGAGAGGTGTGTCTGTCTTACCTGAACTCATTTAAAAGTGGAATTTACCTTCTTAGGCAGCTGAAGGAAAGGAATTATTGCAAATGCCATTTTTTCTGTGGAGAGAAATAGGAGCCCTCAGTTCTGCAGTCAGGTCCTCAGGAGCTTCACCAAGTGCTGCTGCTCCTTGCCAGCCTTGCTTTCCATTTCATTTTGGACACAGTGGTCCTGAGTAGACTCAAGGGTTGGCATTGGCACATTTTGTTTTGTTTCTCTATAGGTATACACAAGATTGTATATATATAAATATATATATATAAAATACACACACAGGAACAATGCCAGCTGTGTGCAGCTTGGAAAAACATCATTTACCTGCTTACCTGAATAAAACCAACATTTTCCTCCAGGCTACCTTTGCAATTCTTCCCATACAGTCTTAATGAATATCTCTGCACCCCTTTTTATTTATGAGATTATTTTTAGAAAAATAACAGAAGCTGATAAACTCTTGGCATCACAACTATTTCCCCAGAAATGCCTCACTGGGAGCAAAGGTGGCAGGGAGGTAAAAACGTGTAGCAATTGGGCTTCTCAGTAGGAAATTATTGACAATTTTGTTTTTATAACACAGGCTTGTTAGAGGATTGCAGGGAGTTTGTAAATAGGCAAAAATTACCCAAAGTAAATGAAAAAGTTTGTCTGCCTTTTGTCTTGCCCTTCTTTCCTTGCTTTCACCAGAGTTTTGCGCTGGGAGTGGATGGATCCCTCCTATCCTTTCAATGGCCAGTGAAAAGCAGGGAAAACATCTTGACAGGACATGCAAAGGAACTTTTAAACTTGAAAGCAGACAAACCATTGCCCTTAAATAAGAATTATCAAGGATACATAAAGGATGGGGCAAAAAGGCTGTCCTGGTTCTTCTGCTTCATCTCACAGAGTCAAACACACAATGAGTCCATCTCAGAAATGCATAGATCCTACACTCTTGATATTTGTGCTGTGAAGCTTAAATATCTTTCTTACCCAAGAAAAATGTCAGAGGCATGGAGAAATAAATTATTTTCTTCATGGTTTAGGTAGCTGCAGCTATGGATTGCTTTTCTGGACTTTTTCCTCTTGCAAAGTTATAAAAAGATTTTAAAAAAATCTTAGCGAGCTGGTGATTTGTATTTTCCTGACGTAGATTAATTAATTTGGTTTAAATTAGCCTGAGCTAATTCCCTGGTTATTCTTTTCTCCCAAGTACATAATTTACAATTTATTTTGACAAGTGTAGTGGGTGATGCACAAGAAAACTGCTTTTTTTGGGGGGGGGAAGTGCTGCTTTTTGGCCTAAGCAGAAGAATATTTGGCTCAGATCGATGGAAACTTTCTTCCAGTCCCACCAGTTATTTTCTCTCTGAATGAATGGTGGTTATTTTCATGGCTTTTTATTTAGCATGGTGTATAGGAAACATTCCTTACACACTGGAAATATTATGGTTTGCCATTGACAAAATAGCAATGTGAATTAAAGAAGGTATCAACACTGTCCTTAGCCAAGGGAATAAATATTTTCCAGTAGATTTTCCAGTAGATTTATCTATTATCCAGTAGATAAAATATTTTTTATTTTTAAACTGATGCAGTTAAAAAAAAAAAAACCCTGAGTAAATTCAAATGAAAATAATTATTCTAACAACACTGAAAAGGGAGCATTTCAAAAGATTCTTGTGATTTTTAAGGATGTGACCTGGTTTTATTCCTGTTTTAAAGAAGACAAATGATAAGATTAATGCTGGTTAGAAAAAGCTTTTATAGGAAAAATAACTGGAAATATAAACTTTCAAATGGTTAGTGAAAAGTTAAAATGGGGAATAACATTTTAGTGCAAATTGTTACTTGTTGAGTGATATTCAGTGTCCTCTTACCTGACTGTTTACACTCTGTTTTTAACAAACAACATCCTGTTGCATTTGCAGGTCTTACACAACCCATGCAGGCTGAAATGCTTTTGCTTCTAGAAGGTAAAACTGCTTTTTTTCACCAAAAAAAGAAAACTTTTCCCCATTAAGTTATTGATTTCCACCAGCTAAATTCAAAGCTCTCTCGTTATTCAAGTGGACTCTTTGAGACTTTGCTCCCAGGAGCAATTAAAAATATAAAAACCCTGTGACACTCCCCAGCAAAACTCAGATCAAAAGCGGTGGTGGAAATAACAATTACATGTTTTTCACTGGGCTTTGTGTACTTCCAGGTTGCTCTGTCAGAAAGGTTATGCTTTGATGTTATGAGAAATTCATTTTCTCCCGATTTTGCCATGACCACAGCTTGCCCTAACATTGCTGCCATGAGAAGAGTTTCATTTCATGTTGCTGCAGAAGAAGGTGAGGAGCACTGAGGTCCTTCAGAAAACACTGATGTCACAAGCTGTGCCACTCTTGGCATCATCCTCTTGAAGGACTTTTCCTTCCCAGCACGGAGAGAAATGAAAGAACATAAAATCTTTGCCTTCCAACCAAAAGTTTTCTGCTCTCTCTCTTCCTGCTCTGGCTGGGGCAAAACAAGGTTGATTTCTTGCTGCCCTTGTGTTTGAAGTGTGAGCTGAGTTCAAATGCACACACAAACACTTAGTTTTGATTCTGTCCTGCCTTTCCCAACATCGAGACAGAAATCAAAAATGGACTTAGATGAGAAGATTGAAAGTGAAAAGGAAAAAGAAAACACTGAGCAAACTCTGCAGCCTTCCATTACCTAGAGGTGCTACAGGAGAGCTGGAGAGAGGCTGTTTTCAAGGGCATGGAGTGACAGGACATGGGGAATGGCTTCAAACTGGAAAAAAATAGGTTTGGGTTAGATTTTGGGAAGGAATTGTTCCCTGTGAGGGTGGGCAGGCTCTGGCACAGGGTGCCCAGAGAAGCTGTGGTGCCCCTGGATCCCTGGCAGTGTCCAAGGCCAGGCTGGACAGGGTTTGGAGCAACCTGGGATACTGGAAGTTGTCCCTGCCCATCCTGCACTGGATGGGCTTCAAGTCCCTTCCCACTCAAACCATTCTATAATTTTATGATCCCAGTTATTTTAAAATAACACAGCAATCAGTTAAAATTGACTTGCTTCTTGAGGAAACTATATGTTTCCACTGACATTTAATGATTTTTTTTTTTTTAGAGGAATAAAAGCTATTTGAGACCTAAAAAAAGTGAGGAGTATTTTTCAGGATGGAGGACTTATTTTTCTTGAATTTACAATAATGATGGATAGATCTTTTCCCTGAAGAAAAGTAAATTATTGAGACGAAACTAGTAACAGCCTACTTGAATGCAGGATAATGCAGAGGGAGGCAAAACCATTGCTAATAATATCTAACTTTTGCACAACAATTAAATCATCATTACTGTCGAGCACAGGGATGAGTAAGCAATAAGAAATGCCTGAAAGGATCAGTATATTTAAGATTGTTTGCCTTGTCCTTCCAAGGCTGGTCCCAACAGCCACAGGTTCCCATGGTTATTGCTGTACCTCCAAATAAAACACCACCAAAAAGCTACAACATATTTCTCTTTTTTCCTTTATTTATTATTGAAAATTTTAAGGGAAGAAACTTGTATTCTTTTCTTTAAAAAAGGAGCTGTCCCTGGGAGTGGCTCAAACTTCTTTTCACTGATTTATTTTTTAATGAAATATATGAAAAACTACAGAAAAACCATGGGCTTCCTTCACAAATGTTCTTTTGTTAAAAAGAAGAAGTTATTAACTGAATACTAACTTTCTATTCCAAAATCAAAGATGAGTTAGTGGATGCTGCTGGGACACTCGTGGGATGTGCCACCCCCTGGGATGGGTGACTTGATGTCACTGTTGAGCCACTAGCAGAGAAAAGACCCAGATTCTCAGCGTGGCAAGAAAAGAGCGCTTTATTATTTTGATTCCAACTTATATAGACTTATCAGAGGTCACCCAGATTGGTCAGTCAAAACCTCCCCCTAGGCCTGATTGGCCAGGCCTGAGCTGTCCAAATCTCGAGACACTGTTTGAAAAACATCCAAACTTTATCTTTGTTTATGAAACACAGGAGAAAATTCTCATGGGAAAGACCTGTGCTAGCCACAACTTCCCTCCAGGGCTGGCAGAGGAGCAATCCCAGCCCTGCCACAGCCCCTCTGCAGCTCCAGCACGAAGGCAAACCTCAGCACATCCCTGCAAACATTTCCAGGTGAGAAACCCAGCAAAGAGTGAACTGCAGCACCTCAAACATCCCCCACGGGGGTGAGTTGTTTTACTGCATTTTGCCAGCACAAAGCTGTCCCTGTGAGCCACAACCACAGGTGTGTGGAAGCCACCAACCCCTCTGTGCAGCTGAACAGGTTCCTGCTGGCTAATTACCCAGCCCGTGGCAATGAGACATCGCAGCTCAATCGAGTTATTTGGATTGTGGCTTTTTCAGGGAGCTGAATTGCTTTGCAGCCCGCAGTTGTCAGAAAGTCTGCATGCAGGAGTTTGTAATTAAGCAGCTATTATTGTCTATTGCTTGGTAATTGCCATATGCCTCTAAATGGTGTTTCTTTCTCCAGCTATTGCAAATTTGGCTATGTTGGATTTTTCCACCCAGGCTGAAGTCCCCTGTGATTAACCCACTTCTCTCTACAGATAATCTTTAAACCTGAGGGACCCCCAGTGCTTGGGGGACGTGGCTATCTTCAATAAGCTTGAATTTTATTTAATTTCGTTTTTAAAGCATCTCTGACCTTTTTCTACACACACAGACCATAAAAATACTTTCACACATGGATATATCAAATGACATGTCCACCCAGGTTTGCTAATAAAGCTGCACTGCTCTGTTCCTGCTGGCCCCTGGCTATATTAGCTGTCTGCTTGCCTTATTTGTGAGTTATAAATAGCCAAGGACTGCATACTCACTGTCTGGTTACATTGAACAAACTGTGATTTTAATTCTCTCCAACAAGCCTGTCTCCTGACACAGGTCTGTCCTGAATTCTCAGTCTTACCTGTTTTCCTTTATTTTTGCTGCTCTAACACGGCTGGGAGATTCTTAAGGAAAATTCCCCAACTGGAAAATATTCCAAAAATTAGCAGAGCCACCGAAGGGCATTTTTACACTGTTAACAAGCTGTTTGCTGCAAAGAAATCCTCCACATCATTTGTTATTTCCTGATTTGATGACATTTTATACCCTTATTGCACAAATGCAAGGCATCCATTTGTGAGCTGCTCTTTCTGGCTTAGCAACTACCAAGAAGTCGTGAAATTCTCTCCAGGTCCTGCTGGACAAATTTCCTGCAAACCAAAGGCAACAGGCACTCACTTCCAAAAACCTCCCAGCCTCAGGCTAGAAATGCTTTACAGGTGAACTAAAACAGAGAGAGCTGAAGGCTGCACTCAACACAGGAGTAAATTGCCTAAAGAGGGGTTTAGGTGGAATTTGGCACCTAAATCTGAGCTGCAAGCTGCAAACCTGTGGTGTTAAACATACATTCTTCACTATGGTATGGTGAAGACACTTTATTGCAAAAATCCAGGGTTTTTAAACTGTTAGTTTGTTATGAGTTTACATATTTGTGAGGCACAGCAAATGTGCTTAACCAACACCACAGACCAGGATAGGAACATCAGGTGTGACCAACCACAGCCCCATGGTGTGAGCACTGATTGCTTCTAATAATTGTTTTACCATTCTGTAACTTGTTTTTCACCTCTAGTTTAGCTGAGTCATTCCCAGAATGCTTTTCTAGTTAGCCAAAGTACCAGAAGTGAGCCAGGATTTTACAAGGGCAGCAAGACCCTCACTTTGCTATGCCTTTCTGCTCCACAACACAAAACTTCTGCTGCCAGAGCTCATAGCAGAATTAATGCCAAGCCTGAGCATCTCCCTCTGTGACCAGAGAGGTCTCTGGTGGATGCAGAGCTTCACCTGCCCCTGGTTTCTCAGCCTCTCAGTTTGGGCTAAAGCTCAGTGAGTTCTGTCCATGGCAACCTGAACTCTGCCATGCCATCAGGTCACACCCCACTGGGAGTCTGAGGAAAAGATCATTTTTACTGTCTTAAAGGCAGTAAAATCCAGGGAGCCCAGTGGGCTGCAGTAAAGAGCTGCCTCTCCTGTGCCCTCATTTTGGGAAATCGCATTGAAATGGCTCAGTGTTGGCTCCTCCCAAAAAAGAGGATCAGTTCCCCAAACTCAGTTCCACTTAACTGGTTCCCAGGTAAATCACCTGATCTCCACCAGATTCCTGAAAAATGGGCAAGAGGTACTTGAGTATTCATCTTGGAAAGACTTTCTTGGGACAGCTAATCCTTGGGTCCCAGATCCAAAATCCAGACTGCTGGATCCAAAATCCAGACTGCCTCCCATCCATCAGAGGATTCAATTTAAGGAAGTTCATGGAATCACAGAATATCCTCAGCTGGAAAGGACCCACAAGGATCATCCATTCCAACCCCTGGCCCTGCACAGACACCCCAACAATCCCACCCTGTGCATCCCTGAGAGCATTGTCCAAACACTGCTGGAGCTCTGGCAGGTTTGGGAATGTGCCCGTTCCCTGGGGAGCCTTTTCCAGCAAAAAAACACCCTCTGGGGAAGAACCTTTCCCTGATATCCAACCTAACAACCTATCCCTGACACAGCTGCAGCCTTTCCTGGGTCCTCTCCCTGTCCCAGACAGAAGCTGACACCCCAAGCACCATCCTGCTTGGCCCTGGCAGGCTCAGGGTGCCCAACAGGGTGCTCAGGGGAAGATGCCATCCCAGAGGACTGACAGGACCCAAAGCAAAGCACAGAAGGGCAGAAATCTTCAGAACAAATTACAGGCATGATTACTGTGTGAAATGAATTAGAATGAGCAGTTCCTAGAAGAAATTACAGCCTCTGGGGAAATCATTTAAATGTCCATGATGAGCAATATCTCACTCCATGACTCCATTGATTTCCATCTTCCTTTCCTAACAGTTACAGTGAGGGGGAGAAAAATCAGCTCAAAATTTCCATGTGTTTATACTGGCAGGAACTGCTGCCACTTTTATCCTTTTTATCAAGACTGGGGTGGCATTTGTGTTTTGTTCAGCCACACTTCGAGCAGCCTCACTGAGAGGATCTCCATGAAAGCCTTTCCATGTATTTGTGCACTTGGCTGCAATCAGAACTCATGAATATTTCCAAGGCAGGGCATATGCTGAGTGCAAGGGAGATCTGTTGGGCTCCAAAATTGCTTCATACACGAATAATTGGGATTTTTGGCTGCTTAAAGAAGCAATCTACTGATTCTTTTGGTGTGAAAATTTATGGGGATGGTGCTGCCTGCAGATGTCTTTTCCTATCCTCGTGTACTGCAACATCCAATGACACAGCAAATTGCAGTTCTTACTAATGCAGGTTGCTCCTTCATTTCAAGCTATTATGTCCCATGTTAACATGAAAATAGGGTTGTTTTTTTTTCTCCGAGGTGTTAATGGAAAAGTTAAGTTTGCTGCTTCTTCCTGGTTCACAGAATCCCAGACTGGTTTGGGTTGGAAGGGACCTTAAAGACCACCTTGTTCCACCCCTGCCATGAGCAGGGACACCTTCCACTGGACCAGAGCCACATCCAGCCTTGCCTTACCTTGCTTTATTTGTTATTTTCTTCTGCAGTTGTCAATCTATCATTTGCTCTTCAGAAACAATGGTGTCAGATGTCATTTCCCATGACCAGCTGCTTTCATTTTCTTGGCTGTAAGTTGTTGCAGACAATTCGCATTTATGCAGCAGTTTGATGAAGTAATTTCCATTTTCATGCCCTTGTTCACCTTATTAATTTATTTTGTTTCTGCGGCGCTTGTTTTCTTTATCTCTGAAAAGAAAGGAAGCAGAACTTCCATTAAGTTTGGGCCTTATGTGGATTATCTCCAAGCTCTAAAATATCCTTCCTGCACAATAATCCACCTTCTTTCCTCTTCATGGTCACATGCCATAACAAGCTTTTGCTGTTTGTATTAAAATCCTTCCCAAAGCCTTGACAAAAAAATTAACTTTTGTCACTTCTCATTTTATTCCCTTCCTTAATGACACAGAACACACAGACATTGTTCTGATTATTCTTTTGTTTATCCATTCCTTATAAACTATGAATTTTTTCCCCAATATTACTTTCTAACTCAGTTAATCTCCTGCTAAGACTTGGTGCCTCATCAGGATGTTCTGCCTTTTTCTTTTTTAAATATTAATTCAGCTGTGGGTAACTTGTGCACCTCTTATTTAAAAACTCATTAAAATCACCAGCTTATTGTGTCTAATTTCAGCAACATGCTTATTGCAGCCTACCCTTCAGAAAATAAAAACATTCAGACTTTCAGCTAAACTTCTTAACTTGTGTTTCAAGGCAGTTTTGATCCAAAGAAATTATACTTTCTATATTTAATATTTTTAATAGTCTAATCCAGGTTTACCAAAGGACTTATGGGCCTTGCACAACTCAGCACATATCAACAAGATGCACAAAAAACTTCCCCTCACTGCCATGCTGGAAGGTTGGGCTGGATTTCCTTAGGCTTTGAGTCACATCCAGAGAATCGTCCTTGCCTTTAATTTCTCCAAGTGTTGTCTTCTTCTTCTTCTTCTTCTTCTTCTTCTTCTTCTTCTTCTTCTTCTTCTTTCTTCTTCTTCTTCTTCTTCTTCTTCTTCTTCTTCTTCTTCTTCTTCTTCTTCTTCTTCTTCTTCTTCTTCTTCTTCTTCTTCTTCTTCTTCTTCTTCTTCTTCTTCTTCTTCTTCTTCTTCTTCTTCTTCTTCTTCTTCTTCTTCTTCTTCTTCTTCTTCTTCTTCTTCTTCTTCTTCTTCTTCTTCTTCTTCCTTCTTCTTCTTCTTCCTCTTCTTCTTCTTCCTCTTCTTCTTCCTCTTCTTCTTCTTCCTCTTCTTCTTCCTCCTCTTCTTCCTCTTCTTCTTCTTCCTCCTCTTCCTCTTCTTCTTCTTCTTCCTCTTCCTCTTCCTCTTCTTCTTCTTCTTCTTCTTCTTCTTCTTCTTCTTCTTCTTCTTCTTCTTCTTCTTCTTCCTCTTCTTCTTCTTCTTCTTCTTCTTCTTCTTCTTCTTCTTCCTCTTCTTCTTCCTCTTTTTCTTCTTCTTCTTCTTCTTCTCCTCTTCTTCTTCTTCTTCTTCTTCTTCCTTCTTCTTCTTCTTCTTCTTCTTCTTCTTCTTCTCCTTCTTCTTCTTCTTCTTCTTCTTCTTCTTCTTCTTCTTCTTCTTCTTCTTCTCCTTTTCTTCTTCTCCTTCTTCTTTCTTCTTCTTTCTATTATTATTATCATTCTCATCATCATCATTAGTAATTATTTCCACTTCATTTCTAGCTTTTCAGGTTGTTGCCTATTCCCCACAAAGGCAGCTGTGTTGCTCCTGGAAATGTGCTTTCCCATCTCTGTCTCCATACGGTGCCACTTCCCAAGGACCACACCAGGATCTTGGGTGACACAAACAATCTTTGGCCTGCAGGGAATTTGCATTTTCTCTCTAATAATCACAGCCATGAATCCCCACTCCTGATTTTCCACAGAGTGCATCATCACCATGTGATTTCTCTTGGACATGGTTTGCAGTGCACTCTAAATTCAGGTACCTGGAAAAGCATCACAAGAAGCTCAGCTTCAATGTGATCAGACTGAATGGTTGTGCACACTTTACAACATCTTTCATATAAAGAGTTTTATTTATAGAAAAGATACTGGCCTACCCAGGAGCAGTAGAAAGACACAATCAGGAGGAAAAGCAGTGACAAAGCACAGTTTAGTGACCCTGGAGGAGAACTCACACTGGGATCTCCTCTGGAGATTGTCAGACACAAACATTTAATATTATAATTATTTTCAGGCTCATGGCTCCTCTGCTGTGAATTTCCTCATCCAGAGATGTTCACACAATCAAGTTTTCCTGCCTCAAGGCTCTATTCCTATCTCTCCAGCTGTTTTTCTATGAAGACCTAGAAAAGTCATGTCTTATTTCAGGCACTGTTTTGGGTATTCTCTATTTTTTGCCCTCTGGAAAGTCACTGGAGCCACTGCCTTGTCACCTGCCTGAGCTGGGGACACCTTGGTACAGCCAGAGGAGAAGGTTTGTCTAAACACATCTGAAACCTCCCAGCTGGTCTTGACAGCACATTGTAAACTTTCACGACTGATCTAATTAATAAATTATAAATATGCAAACTCCCAGTAAATTGTTTGATCAGGAAGCTGTTGGATACAAATAACTGCTCAAGGGAAAATTGGTGTTACAGGGCATTTCACTGACATCCTGTGTGGGTAAAGGAGGTGGATGCTCAGTTGCTTTGGTCCACTATTGCTGGGGGAAAAAAAAACCAAAAAGCCTGATTTCCAATTTTTTTACTGTGTATTCTTTTAGGATGGATTTTTTTTTTTAACCTGGAAATTCTCAGCCCAAACTAGGGCTTATAAGGAGAATCAAGGAGTAGAAAAACAAGGTATGACTTGACTTTTGTGAGTGAACAAGAAAAGATTTTGGATATTTGCTGGAGGGGGGAAAATGTTAGCAGCAAGCCTGAATAAAAAAGTTAAAAAAAAATAGAGAAATCATTTGTATCCCATGCAGAGGGCTGGAAAGGAGACATGCATTGTGTGGAACGTGTTTATGCTCTGGGGATGGTGGGACAGTGGTGAGCTGACACTGCAGCCCTTCCCTCTGCCACCAGCTGTGATTTGCCTCTGGGGCTGAATTCCCAAAAAAAGCCTCCAGTCTGCCACTAAATGGAGGATCTGGGTAATTTTAGCTGTGGGTCCTGGTATTTCCCAGCTGCCTGAGTCTTTGGATGGCTGTATATTTATGGTCTCAGCCACTCAGTTCTGGAATATTTAAATTCCCTGCTCTTCACTGCTGCTGGAATTTGCTAGAGAATTTCCTAATGCTGAGGAATCTTCCTCAGCGTTTTATAGGCATCACAGGTAATCAGGGGAACATTCATATGGTTATATGTCACTCAGTTATCACCTGAATTATTGCACAGAAGCAAGAAAGAGCAAAAAACTGTTGGAGAATAACCCCAGGAGCACAGCAGTCACTGGAGGGTGAATTGCTGTAAATCACCCACGAAATGAAAGCAGCTGCCATGAGTTTTTTACAAAGTCATGGGGAAGTAATGAAGACATTAAAAACAGGTATAAATTGGACGACTTTGAAATCCCATTTCACTGATAATGAGTTCTTAAAGTATCTGCAATTCTAAGAGTTCTGAAAATACTTTGGACTTCCACAGCGGGATAAAATCTTCGAGGAGGAAAAGCAAGTTTTCCCTGAGGTGTGTTTGGTGATTCCATCCCGCTTTTCCCGGGATTCGGGGCCTGGAGGTGATTCCATCTCTCCTTTCCCGGGATGCAGAGCCAAAAGGCGATTCCATCCCTCCTTTCCTGGGAAAAGCAGGGTCGGGAAGTGACCCCATTCCTGCTTTCCCGGGATAAGGGGCAGGTAGGTGATTCCATGCCTCCTTTCCTGGGATGCGGAGCCTAAAGGTGATTCCATCCCGCTTTTCCCAGGAAAAGCAGGGCCGAGAGGTGATTCCATCCCTCCTTTCCCGGGATAAGGGGCCGGGAGGTGATTCCATCCCTTCTTTCCCGGGATAATAGGGCCGAGAGGTGATTCCATCCCTCCTTTCCCGGGATAAGGGGCCGAGAGGTGATTCCATCCTGCTTTTCCCGATATAAGGGGCCGGGAGGTGATTCCATCCCGATATAAGGGGCTGGGAGGTGATTCCATCCCGCCTTTCCCGGGATGAGGAGCCAAAAACTGATTCCATCCTCCTTTGCCGGGATGCAGAGTCAAGAGGTGATTCCATCCCTCCTTTCCCGGGATAAAGGGCAGGGAGGTGATTTCATCCCTCCTTTCCCGGGATGAGGAGCCAAAAGGTTATTCCATCCTTGTTTTCCCGGGATAAGGGGCCGAGAGGTGATTCCATCCTGCTTTTCCCGGGATAAGGGGCAGAGAGGTGATTCCATCCCGATATAAGGGGCTGGGAGGTGATTCCATCCCTCCTTTCCCGGGATGCAGAGCCAAAAGGCGATTCCATTCCTCCTTTCCCGGGATAAGGGGCCGGGAGGTGATTCCATCCCTTCTTTCCCGGGATGAGGAGCCAAGAGGTGATTCCATCCCTCCTTTCCCGGGATGAGGAGCCAAGAGGTGATTCCATCCCTTCTTTCCCGGGATAATAGGGCCGGGAGGTGATTTCATCCCTCCTTTCCCGGGATAATAGGGCCGGGAGGTGATTCCATCCTGCTTTTCCCGGGATAAGGGGCAGGGAGGTGATTCCATCCCGCCTTTCCCTGTATGAGGAGCCAAAAACTGATTCCATCCCTCCTTTCTCGGGATGCGGGGCGGCTCGCGGCCCGAGGGCGCCCTCGTGTGGCTCTGCCGGGCAGTGCGCGGGTGCTGGGATGTGAAAGCGAAAATTTGGGAATGGGAGACGCTGGAGGGGCTGGAACTGCGCAACTGGGGTGAAATGTAACCCGGCAGCTTTAAAATGCCGAGGGACCTCCAGCCATGGTGGCAGTTTGGGTCCCTCGTGACAAGAAGACATGGAGGGGCTGGAGGTGTCCAGGGAAGGGAATGGAGCTGGGAAGGTCTGGAGCACCAGGAGAGGCTGAGGGAGCTGGGAAAGGAGCTCAGCCTGGAGCAAAGGAGGCTCAGGGGGACCTTGTGGCTCTGCACAGCTGCTGGCAGGAGGGGACAGCCGGGTGACAGTCAGTTTCTAACAGGTGACAGGGACAAGACAAAATGGCTTCAAACTGCGACAGGAAAGGTTGAGTTTGGATCTCAGGGAAAATTTCTTCACCAAAATGTTTTTCAAGCATTGGAACAGCTGCCCAAGGCAGTGGTGGAGTCCCCAGCCCTGGAGGGATTTAACAGATGTGGAGATGTGGCACTTGGGGACATCGGTTGGTGGTGAGGGAACAGCTGGGCTCAACTTTATTTTCTGTTTGGTCTTTTCCAACAAAAATAACTCAATAATTCTGTGGTTCCCTGTTCAGCACAGGAAAAAGCTTCAAAGCCTGTTTTCAAGAGCCTAAAACCACACCCTCCTTACCAACACAACTCACTAAACATTACCAATTGCTACGCAAACATTACTAATTATCAAGTAAACATCGCCGACATATTTCACACAAATAAAGCTATCAAAACCCTGGCAGCAAATTTCTCCTCTGACAGATGCCTGTGGGGTATCCAGGCACTGCCTGTGAAGTCTGGTGCACCTGTTTCACCCCTTGAAAACCATCTGATAAAATGAATTACCAGCTCTCCTGTCAGCCTGGCAGCTGCCAGCACAGCGGAAAACATGTTCAAATTAATATTAGAGCTACAGGAAATTCATCTTCAGCCCTTCCAAAGCACTGAATCAACCCAGGGCAGTGCAAGGTGTCGTCAGAGTTCAAAACGAAGCTTCCCCGTTCAGTTTGAATGAGATCTATGAATATATTGATTCAATATCTGTTTATATTGAACCTTGGGCTTTGAAAATATATTAGGTCTGAATTCTCTCAACTGTTTTCGTACCCAGAATTGTATTCATTTGCACATGTATTTTATCTAAAGATATCTATTCCCTCTATGAGTTTTATCCTGGGAGCAACAACTTATAAAATAATTGTCTTTAGCTAAAAGAATATATTTGCTCTTTTTTTGAACCAATTAAGAGCTAAACCCTGGCCTCCCTGAAGTCAGCACAAATTTTGCTAATGAGTGAGATTTCAGTCTCTCTTCTAAGGCAGATCAAACATCTTTCTGCAACTATATTCTCATTAAATCCTGTTACTCATACACAGACAAGGTTATTCTCATCTGAGATAATACGGATCAGAAATTCCTATTATTTGCCTTCATCCTGGAAGTGTTCCAGGCCAGGCTGGACAGGGTTTGGAACAACCTGGTGTAGCAGAACTTGTCCCAGCTGGAGTTCCATGTCTCTGCTTTTACCTGTGCATGTTACCTTGTTATATCCTTGCCTTGACCCTTCCATCCTCCTGCTGGAACTCTCAAAAAAAAACCCTTGGAAAACTTAAGGGACACGAATATGAACAAATCAGGGCAAGGCTGATCCCTGGAGCAGCAGGAAGGAAGACAGAAAACTCCATGGATTGCAACACCCACCTAAGAAGGCTTTTCTGCAAAGACTATCCCATTTTTTTTCTCAGCCACAGCACCCTGCCTCATTAGAGACAGGAATATTCCCCTAGTAATTTTACACTTACACTGTATTTCCCTTTGTTGTGGCAATCTCTTCCATTCTTAGCGTTTGCTCTTCAGAATGTTTCATATCTTGAATAAAAAATGAAGCAACAATATAAATCAAACTAAAAACGCCGTGCACTTTCCCTTTCCAGATGCATCTGTCTGCTGGAAGTTTAGTGCTACTGATCTAGTAGTTATTTTAACTGCTGCTTGGCTTCAGCCCTGTTGATATATTGGTTATTTTTATGTATGGGAGGCCATTTGTGTGACTGATTTTGCAATTCTTGCTGCCTGCTGAAGGACATCCCTCGAAACAGACCTCAGAGCTGTATTCTCAAGATGAAAGCAATTGGACAGAAGTACCTTTCTCAAAAGAGGGACCTCTATTACATTTATTTTTTTTTCCCCCTGAATTGCTTGCTCAAGCCAATTGGTTGGGTGATTGGAAGAAATGAAACAGGGAAAAATTGATGGGATTCACACGTCGGCGTGCAGCATTAAAGCCATTTCTTATCCTCAGCAAATGGGGAGTGTTGGATCAAATTCCAGTCTATGGCCCAAATATAGTCCAAGGGAGAAAATGATTATGCTTATCATGCCAGCACAGGATGAGGGGAGGTGAAAACAAGTGCATCAAAAAAAGCACAACCAAATTGCTCAGGGTTGTTATTTCAGGTTGCCAGTTGCTCAGTCTCCCTGCCCATGGAGGAAGGATGCTGCAATAACTGTGATTTCACAGATAACTTGCATTTTAGGGGTCAAAATTAAAAAAGTTAAAAGAAAAAATCAGGAGCCAGGTAGGAAAATATCAAAGGCTGGCAACAGAAAGAGGCTTTGGTGAGGAGGCCTGTGAAGCTTTGCTGCTCATATTGTCCTAAGGGATAAAGATGTGACCAAAAGCCATCCTGAGTCAGTGAAATCATTGATTTAAATATATATAATCTGTATGTTAAGGACCTACAGGTACAATTCCTCAAGATGCCTGTGTAGGTGTACAAGTGCTTGCCAAAAATCATGCCATGAACACCACTGGGGTTTGCACACCTCACTGAACTTGGTCTGGCTGAATTTTGGGGAGGGCAGGAGCTGTTTCTATGTGATGCTGAATATTTCTGGCCTTCCTCAGTGCGCGTGAACAAATGAACAGCTGCACATCACCATAAATCAAACTTTATTGATATTATTACCTATTCTCTAGCAGAGACTCACAGCAGAGGCTTAAGGAAGATCAGAACATCCTACAGTGAAATGTTTCAGAGAGATCCCTACTCTGTTGATCAGTGACTTGGAGATTTCTTGAGTCAGAAATAGAGATTACATGTTTAAATGACTTTTTACCCCTTTTCCTTGGTTTAATCCTGCCTTGTGTTTCCATCAGATGCTCCTTAGCTGCTTGGAGAGGTCAGAAATCACAGATTTCTCTGCTGCCCCAGGTGACATACAAATACTTCTGCTTTAACTTCTGTTCTGCTCAGTGACTGCAATTGCTTCTGTCAGATGTGGACCAAAGTAAACAATCCTGCAACAATTTAGAAATTACAGTTGTTTTCCAAATTAATTAAAAAAAAAAAAAGAAGAGCCTTGTTTATGCCACCCATCTGGATGCAAAAGGCACAACATCTGCATGCTCCGGGGGAAATGAGTCAGCTCTGAAAGGCACACACCAAATGGCATCCCAAGAAACCTGTTTATGCTGTTTTCCTAATTTTTAAGCAGAACTGAGTCCCTAAAACAAGTGTGGGCTGTTCAGATGGGAGGTTTTGCACTGGGAGGTGTTGAAGGAATGAGTGGATGTGGCACTCAGTGCTCTGGGCTGGGTCACAAGGTGGGGGACAGTCACAGGTTGGACTTGCTGATGTCAGAGGAGTTTTCTGACCTCAGAGATCCTGGGATTTTGTGAAAATGCCAGCTCATGTCCATCACAGTGGATTAGACCCAATCATTTGATACTCAGCAGTGCCTTGAATCCTCTTTCCAAAAGAAAGAGTGTCTGCTGGCAAAGAGAAAAAGAATATAAAAATCACAAAAGGACATAACACCCAAACTCTAACTTCAATTACAGAATCAGTTTCCTCCATTCCCCCCAAAAAAGCTCTGTGGAGTAAATGCTCCCCATCACTTTGCACTAAAATAAAAATTGATGATTCTCTCAGTAAATGGATTGATTTATCAAATATCTGATTTAAGCAACAGGTACTTTGTGGGAATCACTGTGTCTTTTTACACCACGCCATTTTTGTTCAATTATCTACACTTCCTGAAAAGAAGGCGGCATTTTTCTTCAAAATGCACCTTAAAGAGAACATAAAACCACACCAGATAAAGTGACTTTGCGTTTTATTGTAAAATCAAACAGATGTATGGATTATTCTGCTTTGGGGCACAGGAGAGAAGGCAGCATGGTCTGCTTCTTACAGGGCATTTCTGACATTTTGCTTGAAATCTGCTGATAACGGCAAACCAGCCCCAAGTTCCAGATCTGACATTTGCATGTTTTCTCGATGCACAACTTGCTTTCTCAGGGTCACACATCACAGCCCCCAGGGCAGGGAGCTGCCTTGGAGCAGGCTGAGCCAGATGGGGAAATCTCACGGAGCAGCTGCAGCAGATGGGAGCTTGGCAGAGAGATCCCACAGAGACACTCCATCTCCAGCTTCCCTCACTGCCAGGAGCTCTGGATTTTTGAGGCCTGACCAGATGGTTTGTAAAGCTTTTGGATACAGCAGTGGTGGGGGTTTGAGAGAAAGGTGGGTGAGTTAAAGTTGGTGGGATGGAGATGTGTTCATTGCTGGGATACATCCCAGCCCTAAGAGCTCACCAGGTGCCAGGATCCCCCAGGAAGCTCTACAAGTGCAAATTTTAATCTGGGTGCAGAATTAAACTGGTTTTAATTATTTAACTGTTGACTATATTTATTGATTTAACTGTTTTAGTAGCAAACTCAAACTTCTGTGAAATAATTTGGCATCCCTGTGTGTTTCCATGTGCTCTGGAGAGTTCATTCCCAGAGCTGCTGCCCAGCTTTGCTCTGTTCTCAGAGCAGCAATTCCCTTCCACCTGGGCAAAGTGCTGAAACTTTGTACTGAAACGCCACCTGTCCCACTGGTACCATGAATTTACCAGGATATTCAAAGTTCTGGGGATGCTGTAAAAGTTAGTAATTGTGAAATAAAAATTTCATGGAATCACAGAATGGTTTGGGTTGGAAGGGACATTAAAGCTCATCCAGTTCCACTCCTCCCATGGCAGGGACATCTTCCACTATCCCAGGCTGCTCCAAGCCCTGTCCAGCCTGGCCTTGGACACTGCCAGGGATCCAGGGGAACCACAGCTTCTCTGGGCACCCTGTGCCAGGGCCTGCCCACCCTCACAGGGAGGAATTCCTTCCCAATATCCCATCCATCCCTGCCCTCTGGCAGTTTGAAGCCATTCCCTGTGTCCTGCCACTACATTTGCAGTAATTCATTTTTAGGTGGAGAAGTTTCATACTAAAACAAAATGAAACGAAATAACCACAAACAAACAATAGGAAAAACACACATAGAAGAGCACAAAAAAAAAAAAAAAGAATAAAAATAAAAACAAACAAACAAACCTGAAAAACATTATTTGTTCTTCCCGAGCTCAGCGCTCTCTCAGCCCTGCTGAGTGCCATTCCCAGCACTGCTCTCTCCCATCTCTAGAGGGCTGCCTTAAACCATGGAAAAGTATCCCAATAGCTGCTTTTCAGTGCTTCCCTTTTCCCTCCCATCCCAATTTCTGCATGGTCATCAGCAGCACCTCTGCATGGATCTGCTGCTGTCACCAGCCAGGAACAAACGTCCCTTGGAAGGGAACTTGGCTGCTACTCTGATTTTTGGGGTGTCCAACGCTGCACAAGTGACCCGACCAGTGAAGGGTAATAACAAATCTTGGTGTTGTGCATTTTGCCTCAAAGTAGTGCAAAAGTACAGGTTTATTATCTGGTTGGTGTTCATTCCATGGCCACCTGGCTGAGAAGGGTTAAATCAGGAACTCTGAGCACTTTTAGCAATTTAATGCGTTTCTAACGCTCAGAAATCAAGAAATTAACTCTCAGGAAGAGTCAAAATAAAGAACTCTTCTGTAAGTGTGCTCCTGTCCAAAATGATAGTGCACTTTATGCTTCTATATAATGAAACATGAAGCAAATGGCTTGCATGATGGTGCACATTCATTTTCAAATATCACATTTTAAAACTTAAAATGGCACCTTTTATATTTATTTGCTCATCTTTTTGAAATGGATAACCTTAGGTATATAAGTTTCAAGAGTTCAGTGTTTAAAAAAAATGGAGTATAAATTAAGAAGAAAACATGAAACTATGTCATCCAGTAAGGGCCTTTACTCCTGAAGCAGTTTTTGTTGAAAACAGTCTTGTTTTGTAAATCTGATGATCACAAAGAACCTGCTCAGTTTGAAAATAAAACACTGTCAGCACTTTTTCAATTATGGGGAAAGCATAGAGGAAGCTTTTTAATAATTTGCAGCAAACTCCAGTTTCTAGATCTCAGATCAGTTCCTGAGCTGATTCAAAGGGAAAGCAAAACAAACTGCTGCATTTGTGTGGAAAACAAATAATTAATCCAAACTTTTAAGATTCTTGGAGGGTTCTTTTGAAATCTGCCAAAGAAACTTCGCTTAGAGTGAAAATCCTCTCATGGCTGTTTGGTTACCCTTGAAAAGCAGATTTTGTGTTCTTATCTTTTCCAAGAACAGTGTTATATAGCAGGGAGGGGGAGAGAGCCCTTGGCCCCCTCAGCTCTGGCTCACTGCACTCAGATAAGGTCAAGTCTGGGTCTTCCCTCCAGCATCCAGCCCCAATCCCAATGTAATCCAGGATCTGATGACCTTTAGGAGAGCAGGAATATGGGAAGATATAGATGTATTTCCACGTGGGAAGCCCTCCCTCCCCTGCTGGAGCTCTCCCCTGGATCCCAAATGGTACCCCAAACACACACAGGGACATCCACTCCTCCTGCAGGCAAACCCCACAGAGTGAGCTCGGCTCAAGCAGCTTGGTCATAGCACAAAGACACCCTACAACCTTGTGAGTGAAAAAAACACCCTAGGAAGACTTTGGCTCATGATTGCATTCAGATTCTTTAAGAATAAAATCCCTAGTCATCTTTTTCCCCCTCCTTTTTTGACCATACAGCATTTTTGTTCCTCCTTGGTAAAGCATCATCTCTTGGAGCATTCTGAATTAAAGGCATTTTCTTACCATGGGTGCTCTCCAGCCCCACCTGAGCCCCTGGGACAGGATTATCCCCAGTGCCTGACTCTCCCCTCATCCCTGTGGGCCACACTCCAAGGATGGGGGTGAATCTCACCTTCCCCAGGTTTAATCTAAGAGTCGTGAGACAAAAACAGTGTGGAAACCCTTCAAGGACCTCAACATCTTTAGAAAAAAAAGCAATGCTTGAATAACAAATTCATACATGTAAAGTAAATATTTTATACAACAGAGCTGCAAAGAGATTAAACTAATTTACAGCTATTCCATTTCTTACACAGCGTTTCACCAAGTACCATGGATGGGATGGCTTACAAAGGGTAAAGAGGTTGCATTTACTAAGCTGCTGTGAAAATTGTAGGAGAATCAAATGCATTTCCTGGCTTAACTGAACATGGGATATGATTTCTCTAAGTACTGTCACCAGTGTTAAAAATATGTGATGGGATATATCAGTAAGCAGCATCTTCAAAGAGGATTAAAGGTTCAGATTTTTTTTTCTTTTGTTTGAGGCAATAATATATTGAATTCTTTTAGACTAATTAAACTTGAAACTGATCCAGCTTGTTGGCTTTTTTTTTTTCCTTTTTCTTTTTGGGTACAATGCTTCTTACAGTTTATAGCTAATTGGCAGGTGAGCAAGATAAGTAGCACTGAACACCACTTGATGCTGTTACTGCCTGAGGGAGAGATGGGCAGCTTGTTGTACAGGAAGAGGCTGTTCGACACACAGAGAAGGTGAACATAATGAATTTTCACCTGAGGAGATAATGCAATGACTTAACCCCCACAAGAAATCAGACCGTGGTGTTCCAGGAAATTTCTTATGGAGGAAGTGTTTCGGAGATGACAGCAAAGCTTCTTTGTGGCCACCTCAACGCTAAAAAGCCTGTAGGTTGCTTTGCTACTTGGTTGAAATTACAGAATCAGAGCACTTGACTTGCATTCAGGCTTTGCTAATCCCCGTGGAGCTTTATCCCCTGTTTGTCATTAGCTGACTGCATTGACAGCCTCCCCTGCCTGCCCTCCCTAACCAAAACAGCAACAAAAACTCCTTTGCATCAAAGAGAATTCTCTTTCAACTTTGATCACATTTCTCGTGGCGCTCAAGCCTGTTGCTAAGAGAAACTGCGCTGGTGAGGAATGGGCGAGTCATTATTATAATTACTCTTGTTACACCCCAGTGAGAACAAGGCTCTCCCAGCACTCAGGGAATTAGCCAGCAGTGCAGGCTTTAATTGATAGAGTTACTGACAGCCCTGCTGGGCTGGAGCTGCAGGAGAACCCAACCACAACATCAGCACGTGGGGCAGGAGCTGCTGCCACCCTGGGTGGAACCCTCTGTGCCAGGTGAGGGGATGTGCACAGCTCTGGCTGCCAGCACTGGGGGTTTATTGCACCAGAACTCTTGTTTCTGGGAGCTCAGGATCAGCAGAAAAGCCTGCAGCTGGTGCAATGCAGCCTGGGCTGAAATATCTGCTGTGCTGCTGCTGCTCAGCCTGAGCCATCTGCACAGAGCTGATGGCCAAGGGGGGAGCAGAAAATGTCTCACTTCAAGTCATGTGAAGGAGAAAGTAGAACCCAACTCTTCTGTCTGTCACTTGTTCCACTGACCCAGCCACATTCCACATTTTGACATTGCCTAATGTCAAAACTGACATTATTTGCTAGTCTGGAATCTTTTATAAAAGCTATAATATATAATAAAAAGCACTAATAAATACCAAGCAAATACAAATGGTTCTCCCAACCTTAATAAATAGACAAGGTAGTCACATTTACAGCAGCCAAGCATTGGACCAGGCTGTTAATTGATTTAGTATGGGATGAAGGGATCTGGAGCACCTTCAACCTAGTTCTGCATATCACTTCTGCCACTTTGGAAATTTTAATTAGTGGCTTTATTGAGTTTAGTTCTAAAGGAAAAAGAAGGACAAGATATATGCATGCTAAAGTAAGAAGCCTTTTTCTTATATTCCCAATAATATAGAGAAAACTGCAGCATATGCCCTGTCATCTACTGGAGGGGTCATGAAAAATAGAAATACATCAGCAACTGAGATTGCAATGCAAGAGCTGTAATGAATACATGCAGTAGTGTTGAGAATATCTGCACTCGTTTGAACATGTGCTTCCCAAAGTGCCTCTGCATTTCAGAAAGGTGCTTGCTCTGTAGCAGCAGTGCTAAATAAAAGCACTTTAATTTTTCAGACAGTCCAAATAGAGTGATTTATCTTTCAGGTGAAAGGAAGAAGGGAAAGGATTATCTTTTTCACCTCCTGTGTAGAAGGTATCCCAACAGGCTCCGCGTGACACGACTTCTGCATGGATCACTGCTTAGTCATTCATTCAGCATGGCTGGAAAATGTCAAGTGCAGGGCAAATACCTGCATATGTCGAGACAGAAGGGGTTGCACTTTGTATTTAAGGCCTGCAAAGGAGCAGAAGGAAAGGGTGAAGCTGAAATTATTTTTGTGAAATTTAGCGACTCTTCAATGTAGAGAGGAAAAGGGAGCATTGAGGAAAAGTCCTCAAATTGCACCAAGGGAGGTTTAGATTAGATGTGTTAGGATTGGAACAGGTGTTTCAGGGAAGTGGAGTCATCATTCCTGGAAGTTCCATCATTGCACAAAAAAGGTGTGGATATGGTACTTGAGCATGAGGTTTGGTGGTGAACCTGGTGGAGGTGCTGGAACAACAGTTGTGCTTGATGATCTCAGAGGCTTTTTCCAGCCTTAATAGTCCATGACTCTGTGATACATTAATGAGGAATTCCAGCCTCAACTATTCAGGAATGGCAGGGAAATTCTTGCAGGAGTTATCCATGCAGCAGTGTCTGCCTGCCTACCTCAGTTGGGTTTTTTCAAATCTGAGGCTGGGGAACAGCAGGGAGGAGGAGAAGCAACATCCTGCCCCGTGGAACAAAAGCTGGGGTTGTTTTGTTTTGTTTTATTTTCTGTTGTTATTGTTGGTTTTGGGTTTTGGGGTGTTTTTGGTTTTTTTGGTTTTGTTTTTGTTTGCTTGTTTGTTTGTTTGTTTGTAGGGGTTTTTTGATGCTGTGATTTTTTTATTATTATATTCTTGAAGGTGCAGAGAAACTCCAGTGCTTTACTTCCTTTTATCTCCCCAGCCTTTCAGAAATGCTGCTTGAGGACTTGCTTTCCTGTCGGGCAGCAGTGATGGGAGCAAGGGAATCGCAGCTGAGCAGAGTTCATGCACACAGACAAGACAGGCTTGAGCCTTTTCCCTCTGCCTGCCATCAGTCAGAGCCTGAGACATTAAACTCCATCTCCAGCTAAAAAAAGCCTCCTCTTTGCTTTGAAAGAGAAGGGTTGGCAGCTTTGTAGAACTGGAAGGCTTGGAGATCATTTCAAATATACTTTACAGACATGCTGCTTTGGCTTTCCAGCACTTCTGGAGTCAATCAAAGAATGGGGCAGGGGAGACTGGAAGTTTGAACCCAGCTATTTTCTAGGAGTTACAGCTATTGATTACAATTGCATTGACTACCCGACCATTTAATCTAATGAAATTGTTCTTGAGTGACTCTACTGCAATTGAGATGAAAGTATAGACAGCTTGGAAGGGAAATTTAAAAGTGTTGGAAGAGGCAATAGTTAGATTTCAGGGCACAAATGGTTTGTTAGCACATACTCTGCACTGACTGTGTTGTGCTCAGCTGTATTCCTGTAGAAATTCTGTTATTTTACTAGGAATAATGTGGAGTCGTTTTCCTACTATTTCTATGACTGGTTTCCCATACAGTGAATTTATAAAACTATTAGATCCTAAAGCTGAGCCAAAAACAAATTAGTCATTGAGAGGCAAATACAGCTTTCAAAATCTCTAAGATAATTCTGTTACTTGTGGCTTAATACGAAAAAGGAGAGTTAATTATTTATACCAGGCATGGGGTTCACTAAATGAGAGCTGCAAGATGAGATGGAGTCAGAAATGAATGCTTTGTAAAAATTGTTTTTTACTCAGAGCCAAAATAAAATGTATTTGTGGGATGGAGCTGGGATAGGCATCACCAAAACCAGCAGGTCAAACTCCTTCTGGAGTGCCTCCCATCACTCAGAACTCCTTGTGGAAAGCTCTGCACTTTGTTCTGGGCTTCCCCATGCCCTTGTTTCACCCTAAATATAATACCATGTCTGGGTTTTGTCTCAATTCCAAACAAAAATTATCAGAGTTTGAGTTTAGCTGCTGAAAAAACTCTGCATGTGTGAAGACATTGGTTTGTCATGTCTGGTCCTGACACAAACCCAGAATCATTGTATTAGTTCTGTGGTTTTATTCTTAAACTAACATTGTCTCTTCTTAACCCATTTTTATCTGTCAGTAGACCTCAAAAAGAGAGAAAGTACTTGTTTCCATGGGCTTTTATGTGAGTTACCTTTTCAAATCAGATAATTTTAATTCATTGCTTCAGCTAGCAAGGGCTAGCTGAAAAGCTGAAAAGGAATGGGTTGGGTTGGTTTGGAAGGGACCTTAAAATCCAGCAGTTCAAACCCCCTGCTGTGGGCAGGAACACCTTCCCCTAGCACAGGTTGCTCATGACTGTCCTCAGACAGACTTTCAAAGATTTTAAATTATTCTGTAATGTTTCCCTGCATTTCCCAGTAAAGTTCACAAGAGGCTGAAGGCAGTTCTGCTGTTCTGACCATGCTCCAAGCCCTGGCAAAAACCTGCAAACTCCATCCCTGCAGCCGCAGCAGCTTCGACTTCTTCCTCTGTTGCTTCTCAAATTTATTTCATCTTCTTCCCCATTTAAACCCTGAAATTCTGTCCCAGCCATCTTTTGTAACTGCAGCCACCAGGTCTTCCTCTGAAGCTCTTGGGTTACCCATTGCCTCTGCTGCTCAGATCCTCAACAACTTCACACTTTTGTTGCAGCACTTAATTGTAAGTGTTAACTGATGGACTACAACTGACGTGAGTGTGAGAGTTTTGCCATTGTGCCAGACAAAAGAATTCAGGTAACTGCTGGCTCCTCTCACTTTACATGCAAATAGTGCCCGAGCTCTGGGAGATCTCGAGGTGAATTATTGATGGGGAAGGGGCACCTGCCTGGCTTGAGCAGGTCTTGGCATCCGAGCTCAGGCAGGAAACACTGGGAAGTAAATCAGGGATGAGCAACCCTTTTAATAAGTTGCAGACAAAAATCCCCTCGGCCAGGGAAAGGTTAAATAACAGGGATAAGTGAGTCACTTCATCTCCTGCCCCCCCCTCCTCCCCACACTGCCAGTTTAATAAGCCAAAATCAAAACCATCTAGGCCTGGAGCTTTCTAAGATTTAAGACTTTAAAATGTGAAGCACCTCATTATATGTGCCTATTTTCAATAAAAAGGGGAGATAACTGGTGTCTCGTCAATGTCTTATCAGTGGTATTTGTTTGACTTCTATTTCGAAAGTGCACTGCTTGCTTTTTTCTGGTGCTGGAATCAAACTCTTCTGGATTGTACAGTAGAAGAAGATGGATCAGTTTTCACCTAAGAACTTTCAAAAGGAGTCCAGTCTGTGCCTCACTCTGCAGAAATAAAGAACTATTGTACAGTAGAGCGTATAACACTTGCAACATGGCCAATTGACTTCCTTCCTATTAATCAACTACTCTGTTTACCTTCTTATACAAACCATTTCAAAACCATTAAAACTAAGAGGATTAGCATCACATTTCTGGCAAAAAGCACCTTAATTTCAGCGAATGCTACTTTCACTCTCTGAGGAGATTTAAAAAAAATAAAAAAACCTTTGAAAGAATTGGATTCTTTATTGTGGCAAATTCATTGAAACAGGAATAAATTATATCTCCCATGTAAAAAAAAGGTGGAGGGAGGGGGGATAAAAGAGGGCTGGAGGAGTACAATTCTCTCAATCCAGTGAGAGAGAACTGCAAAAGAATTAAATTACCAAGAGTGAAAAAAATTTCAAAGCAATCCTGAAACATGAGTTAAGTCCTGACAATTTGAATCAATTGTTCTGTCCTGGCCGTGTACGAGCAGTTCCTACTTTTGTAGCCTTGATTTCAGAAACAGTTGGGAATGGTTCACTTGGTCTGCAAATAATACTGCAGCCCAAAGTTCAAGGCCCAAATTCCCATTTTCATATGCTCTGGGAATTTGTCTGGCACAGACAAGGAGGTGCCATTGATGCCAGTTGAGTTTTATTGAGCTTTCAGTCTTGATCGTAAAAGTTTTGCATGGAATTAAATGGGGGAAGAATATTGTTCCCAATAAATTCCCACCTCCTGAACACCATGCAGGGGATGGGATTTGGGATGCAGTTTAAATATTTGCACCCAGGCATTTTGCTTTGTTAAATGGGAGGTTTAAGAGATGTAACAACCAAACACACACCTGAGAAACAAAATGCATCATAAAAGAACATTAAGTTGATATATAGAAACCTAACATCTAAAGGGCACATACCTCAACACAAAAGCACAAGAGAATTATATTTAACAGAGAAATAAATAAAATAACAGGGAAAATTTACCTCTGGATGATATGAAGAGAAATTCTCTGTGAAGGGAGGTAATTGGAAGAGGATTCAAATATTTCTAGAACACGTCAAAGAGCATCCCATGGAATGAGAGTACCTGGTGAAGTCTTAATGCAGACTACCAATAAATCATATTAAATACCAACAATTCCAGACATGGTAAATAATGATGCCAAGGATGATACAAACACCTCCACACAGGACAAGTAGGAATCCCTGCAGAAACATCACCAAGAGACAGTTTGGGATGATCCCAAAATGGCAAAAAAGGACAGAAAAGGATGGATTCAGGGGACTAAATAGTGTGTGCCAAGGTACCAGAGATTATGCGTTTTAGATTATTTTTATGTTCCTTTCCTCATATTTTCTAGCAACAAAGTTACTATTTGCTCACTAAATGTCCAAAGTAACACCTAAAATCCCTCTTGTAAATAAAAATGCTGATTCAGAGCCCTTTAGCTAATTCATGTCACTATTTTCTCAATATTGTTACTAAATTCTACATTTCTGCCATTTGTTCATAGTCCTGAAAAATAACTTTCCCCCCACACACAATTTAATTCCATACTCTGAGCCTGCTGAGCAGAGCAGAGAGTAAGAAACATTATTTTGCCTTCATGGCATCCCTGAAAAAAATACATTGGTGAGTTGAAGGGAAGAATCTACAGAAAAAATATTTTTTTTTTAACTACTGCAGAGCATTAAGAGCATTTTTAAGGGGAAATTTTTTCCAGAAGAAGAAATGTGCTGAAAACAAAGTTTTAAAATATTTTTTTTCATATTAGCCTTTTTTTTTTTTTCTTTTCAACAAGTTCTCCTTAAATCATGCTCAGAAATAAGACAACAGTGACTCCAAAGGAAAGTTGCAGCTGGATGACAGAAGCCACTAGTTAAAATTCAACTGAAATTCAAAATTCCACTGAATCTGGTTATAATCTTAGTGATCCAACCAGTGCAGCTCAAACAGTTAATAGATGGGTATTGCCCTGTGATTGCTGGTTTGGGATCAGGCTTTTTAAGGCACATCATTTTTCAGGCAGACCTTGAGGATCATTCTCTGGGGTCTGATGGTCCCTTCTCTCTTGACAAGATAAATGGTCCTTTATAACTCTTGTCATATCGTCGAGCTGGCATCAGGAAATGAAGATAAAACTTTTTTGCTGGCATTGCACTGTTATAGGGCTGCATGACTAAACTCCTCACTTCTGGGAAAATGAGGGAAAAAACTTTGCCAGGGATTTTGTGCTGAGAAAAGGACACAATTTCACCAAATGGGAGCTCGGAGGATTGATGTTGGTGTTTCTGTATCTTGGGGAAAGGCATTAAAAATGTACAGCTCATCTCTTACTGCTACCAAAAAAAAAAAATCAATCTCACTGGCATGTTGATTAAAAAAAAAATCTAAACATAAAGTCTTAATTCCAATTTACTCTCAAGAGTTTGAATAAAGTGAAGCAATCCCATGCTGGAATTTCTTAATAAAAAAAGTCTTAGAAAATAAATTGAGATTTCTCTTCTTTTGCTAGAGAAAAAACTTCTACTAACACATGGTTTTGGTTCACGGAATCATTGTAGGACCTCTAGAGGTCATCTAGTCCAACCCCAGTTATTATCAGGAAGCTTTCCTGACCAGTGATGCACAAAATACTTACACAGAGGGCATGGAAATAAGTTTTTCCCACTGAGCAGGTCTCTTCTCATCACCAGGTTGCAACAAACACTTCTTGAATATTGTTTTTCCACTGCAATGAGAGCTTTAGAGATTCTAGAAATACAATGGAGGGAAATAATTGAACATTCAGGAGGATGATAAGCAAAAAACCAAACACTGCAATGGTCTTAGCAGGGATCCATGCGATCCATGCCCTATTCCATGGCTCCAGCCCATCCTGCAGCTGTTTACAGCAAAGCTGCAAGGTGGACAGGAAGGAATAAACAAGCCCAGCCCAAACCCTTGTTTTTGTCAGAGGAGTTAAAGGCCATTAAGCTCAGTCTTTTAAGCTGGCTAAGAGAAAGCCACGGGAGATCCTGCAAGATATACTGTATATTAAAAGGTTCCTGATTTTTTCCAAATGATAACCTGCTGAAGGAAATGATGTCCTCTGCCACAGTACCTGCTTGTCTAATTGCAAACCATGCAACCTTATCCCCCCGGAGATTTGCAGATAAAAAACCCCACTGTCATCACCTCCACCCTCCCTGTCTCCGCTCTCCCTGTACAGCAGGTAAGACAAGAAACGGGGGCTGGAGGATTTAAATGGAGGGAGTACATTTGAGAAACAGGACAATTACGGACACCAGCACGGACACGTGTGCAGCAGGAATGGTACAAGTTAGTGACAGCAGCCTTTTCAACTGAATACCAGGAAAATAAATAACAAATGTGGCTTTGGAGGAACATGGTAGCCCTGAGCACTTCAATTAAAGCAATCGATGAAAGTGCCCATCTGGATAAAGTTTTGAAAGTTATTTGTTTGTTTAAAAAATAGTAGTCAGCAAGGTCCAAAACATAGTTTCCCTGGGAGTTTGGAGAACTGAGCAAGCAGTTTTGTGAGCAGGAGGAGCAGCATAACCATGAGCAAGGGCTCCCCTGTCTATCAATTTCTCCTGACACTGCAAGAGGTTATTTTGATCCCTAGGGAGGCTGAGGCCAACCCTGTCCTGGTGCTGATGCTTCTTTGCACAAAGCAGATGCAGGGAGTGAACCTGTCATGCTGTGCAGCTTTCCTGGAGGGAAGGCAAACTCAGAAATGGGTCTGAAAATGATGGTCACTAGAGGTGGAGCTGTGATCCTGTGGAAAACCTGCACTGGAGCAGCCTGGTCCTGAAGGACTGACCCCACAGAAGGGAGCTGTGATGAGGCAGTTCATTAGGAACTTCCCACAGAACCACTGACACTGGGAACTGCCCACAGCCCCCATTCCCTGCTCCCCTCAGCCACTCAGGGTGAGGAGGTGAAGAAATCAGATTGAAGTCCAACTCAGGGAGTAGGGAGAGGGTGGGAGAAGGTGTTTTTAAAAGTTGGTTTTATTTCTCATTACCCTACTCTGATCTTATTGGTAATAACTTGAATTAACTTCCCCAAGCAGAGCCTTGAGGAGCGTTTTGCCCACGACAGTAATCCGTGAATGACTCTTTTCCTGTCTTTATCTCAACCCATGAGCCTCTCATGATGTTTTCTCTCCCCTGTCCAGCTGTGGAGGGGAGTGATGGAGCAGTTTTGGTGGGATCCAGCCAGGGTCAGCCCATCTCATGAGCACGGATTGCTCTGCCTCCCATCCTTTTACATCCATCCCCTGCTACCAGAGGAAGGATGCAGAAGCTGTAATAGGAAGTGAAGATCTTGCAGTCTCAGGAAAGAGTGCATTAATTGAGCAAATTTTTATGGATGTGGAAGTCTAAATGACTTTTCTGCCTCTAGGCTCTCTGCACAGGATTGTATGTTCAGGTGAATGAAATATATGAGTTAGGCTGGGTGAACATTTAGCAAAACTAAAATCTTTAGCTAAATTTGCCACCCCTGACCTCTACACACATTTATTTGGTCCCATTTTAGAACACCATCACTTTGCCGGGCCTAGCATCAGGTTAGGTTGAGAGAGGGTGGAGAAAACTGGGCAAGGCAAAAAAGACAGAATTTTTTTCTGCTGCCTCTTGCTCTCCTCCTCCTGCCAATAAAACACTTTTTGATTGGTGCTGATCTTAGAGGGGTTTTCCAACCTTAATTATTCTAGGATATGGGATTTCACACAACTCACTTCATGCCTTTTTCCTATCTCTTCTCAGCTGTTTTAAATAAAATGTAAAATGTCTTCAGTTTGGGACTGAGGATTTCTGTGGCCCTGGCAGTGTACCAAGTGTGGTTCTGACCCCAGACATGCAAATACCAACACACAGCTTATGAGCATTTCTTCTTTAGATTTCCCTGGAGAATGAGCCCACCGAGTTCTTAAAGCTTTATCAGCTCATTTCAGCTTTCTCCATACCACAAAGAAATCAGTCTCAGCCCCCTGTAGGTGCTACCCTGACATGAAAAATAAAGAGACATCTGATCTGACCCATTTTCTGGAGAAAAAAGACTAAATACATGCAATTTCTCAGTGTGTTGCCCAAGAAGGCACAAATCCTGTCCAAGCCCTGACTTCCCAAGCAAAAGGCTTGGAAGGTGAGCTATTAACATTTGCAGATGTGCACCTCCCTCGTTTTCTTCCAGCCAGGCTCTCACAGTCTATTTAGTATCATTCCAGAGTTCACTGAGATGAAAATAATGACAAAAAATACTGTGACAAGATAAAGTACAGTGCTATAAAAATTCTCTACAGTGCTATAAAAATTAGATTCTTAGCAGGAAAGAGAATGAAGAGGTAATTTAGTAAAAGTGATGGATGAACCTCAGAAGGTTCAGAATTTTAGTTCAATGCAGTTGCTTATTCAAACCTGGGAAATTCAGGAGAATCATCATCCACCATGACAGCCAGTCCCCTCTGGTTCTCACCACCTTAAAGCTGGCAAAAAGAAAACAAGAAAAAATACATGATTACAGTGTTTAATCCAGCCAGATTCCTGGTTGTACTTAATCAACTCTTATTTGACCTAAGCTGGCTCTCACTTTTCCTGCAGTACATATATTTCCATCAGAACAAACAAAGCCAGGTGCTGTGATGTGTGGCAGGACTTGCACAGCTTCTAAGATGGTCAAACATCACTTTTTGTATGTGACTCATTTTACACAAAGCTATAATCATACCTTTTATATTATTAAAAAAAACCTCTTTGACTGGTTAGCAGGTTAGTAGTAAAAACAGAATACTTTGGTAGTGATATGATTGTCTGGCACTGGTAAATAAAATCAATTTCTTTTGATTCTCAAAGGGCTAAGAACTAAATGTCTTTATGGCCACTTTGTAACTGGGGAAAAACAAATTCCAGATAAATGAAATAATGAACCTTGTTCACCATGAGAATAGATCTTACAAACAGGAATAAAACTGGGATGTATCAAACCCAGGATTTCATTTCCATAAGGGTTGCTGTACCTATTTTATTGTATGATGGGCAATGTTTCCAACATGTGGCCATATTTTCCCCAGGCACTTTGGATCAGCAGAAGGGTTTGGAGTACAAACCTTGGAGCCACACAAGCACTCACATCAATTGGCTGAACTACTCATGCTGAAAGTTACACAAATGCTGTGAAATCAAACTACTCTAGTACTTCACTGAGCTTTTGCCTGACTGAAGATCTTTGCCTCTAAGCAGCTAAAACCAGACATTTATCTCCACAAAGCCAAATTTCCAGTGATAGTGTTGCTTGGAATTTCTTATTACCTTAAAAATTGAATCTGTACAAATATATATTTATATGTGTATGTATGTAACAGTCTGGTCATGTAGAAAGCTGTTGAATTCGGTATTTCTTGTACTCACCTGGCCACTGAGAGGCTTTACAGCTTCACAGTGAAGGTAAAAGGTGGGGTTTGTTTAGATATTGCATGCAACAAATGCAAATCTGCAGAGCTGAACCCAAAACCACACTTTTCACATAGGAATTTTGTGGTTTGCTGTGAACACCCAGCAGCACCCATGAAAAGCCTTTATTTCTTTAGGCAAACACTTGTTGCTCTACCCAGCTGGCTGAATATGCAAGATAATACCTTCCTGTTTCTCAGAGAATCAGTAAACCCTGACTGTAATGAGTTTTATTTGCTTGGTCTTTAAAACAAAACCCTTGACAGTTCTTGTCAACTATATTTCAGTTTACCATCATTGAAGCAACATTACCTACATTGCATTCTGTGGGATGTGCAGTGAGATTATCATTTTTTGAAGCAGATTAGGCAAAACCAGGGGTTGTCAGTGTCCTTCCCTCTCTCCATCCTGGGATTTGGCTGAGTAGAGTTATTCCAGCCAGCTCTCCTCACCCCACCTCCTCACTGCCCCTTTGGAGAATGTTCTCCCCTTTTGTCATTTTCCCCTCACACTTTTCTGATTGGACACGTTATTTGTGGGCTGTGATCTACTGTATTTTTGAATTGATTTTGTGTTCAGCTATTGTAAAGCATTTTTGTGGACCAGTACCTCAGGGTGATATATTTTCTTTTCTTTACAGATGTTCTGACTTACCTTTTCCTCCCTGAGCTTCCTATTCTTTGCCTTGTGTTTGCCTATTTGTTCCATAGCAGAGAAGAACATTCAGCCAATCTCCTCAGGAAATAAAACCTCATTAGAAAATGATAAGAACTAAAGTGCATTCATTTTAATGAGATAATTATATTAATTTGCTTATGGCCAGTAATAAAGTATGAGAAAACCTTTTCATTTTGTGCTTCGCTTCTCTTTTTTTTTTTGCCTTTGGTCCCACTGGAATGTAATTTCATTCCAAAAAACCCCTGCTAAGAGCTCCCAGGATTTCCGTGGACATGCTGGTGGCAACCACCAAGAAACTGGAGATGAATGGTTCTCCATCTGCACTTCCACTGTTCTCACCAGGAAAAAACACCCATGACAAAGAGGTGTGGCTGAGTTGGATGGTGGTATAATGTCCCAGAGATTACAAATAATGCAGAAGACAGCAATTTTGTACCTATAATATACAAATCAAATGGCATAACATGTTTGAGGGATTGTCTTGATCTATTTCTTGCAGTCAGAACTGCCACTGACCTGTTACTCACAAGATGGAAAGCATTAATTAAGGATTTTAGGCAAACAGATAGAGATTTCAGCTGTAGATGGAGTCAGAAAGCAGAATTATACTTCAAGAAACTCAGTCTGCTTTAAGAAACACGAGCACAGAAGCAACAGGAGGAGAGGCTGCTTCTGCAGTGCTGTTTTTCAACACCAGCATTAGTTCCTCCTCACACCTTGCCTGTCTCATTGAAAGCATCATTAAAGGCCATCAAACTGTACACTTTGCATTCAAACTGTACATTTTGCTCTAGCCAAGAGGCAAAATCTCGGAGATTTGCTGTTAATGCCTTTAATTAATAAGGAACGGCCATGGTAAGGGTCCATTCAGCAGGATGAAGGTGAGGAACTGCTGTCCCTGCCTCTTCACAAGGACTTCTGGAAGGCACTGGCAGCTCTGCTGCTGAACAAATGAGGATGTGCAAAATAAAAGGAAGAAAGGTGTAGACAGCCTTGGAGATGGATCAAATACTTGAGAAGCAGAATTTCCACACATCCTGATGCTCTCCAGTGAGGATCACTCACTAGCTTGTGTGTTATCCTCTCTGCATGGTTATTTTTCTCTGATATTTGTTATGCCTGGGGTGACTCTCCACAGCCCTGCTTGGGCCTACTCAGACAAACACAGAAACAGCAAATTTCTAGGTCACTTCTCTTTGGGTGCCTCAAGACTCTTTTGGATCCTAAATCACACCCACAGACAGAGCTGCCAGGCCTGTGTTTCATGTAGGAGCTGAGCTCAGGGGCTGCGTTGGCTGCTGGAATCCTTCCCTTCAGGGAAAAGGAAGCCCTGCACCCTCAGCCATCAGGATGACGGAGCTGATGCTGCAAAGCCTCTCTGTTCTTAGCCATCTGAAGATGAAGATCAGCAGTTAATCTGGACAGATAACATGAATTTTATTCCTCTTGTAGCTGCACATTGCTGTTACTGAGGGACAGCCCTGTGCAGCCCTTAACGTTGTGTATTTGCTGCAGGTTGGGCCTGGGTGCACAGCAGGCCCTGAGAACAGAGGCCGCGCTCTTTAGCCCAGGATTTTTATCATTTTACCAGCTCCTATTTATTTTCAAGCATCTGTTCAACCTTTCATGCAGGATGAAAACAATAGCTTCAGCTGCTTTCTACCTGAGCACTGGAGGAGCTCAAGCTGATACTCACATCAAAGCACTCGGCATATTTATCATTCCTGATTCCGTAATAAGCAGCGGCGTCTGACAGATGCACAAAAGCACCACAGTTTCCACTTGGACCTTACAATGGCAGCAATGACTTCAAACTCGGATTAAAGACTGGCTCAGGAAATGCTGAGCATTTTCCTTGCTGAATAATTACAATCTCCTCACCACTTGGGTTGCTGGCAGTGCCAGGCTGTGCTCAGTATTTTGGGAGAACAGAGATGCTTTGGGAGCTGCTGCTGCTGCAGAGCTCAGGTTGGCATTAGTGGGAACAGGAATACACCTATAATTCTTCTCCAGCACTTTATCAAGTGACACATAATCAGTTTGGTTTAGAATTTTTTCAGATGTGATAGATAAAGATGTATTTCCTTGCGGGCCTGCCCCAGACTTATTCGGAGGAATAAGTCACTTTTTCATTTACCAGAAAGCAAATCTTGCTCTGCAGTTAAAGCTTATGGTTAAGAGAACAAAACATACCATAAATAATGAAAAAAAAAAAAAATCTGGATTCAGCTATCGGAGTGCAATTAGTTTGTCTCAGGAATAACTTGTATACGTGACAGCCCCAAAAATAAGGAAGTGAGAATATGGAACAATTTGACATTATTTAATACATGGAAAAAGCTGTTGAAAGAAAATTATTCAGCCTGCTGAGAGAGACACCTAATCACCCTTACAAGTGTGTCAGATGCCATTATTTTTTTTCTTGCCGTTTTTGAAACATCACATACATTTTTTATTGAATGTACTGCCTTATGCTATGAGAGAAATCAAGAGCAATGGCCATAAACTCCAAACACAGCCAGTAACAAGAAAATTCAAAGCTTACTGAGAAATTGCAATTCCATTATGGAAGATTTGCATGTAGGCAAAGACATTACATGTTTTATTCAAAGTAACAGACTATAGGCACATACTGATTTTAAAAGACAATTAAACCCACTTTAATTAGCATTAGCTAAGACCTTTTTGTGGTTTTAGTAAGCAATAATCTCATTTTGAGTTATCAGGTTTAGGAAGAGATGCTTCATAAAGAAACTGGTTTGCTTAAAATATGTTTTTGACGTGATTATGGGAATTGGCTGAAATAAAATACTTGGCAAAATTTAAAACATCTTTAATAGTGAGCAGTAATCTCTTCACCAGTATGGAGTAGATGCTTGCTTTGGATTGTAGTTTGGAAGCATCTACGAATCAGTAAAATTATAGAATAGAGTCTCTAAATTGATCCTTTTAAGACATAATTTGCATTATGGGCTCATGCCTGGCAAAATTCCTCTCAAACAATAGCATATCAGTATTAGCATGTTCAATTATAGATCTTCCTGCAACACCACTGCTACTATGAGTCCCCAAGGGCTAAAATCGTTCTTTTCCAGAAAGCTGCATGTTTTTATGTTTAAATAATCCATAAAGACTGTCCCCGTTGAGAAGTTCAGAAAGACTGTTCTGAATGCTTCATTGCAGGGCTTGGGGCTGTAGGACAGAATGCAAATCCTGGCAGTAGGTCCCTGTTTCAGCTCTGGGTGACCTTTAATTGGGCTTTCCTTTGATTGCCAGAATGTGGCTCTGATTCACCTGTGATTTTATAACACAGCCTCAAGTCCCCTAGTCTAATGTTAGCAACTTTAGTTTAGTAAGTCCAAATCCTGCTTAAAATTAAAGCATATGCATGCAAAAATCATAGAATTACAGGGTAGTTTGGGCTGGAGGGACATTAAAGCTCACCTCATTCCACCTCCTCCCATGGCAGGGACACCTTCCACTGTCCCAGGCTGCTCCAAGCCCCTCCAGCCTGGCCTTGGACACTGCCAGGGGTCCAGGGGCAGCCACAGCTTCTCTGGGCACCCTGTGCCAGGGCCTGCCCACCCTCAAAGGGAAAAATTCCTTCCCAATATCCCATCTAACTGCCAAATCTAACTGTCTAATCTATCTGTATCCAATTCCCTGGCAGTGGGAAACCATTCCCATTTGTCCTGCCACTCCAAGCCATTGTCAAAAATCCCTCTCCAGCTCTCCTGGAGCCCCTTTAGGCCCTGGCAGGAGCTCTAAGGTCTCCCTGGAGCCTTCTCCAGGTGGACACCCCCAGCTCTCCCAGCCTAGCTCCAGAGCAGAGGGGTTCCAGCCCTGGGAGCATCTTTGTGGTCTCCTCTGGGCTCACTCTGACAGCTCCATGTCCTTCTGATGTTGTAAGCCAAGAGTTGGACACCACTGCAGGAGAAACCTCATCAGAGCAGAGCAGAGGGGGAGAATTTCCTCTCTTGCCCTGCTGGTCCCATGGCTCCTGATGCATGGCAGGATATGGCACAAAATTAAAATTAAACACAAACATCATAAGACTTCTGTGGGGTAACTTGTGCCCATGTGCTTAAAATTCAGCACACACTGAAGTTTTTGCTGGGTTGGGTCATCCTGAGTTGCTCAAGGTTAAAAAGAATTTGACCACAGGATTCTATAGGACCCAAGCCCTGGGACAGCTGCAGTCCCCAATCCCATGGCCACCCTTTGCCTCCAACAGGAGGCACCTGGAAGCAGAGAGAGTCACCTGCTGCATTTGGTAAAGATTCTCTCAAAGTCTGGGGATTTTTCTGATAAGCTTAAACAGCAACAGAAGAATTCATCCTGATAGCTGCTTCTTGTTTTTTTTTGCTATGAGTTCTTCCCAACTTGCTTAAATTTGCAATTCTGAGCAATTCTCTATCATGCTTCCAAATTCCAGCCTGATATTAAATTATTAAGGAGGCGTTTTTGAAATATCTTATCTTGACATGTATCTCCTGAGCCAAATGACCTCAGGCACTGTTCCTAATTAATTTCTTAAAGGAAAAAAAAAAGAAAGAAAAGCTGGCAAGAGGTATCAGCAGTGACCCTTCCCAAAGTCCTCCAGACTGTGCTGGGCTGCTCCTTGCTTGGGGATGGATGAGAGGGAGAACAGGTCTGACATTTCCCCATGGTTTCATCTCCTCCTGCCACCACTCACCGTGCCAGTGGCAGAGCATGGATGCTTCACCCACCTGATGCCAGGAGCAAAGGCAACACCACCATTCCCAAAGGCAACACCACCATTCCCAAACACCCACTGGGGCAATAACCAAACATGAAATAAAAAAGCTCCTTTTTAAACATTAAAAGCCACTGAAACAAAGAGCCTTTTTTTTTTTTTTTTCCACTTTTAAACAATATATTCTGAGAGAATGGGAGATTAAGTTTGAGGAGTCACTTCCAATCAGAAAGCCACCATTTAATTACAACACACAGGAAATTACAGAGTGAATGGCCGGGACAGTGATAAGAGACTGACACCGGAGGATGACAGGTACTGAAATCCGACCACTTCATCACAAAGCTACTTATCACAAGAGCCTGTCTGGAAGGCTGACAATCTGATTGTACTGTCAACTCAATTCATAATTAATATATTTATCAAATTAATTACTGAAAAAATCTCACTGGTGCTCGCCATAAAACAGTGGCTAAATTCATTGCCTGTTGGCTTCGTTTACTGCTAATAACTGTGCTGTCAGTTTAATGAGGGCAGTGAGTGGGCCCTGTTTTAGCTGCATGACAGACAAATTGCCCTCTTATATAGAATGATACAGAGAATTTAAGAGAAGAAAAGAAATATGTCATTGTTTGGTGACAGCCACAATCGGAGCCTTGTCTCGGAAACTTAGCATCAGCTCAAACGTACATGAAAGGGAGGTTGGGAATTCCTTTGTCAGCTAAATAAATACTTTATGAAATCCTGACTGATCCCTTCGTCTGAAATGACCTCGCGGCACCGCGTGGAGCTCTCAATAATTCCCTGTTTATTCCAAAGACCTGACAGGAGTTTGTTGTTCGACAGGAGGCAGGAATTCTGGTGCACGCCTGAGCCGTGTGAGCACAGCATTGATTACCGGCTGTCTGGGGAGCCAGGAGACCCCGGGAATGGCAGGGATGGAGCTGGGGGTCTTGTCCAGCTGGGTGATGCAGGAAGGGAACAATCCAACTTTCGTGGACACCACACTGCTCTAAACGGGGCAGAGAACACATTATGCTCAATTAACGCACATGAGCTAATTGAGGTACAGCCCAACTCCAGTGAATGGCTCAAAGTTGCTCCATCCCTTTGCCAGACAGGACTTTGATTACCACAGAGGGATCCATGCCTCCTCAAAAGGGGTGCTGCTTCCTTGGGTGAGAAGAGCTGGGGCTAAGCAGCACCTCAGCAGCGAAATTTCCAGTTGTTAGGTCAGGTCCTAGCACTGGGTATAATGGGATTTCACGCACATCATTGCAATTTGTTCAGCTTAGCCTGCGGAAGCTGTGCTGCAATGTAGCAGGGCAAATCCGCCAAGAAATGAATATTTAATTGCAAAAGTCAGAAGAAAGTTGGGGGCATTTTTCTCTAATGGTTATTAAATCAAGCTGTCAGTCCTGTAAGGTCAGGAAACACAGCTTAATCTGGGATGATCCTCTCTACAGGGTGAAAAAAGGCACCATCACAGTGTGCACACTTACCCCCTAAGTCAACATCCTGTGCCCTGAAAAGCATTTTGTTGACCCAGCACCTTGATAAAATTTGGGTTTGCTTTGTTGTTATTTTTTTATTATTATTTTTATTACAGCATATAAGCAGCATTAAATTAAAGACCAGATAGTTTAGCCAGTGTTTATCTGGGTTTTAAAGGCCTGGTGATTCTTGTTTAATGAATAAAATCTGACCAAATGGTAACTCACTGTGATTCTGCTGCACAGAGGTTAAGTGATAAAGCTGATGCTGTGAAAAATCTCTGTAGCAAGAATTAACATTAAAATCTATTATGTGTTATAAAGAATACAAACAGCAGTGATCACTGGGGAAAATATGTTTGAGGGTGATGAAAAATCCTTGCAGGTTCCTAATTATACAAGGTATTGTCAAATCTTCAGGTTTGCTGCTTGCGAAATAGTTAAGATTCTTAAATCTAAATAGAAGGAGCCTGAGATGATTGAAGGGTTATTTTGTGGGGAGGGGGATTGCAGACTATTTCCTAGCAGTGCCCTAATTCTGTGTGATTGGCTCAAACATGGCAATAAAACAGTGAAAATAGATGGCAATGAGAGCTAAAGAATAAAGATTCAGTATTACAATGATGCAATGCTGAATATTTACATGCCTTTGTGCATGTGCATGCATAGATATGTATATACATATTTTTTGTTCTTATGTTTTTTTCATGAGTCATCTTCCCTTTCTGCAGTACTCTCCTTGCTGTTGTCACCTGCATTTTGTATTTTCTGCCTGGTTCCTGCCTGCCATTGACTCCTGAGGCTCCACTGAGGACACTGCTCTGAACACACAACAGCAAAACCGCCGGGCTTGAGCTGCACCGCGACAAATATCACAGTATAAAACTCAGACCTGCTATTTTTCTTTCATCTGGGCCACAGCAGATCCCAGACTGAGATTACCCCTGCTGGCTGCTGGCTGCCCTCCTTCCCATCACTCTGGTTTTTAATCCCAGCTCTCCATCCTCCCTGTCTCTTCCCCCTCCCCGGACATCACCTTGCCCGGCTGCTTCAATGCTTTCCCTTGTGCTCTGGTGCCAGCAGAGCAGCAGGGCACAAACACAGCCAGTAATTACACAGATATTCTCTGCTCTGCTTGACTGAGAGAGGATTCCATGCCCCAGCTCCTGGAGCTGCTGTCACTGCTGCTTGGGGAGCTCCAGCTCCGGAGATTTGACGCCAACCCCTTGTCCCTGGCCACCTCTGTCACCTCCAGGACAAGCCTCACCTTGCTTTGCCTGCTTGCAAAATGAAAATCCCCTTTTCCCAGCCTGATGTCATGTGTCTCGCTTGGATTGATGCTTGCAAAGCCTTAGCAAGTGCTGCCTGATCTGCAGAAATGGGTGCTTTTAATTTAGTTTTAGCCCCTGATTTATCAGGGTAACTGCCCACCCTCTGAATTAATAAAGATAAAAGCGCAATTGTATCAGCACTGGGCAACGCTTGAAAAATAAAAGGAAAGGCTCAGTTTGCAGCATTCATCCCTGAGGGATAAGAGTCCGTCTGCAGCGAATGAACTCGGCTAGAAAGGCTGTCCACAAATAATAAAAATGATCAACTCCTTAGAGTTATCTTATCCAGTCATCTCCTGTGAAACATTTGGATCAGATATCCCTTACCTGAGTTATTTTATTTGGCATATAGCACTTTAGGCAAGATTTTCAGGAGGCAAATAGGAAATGAGAGTTGGAAAACATTAATTAAATGTGAATACAACAGCTTAATGGGTTTTATCTTCAGATGAACTGGAGATGACTCTTTGCCATTCACTTCTTAAAACTGCAAGCAGAGATAAAGGAAATGTAGCAAGAAAAGGAGACCAGGGAAAAGATGAAAGATTTGGTAGATTGACAAGACCAAAGTAATTTGATTTGTATTCAGGTTGGGCCATTTCACAAATTTCACATATTGCTACTGTATGGCTGCATATCAAAGGTGAGTTAAAGGATACTTGGATTTTGAAACCAGCACTTTTAAGACGAAAATTATTCTCTTTAAATGCTCTCTTAGAAACAGTTTTTACACTTAGCTGTATGAGGTCCTCTCTTCATATGCAAGATTGCTTAATGCCCCATTGAAATCACCATCTTTGGGTTATACAAATGTTAGTTTGGAATTGTTTATTCTGAAATTTTCCGGATATAGACAGAAGGCAAAAAGAGTTTTTCTGAAAAGTTCTAATTGGCTGAAAGTAAAGGTAACTAACTTTTTAGTATCAGATCATTCAAAATATGTTGCATTTAAAATGCACTTTTATTTAATCTTTTTTTTTTTGCTTTAGAGTTCAAGCTGTTCTTGCCACTCCCAGCCAGCTTTTGTAGAGCTCAGTATTCTGGGAAAAATCTTTCATTTCTCAATAAGTGCAGAAAATATTTCTACTTTATATAAGCAAATGGTCAGGCAAATACTGATTTTAAGCCATGAAATGTTTTTTAAAATGGCAAATAATCATTTTTACCCGGGCGTGCGTGTGTGTACAGATGCTCAATGTTTTTGTATGGATTTAACTACATTACATTTCCTACCTTTTCCTTTTCCTTGTTTCTATAGAAAAACTTATAACTTTGGAATAGTTATTTTAGTCTAAGGATTACACCTGCAGATCATCTGAGACCCAGTGATATCCTAAATGTTCAGCTTTTTGCTGTCTAAACTATACAAGGCTGAGAAATGCCATGGATTTTTTTTTTGTTTGCTTTCTTTTGTTTGGTTGGTTTTTGGGGTTTTTTTCACATGGTCTGCACAAGAAGAGAACATAAATGAATTGTAAAGAATATCAGAGCGTGTTTGCAGGTTACTTGAAATGTTCCTGGAGTGACAACAATTATTGTCAGTGGTTTTGCATAACTTGCAAGGGAAAAAAAAATGGAATTTAATTCATTTCCATGTTTAAGCTGCCACTTTTGTACAGTGATTAGCATTATTGGCACAGAGCTGTGTTGCCACTGCCATCCCAGCCCAGGAGGGCAAAGCACATGTCCCCCTCCCCCTGCCATCCCAGCCCAGTCCTCCCAGCTGACACAGGGAATGCAGTTGGGGACAGTTATCTATAGATGGCAATCTTCTTCTGGCCACAGAGCTGAGGTGAAACCAGCTCTTCTTCCAGAGCAAACATAAAACACATCCATGTGCACGTATTTACAAGTACTGAAAAGAGGTCTTTTATCCTGGGATCATACAGGATGCTTTGTAACAGGGCTTCAGCCTTGATTTTGGTCCAGAGGGGCTGTTTTACCAGGAGTTAATCTAGTATAACAATAGGAAATTATTAATGTCTGCTAAGCTGCTCAGTTACAGCATCATGTGAAAAGTTGGACAGAATTGGGCAAGGCACTGCTGTTTCCAGTGTGTGGCCATGTGCCTCACAGCAGAGTATTGGGCTTCACATTTAACTCCTTTTTAAAATATTGCAACGTTTTTCCTATTTTTTTAATTGGTTTTGATAGAGAAAAGTGGCAGCATTTCTCTGGAAGGTGTGTGAGGAATTAAAGGCATTCATTCCACCTCCCCCCAGGTTAAACCTCCCCAGCAGAGGATGGAGGGAAGGCTGCAGAACTCACCCTTCACCAAAAGAGGAGAGGTTCTGCACTTGTCTGTGGGGGAGAACACCATGGGATGGATGGTGAGCATCCCACACCTTCCCCAGAGACCTGAGAGAAGTCTCTGGACGCAGGAACTTGTCTACATAAGGGAATTAATTGTCTGTTAATAATGAGATTGGGGTTCACAGTGGAAAACATCGTTGCCTCTAAGCATCTTTCCACAGGTGGCTCTCAGGTACCTGAGAAGACACAGAGCCAACCATTCCAGGTATCCAGTCAAAGGCTGGTTTTTCACACTGAAATTAATTTTATATCCAAGAGTGTGGTGCTAATATGCTTAATAGACACGTCATATACACCTGAAAGAGATTTTGATGTGTGTTTGAGATGGTTATGGCCTTCATTTAGCTCTGGACCTGGGCTAATCCTGGTGGATATGAAATAACCAGCATGGACAATAGCAGTGTGTTATTGCTAGAAGTGCTGTTAAATGAGCCCACTTCAGCTGGGAGGGTGGGAATACAAAATACTGATACATCAAATTACCCAAAAACTGCATCATTAAATGCACAAAGTATCATAGCATATGTGAAGTTCTCACATGACTGAAAGAGCTGCAATAGGCAATATTCTCAAAGCACCAAAAAAAAAAAAAAAGCACCTTTGGAATGACCCTGCAGAGCATTTTAGACTCATTTAACCGAGACTGGGGAGCTGCTGTGCTGTCTGTTTTGAAACAAGCCCCAGAATAGCCCATTTATTTAGAATTCACGAGCTAACACTTTCAGAGCCCACTTCTGATAACTTGCAAAATCTCAAACTCCTCATTAAATGCCAGATAAATTGACTGGCCTGAGGGCAGGATGGGTGAATGGGATATGTGAGCATGAGTCCAGTTTCCTGTAATTAATGAGATCTGAATAAGCAGAACCAATCCAGCCTGAGCGAGAATAAAATTACTGCACCTAGCAAAGTTCAAATAAGAAATATGTGAACTTTGAAGTAGCTGAACACAAATCAAGATGTTGAGTTTTTGTAAAAATCTTTATGAGCTCCAAAATCTGATGTACAGTATATGTCTTTTTTTTTTTTCCCTGTGGGCTGGGAATTTAAGATTAAGAGGATTCTTCCAGGGGCCCCAGTTCAGAAGGGTTTTTGAAATGCTCAATTTTAGTTACATAGATACCTCTACCTCTGTTCAGCAGATATTTAAACACAAGCTCCTGCTCCCCTCTATTCAGCTAGATGAAAGAATGCATTCCAGTTTAATTCTAAGGTAAAATATTTTGTTTCATCCAGAATTACCCTACTTGAAAACTAATATTTTTGAGGGTTTGGGTGTTTTAATCAAATCGTTGAATTTTTGTACCTTCACAGAAATTTTCAGAAATATTGTACTCTGGAGTCAAGAAGTTTTTACAAAGTTCACTGCGATATTTCATTGTCCAAAATGCCAGAGAAACATTTCCCTGCTGCACTCCAACCCAAACTATTCTGTGATTCTGCAATCCCCTGGCATGGTCCTCATGGGTCTGAAGCATCAGTGCCAAGCTCCAGGCCCAGGCAGGGGAGTAGAATTGTTCTGAAGTCAAAAACTGAGCTCATCCGTGAGCTTTTGATTTGCTTTCCTGATGTATTTTCCAGAATAGTCTAAAATGTCTCTACCTTCAATAAAGTTAATTAAAATTTGCATTTGCTGGAGAGAGCATGTCAGGTATCCATGCTCTGAAACAGGAAAATTATTGGCTTTATTCCAGAAAGTACCAAAAATAGGGTTGGGGTGGCTCTTGCAACTTTTTGTTAAAATGCTTCAGTTTTTTCCAGTGACTTGAGGAAGAGCAAATGGAGCTGAAGTTGCTCAGATAGGAACTATTACATCACCTTTCCTTGTTTTCTTCATCTTTAAAACAACAATTGTAGCAAATATCTATTTCCATAGCAGGGAATGGGGGATTTTTTAAAATGTCAAGTCAGGAAAATTGTTCCAAATATTGCATCACTTAGAGAAACAGCTGCATGAAACACAACCATTCAAGTTAAATTTCATTTCTTGCAGTGCCTTAGTTTTCTTATTCATACATAAGCACTGACATAATTGTATCTCAGAGAAAATGATGGACTGGAAGAGAAGATTTTAAAAGAGCTTTTCTTTTAAAGTAGCAATGAAATTCCTCATTGGAGGAGAGCAGAAATATTGTCCAGGGCTTTGCTCAGGGGAAAATCCAAAAGTAATTTAAATACAACTTTAAAGAAATCACATTTTCTCTGAAAAGCACTTTCTCAAGAGACTATGGTCAACTTCAAGGGTGCCTTTATCAGACATTCCAGGGGGAAAAAACAGGAAGAAGAGCTGCCTGCCCAAGGTAACACAATAGGAGTCTGCAGCAGTCACAGGAGTATCAGTTACCATAAACCAAGCTGTGCAACAAGGAGATTAAGATGTGGATTACCCACCACTTACTATGTGTCATAAAGAAAAGAATAGTTTCAGATGCCAGCTTGACTTAATCTGGGACTGGCGGCCTTTCCTTGAAAGGATTAATGGGCACTTTTTTCTACCTAGGCATTTTTAAAGGGTTTGTCATAATAAAGATTGAGAGGAGCAACAAGTAATGACAGAAACTTCAGCATGAACTATTAAAGGATTTGATAACAAATTATCCATTCCTGAGTCCAACCACATCACCATTAGCTGTGTTCATTAAGGCAGCATTGTATTCCGATGAAATTCGCTGTGGCGGTGATAGGGGCTTTTCAATCAGGTTCTGTAAACATGAAATCAGCTCAGAATGGGCATTGATTTGGAGTGTAAATTTAAAGAGAGTATTTGTTTCTCTAACCTTGTGATGTCATCACTCCTTTATTTGGCATTCCTCGATTTTCTTCCAAACCTTCCCTAAAACGCAATCTCGCTGCAGGTGCAAGAAGCAACTAAGCACACCAAAATTATCTCCTCCTTTCCCTGCTGTGTAGTATTCCAGTTTTTCTTTGGGGTATAATTTGAAGGAAGGCCTTTTGTATCCAGAAACTAGAGTGGAAAAATGTATATTCAGTGAAATATCTGCACTTCCAGATATGAATCAGAGCCCTAAGAGTGCTAGGAATACCTGTCCTTTGGAAAATGTTGTCCCATTCCAGTGTGTCTTCCTTCTTTAGTGGTTTAGTTGCTTTCTCTTCATACAATCAAAAATTTTCTGTTATTAAATGTTTGTGTCTCCCTTACAGAGTATCAGACTGTTGTGCTTAACATGCCTCTGTACCTTTCCAGGCCACATTCCCTAATTTAGGAGCATCCTAATTCCCGAAATTTAGGAGCGCTGCTTGTCCTTTTTATATACCCATTACACCAAAAAGACCCAAAGGCTCCCTGCCCCATCTGATGTGGTGATTTCTAATATATCTTATTCCAGAAGATCAGAAATTCCAAAATTATAATATTACAATCCATGATGATTTATGGATTCTGTTCTTTTATGTGCCTATAATTCACAGAAAGTTTTTCCAGTTTTTGTTGACAATTCAAAGAAAGAAATGGCAAGTACAACATTCAAGGAAAGTTTCCCTCTGTTTTAAAAACAGCAATAATACCTAAACCTCATAAATCTGAACAAAAAGCTTGTTTTAGATTAATCTTGAATTGTGTAAGACACTTGAATGAATCTTTACTGTACTTTATGGGCATGGAATTGATTTACTAATATAACTTTTACAGAGATCATTACTTTTATTATTTACTAATAGTACTTTTACAAGTTTTTGAAGTTTGCCAGATTTCAAAATATCAAAGCTGTGCACCACATATTAATTTCTCCTCCTAAAATCACACAGAATATGTTTAAAGGAATAGCTTTTAAACCTACATTTTCTAACCCACATGCTGTAAGGAGTAATTTTGCCTGTTAGTTGTGACATAGGATATTTGACTGGCAATTTCTTACCTTGTCCATTTACACAGAAAAACTGAGAGAAAAATCTAGGCAACCTATAGAGATCATCAGAATATAATGTATGTATGTATGTATATGTCACGTGAATATATATACATACATTTAAATTCTTACTACAGCATCAGTTCAAGAAAATAGATGAACTTTTTGTGTGTGACAACTGAGTTTTAGCTGCTGGGAGCTGATGGAGGTGGAGGCAGCTGGAGCAGTTATTGCTGAAGCTGGGAGATTGGAATTGCTAAAGCTGGAATGGTTTTTGAACTGTAAGAAATCTGCCACTCATAGCCATATCCCTGTAAGATTAGAAAATAACACAAATAAACACTGGATTTATTTTTTCATCAGCTAGGCAGCTGGTTGGATCTTCTCCAGCCCATTTATGATCAAAATTAAAACCTTCTATTTGGTCAGTTCATAAATATGCTCTAACACACTCCACTCCGACCTTTGGAAATGCTAATGTTACCTGGAGCACTTGGGGACATCTGAAGGAGATTTGTTTTCATGGGTTGACTTGCAAAAGAGCTGCCCTGGGTTTTTAGCAGTTTTCCCAATATACACATGCAAACCAGCCCCGAGCTCATCGCATGTCATTTCAAATGTACAGTTTTGTCCTTCCATACTGCGGGGAACAAGCAAAACAAGAAGCTCCTATTCAGAGGTAATTCCGAAGGCAGCTCCGCCGTGTCTCGCTGGCTGCTCCCTAACAAGCCTTTCATTCATTGCTACTCCATGCAGCTGAGCTGTTTCTACCTGAGCCAGTGTTACAGACCTTTAATCAAACAAATGTACAAGGAAGCTCAACTACTTAACTGCCCTGCTTGTTCTGCGGGCTGAGATAGCCAAATGCAACAAAAAGAATTTTATTCCGCTCAGGACGAGTACATTTCCTTGCCGTTGTTCCCAACAAAGGGCAGCAGGTACAAATGGCCCCACTATCTGTGTCAGGGAGAAGTGGAGAGCAATTTGTTTCTATTAAACAGGATGGTTCTATTTTTTATTTTGTTGGCTTAGCCTCTCCGCAGCCTGTGCCAATCATGGTCTTTAATCTGAACTGCCCTTGACCGTTCCTGCTATGCCACAGAAGAATTCTCCCTTTTTTTCCTTTCTTTTTTTCCCCCCTCCTTCTACTTGCACAGGTAATTGTGAGAAAGCAAGTGAAAGCCCCGGGGTATTGGATTCAAAACACAATCCCGCCATTCTCAGAAGCGTACAAAGAATAAACTTGAATGCGACATTGAGTCCTCCCCGCCTGCACCTGCTGGAGAGCTCCCATCCCCTCCAGTTCATGGTGGGGTCACAGCAGCCTCTGCTCTGCTCTGGTGGCAGCAGAGCTCCTCTGTTTTCAGTTCACAGTCAGATTAGATCGACAATGTTTGACCTGTCTAATTTAGTTTTTGTTTGGTGAAGCAAGGAGAGCCGGGCACTCGGTTAAATGCCTACTGAGCCTTTCCCCTGGAGAATGGGCTTTGTCAGGGACCATTGGCCTGGTGACTTTTGGAAAGGTTGTATATTGGGGCTGCTATAATTTAATGTGACCTCAGAGAGTGAGACAAAACTTTTCTATATGTTTAGATTCCCTGGGTGCTCCCTTCCCAGCGGTGCAGGAGGAAAACCTAGAATAACCTGTCCCATGTGCAAGTTCTGAATTGGGTGGTGTTTTGTTTTCTTTTTCTTTCTATTTTTTCATTTCATTTTTGAGGTTCCTTTGGATTTGAAACATGTCCTGACAGCACAGCTCAGAGTCATTCTGCTCACTCTCTGAATTTCTCTGCTTCGTTTCCCTCCTTTGACACAAAGAGTTGCAGTTGCCTGGTGTAAAGTCAGAAGATCACAAGCTCAAACTGCTTCTTGCTGGACCAGCCTTCTTCCATGAAATGTTTCTGAACAGTGAGCCATGTCATCTTGCCAGGATTCATCCTGAATAGTCAGAGCAGAATCCAAATATTTCCTATTTCTGGAAGTTTTTGCTACACCAACATACGCCTCAGTTTTCCAACAGCTGCCTACATCTGGAAAGATCCTCTATTCCTCCTTGTCCAGAACAGACTTTTCCTAAATATTTTTTTTCTCTTTCTTACTCTACCACAGACAAAACTGTTGGCTTGGCTCAACACAGAGTAGAAAAGCCATTTTTTATACTCTTGATATTGCTACCAGGAATTACATATGTTGATGACCCTCTAATGATGAACTTTTGGTCCCTTCCAGTCCAAGCCATTCCAGGATTCTGTGATTCCAATGGCACTCCTTTTCTGAATGCAAACCTTGAAAATCCATAAGATATTCACTCATCTGGTGCACAAAATTTGCAGCTGCATCTGCTGCTCTTTCTTGACCACATTGTCTCTGCTTTTGAGGTAAAAACCAGAGATCTCTGACATAAAATATGTTTCTTGTGGAGGAAGAATAAAAGCTGGAGTTGAGGAAGCTTCTTATCCTTAAAAGTACTGCAAAAGGAGATGTTCTAGCTTAAATTTTTTAGGTAAAAATTCAGGTTAGTTATAATTTTTTCTGAGTATTTTTATCTACCCCTAAGGCAAGAGATAAATGAAGTGTGATAGTACTTTGGAGAGCTTAGGAACTATTTGTAGTGAATAATTTATTCGACAAATTTTGCCCTTATTTCAGTTCATGAATTATCTGTGAACTGACTGGTACTTTTACGAATTTATTCATAATTCAGAATTATTCCAGAAATGTTTCTGTCCAAACACATTTTGCTGCAGAGTTTGCCTATGAGCAGATTATTGGTTTAACTATTTATCTGCAATGTATTACGTGGGGGGAGGAGGGAATAATCCTTATCAAAGGCAGAGTAACTCATCCTTAAACTGCATTTAAAAGGTTTGGGGAGAGCTCATCATGCTGTTTGCTGCCTTCTTGGGGGTCTGAATTAATTTCTGTTTATTTTTGTCATAACTCTTTATTTGTGTTTGAAATTGGCTTAAATAAACTGGCTTTGGTATCTAATTTGTGACTTTAGTCAAAACAAACATTCAATTTGTTAAAGAAAAGCAAGTATTCTGTCCTATAGATAAGACAACCCACAGAATGGGTATAGTCCTCTGTCAGGGTGTGATTTACATATGATTTACATATCTACAAAAGTCTGTTATAATCTCTTCTTGACCTGTAGCAATGTCCATGTATTTGGGCTTGTTTTAAGGAGAAAAATGCATCAAAAGGAAAATAGAAAGTTAAATTTAGTGCAACTATCCACCTATAACTTCAACTTAGTTTTCTGTGGTTCTAATGCCCTGATTTAATTTGATACAATTACAATAAAAGCTGCAATCTAAGGCGAGTAAATGAATTTTGTGTCAAGAGTGAAATACAATCTGTTAAAATTGGTTTGAAAATACAATTTTAGGTCTAGTACAGCAAGTCCTGACATTTCAGATTAATCTGTCCTATAACAAAATTAATGACACTCAAAGTTGTTTAAGAATGGCTGTTAACTATACTTACCCTATTCATCACTGGCTCGATCAGTCTAATCCCAGAAGTCACCAGGCTATTAAGTACAGTACATCAGTTCACTTTAAGGACATTTGGATTGGGATTGTTTGAGGGATCAAATGCCTACTCAGAGAAATAAAAGGTAAATAACAAGGGAAATAAATATCCCTCACGTTGCTGATGTGATACCTGTCGGTCTGTATGTCGCTGCAGCAGATCTCTCTGCTGAAAAATACAGCGAAATTAAAAGCTAGAGGCACATCTGGGTGGATTTGTCTGGGTGATCCACACTTTTAGGACATCACATGGGCAGCAGATCTCACGGGTGTGGCTCCTCCTGCTTCCCACCTTGGAGCTGCTGCCTCTCCCCACTCCAAATCCATGTTACAGTGAGGTTCTGCTGCTCCTGTCCCACTTGTGTCCCAGCTGGAGGCTGGAAGGACACAAGTTGTCTGATCCTGCACATCAGCTGGGAGGGTCAGAGTGCAGTCCATTGCTCTCTGCTTTGTTCCTCATCTGAGCCTCAAGCCTGCAGCAGTAATTGCAATTTGGGGTCCAAAGTGGCCATAAAAAGCTTTGCAAGCAATTAAGGCAGTGCAGAATGCAGATGTGTTTGGGCTGATTTGCAGATGTAGAGCTGAGAAGAGTCACAGCAGGCGTTGTTCTCTCCATTCTACTCTTAATTTTTTTGCTAATTAAAAGTAAGAATAAAAGAAGATCTATTCTGGTTTTATGTAAAATGGAAAAGTTTACTTGAGCCACAATGATTTTAATGTGCCTTTATTATAGGGGGCTTTTAAAGAAAAAAGTAAAGCTACAGTTTTTCACTGAAGAATGAAGGGCTTACTGTGCTCCTTTGGACAAATATTTTAGATCTGTGAGACCAAGATGAAGCTTCTCCCACCGCTTAATTGAGTTTGAGCTCCTGATTTGGTCAGTGAAGGCATTGTCCCCAGTGCAGATTCATAGAACACACCTATGAAAGGTGGAAGATATTTCCGTTTCACTGGCTAGAATATAAATTTTCCCTCCATAGGGGAGACCAGAGGCAGCTCATCTCCTTTTCCCAGGAGTGCCTTGGGATAAAAAATGGTTTTGCTCTTACTCCAGCCAATTGCTGGCTCTGTCCCTGCCACCCCATTGGAGAAAAGCCACCTGAACCTGTTAATTAGATTAATATTGATTAACTGAAGCTGTTTTCTGCAGAAAGAAGAGTGTTCACTTCACCTGAAGAGACACCCAGTGCTACAGCTCTAATTTTTAATCCGAAGAACTGGCTCCTTGTGAAACACATTCCACGTGGTGATGAAAATGGTGCTCATGTTCCATTTGGCTTTGTACCTCTTTTGACGCCAATTACCTGGGTTTGCATAAATTATGGAATCTCTTTTCCTGCTGATGGGAATATGGAAAAACTTCCCCAGGATGGCTGAAACCAGTGGATTTGACTGTCTCTGCCTGTGTGTTTTGTGCTGAGAACATGCCAGGCTCAGCCACCACCTTCCCTCCCCTCCCTGTGCAGTGAGACCATTCCAGGTTTTCCCACTGCAAACTTTCACAGCTCACAAAGCTGAATTGATTCTCCTTTACTTTTGACACCGAAGGTGATCTCCGCTCCTCCAGGATAAAGTGCTACATTTGCTCACCTAATAGCCCTACTTTTGGCCCAAATGTTGCCATTAAAAACCCAGGTCTGGCCATTAGGCTCTTCCTAGAGTAAGGCAGAAGAAAATTCAGGACTAAACCTGAGCGGTAATTACCTCACTGAATGTTCATCCACTCACACATTTTTCATCCCCTTTGAAATTGCATTCCCCTATACATTTCCTGTATTCTAATGCCTCTCCTGCAGCTTTTAGCTGGAATCACCAGAGTAATCGGTGTCCTTCGTCGCAGTCCAGGCAAGACTAAATGCAGAGCTAACACCCTCCACTGAAGTGATATGAATCACATCACCACAAAAAGCCTGACATCTGGGTTTACCACATAGGCATGTGGAAATGAAAAATTGCTTTTGATGCCTCTCTTTCTCTGTTATTTTTACCAGAAAAAAAAAAAAAAAGGAAAAAAAAAAGAAAAAAAAAAAGAAAAAAGATGAGGTTATGACCATTACACAGACATTTTCTTTTAAAATCTAGAGGGAAAGAAATGCCAGCATGGCACCTGCCTGGGTCTGGCACTCAGAAGCAAATGCAAGTTTTCAAAGGGCAAGTTGAATTTTGATGCTATGGAAAAAGTGGAGGAATTCTAACCCCTCTTTTCTAAGTGGGCAGTGTAATTGCCCTTGGAAGAGCACAGCAACCTAGAGCACGTGGATATTCAGCTGGAATGTTTTCCTTCTGTTTTAATAAGAAGCACAGAATACAAATATGCATCTCTTATTTGGGCACAGGATGAAGAAATCATGTGGGTGTCACATGTTAAATCCATTTTGTGCCTTGCCAGGGTGTAAAAAAGGAGCAGTAGAGGCCCAAAGCTGCCCCACTGAAGGGTTTGCTGTAGGAATTCGTCTTTATTATCAATAATTGTGCTAATTGCCTCCACAGTAAGGATTCTTCCCTTACTGCACTGATTTCTGTCCCCTGCAGAACAAGCAGGAGCTCAGGACTGATGTTCCCATGGTGTTCATGCTCCTGGATAAGTCTGGAGTTCACCTCTGACCCTAAACACCTTTTATAAACACAAACCAGCCCACCAGAAATGAGTATTTGTTTCCACTTCAGATAGTCTATCCATCAACAGTTTTAGGACAACAGCAGTGGTGATTTAAATGGTAGAAAATAAATAAATCCCATTTATTAGCAGCTGAATTTTTCATGGCTATGTTGGTATTAAATATTAACTGTGAAGAATGTTTCTGTATCAGTTTCTAAAAGAGCATGGAAATTGGTTTGCAACAGAATTGCTCTTAGTTACACACACTCCTAAGACACAGAGGCTTCAGGATCTTTTATTACCATTTTAAACTATGAAGATGCTTGGAGATAAATTTACCTGAAAGGCAAGCATGCACCAAAAGGAAAGGGCAAGCAATAATATTTATTGGCATAGTAAAATCCTATTTTCTCTTAGGCCTGTGTGAAACTAAACACACATTGACAGTTTGGGGTTTTTTTAAATTTTATTTATTATTTAAAAAGAAATAAACATGATTAGCAGTCAAAGCAGTTCCTATTGCTTTTCCCACACATAACTTGTAACCTTAATGGGTGCACACACCAGGGAACACTCAGCAGCAAGGCTGGAGCTTCCAGGGCAGCTTCTCAAACCTCTGAAACTGCTGCTCTCTGCAAATGTGACTTGGAGTTATGCAAAAGATGAAGACTGATGTCACATTAAGCAAAACATTCGAATCCAATAAAACCCCAGAGATATGAAGCCCATGATATCAACCTTTTGTGCCACTCATCATCAGGGCATCTCTGGGCCAAAGGAGCTCTGTATTCCTTGAAGAAATGTGAATTATTTGGTCACTGTTCTACCTTCTACTGCAAGTTCCCACTGAGCTTTTTCATTAGACAGTACATGAACCTTGTGAGCTGTAAATTAAGCATGAGAACAGCTTGGCTGGCAACATGCAAAGTGATCTTGGGACAGCCAGGGCCAGGCCTGTGCCCTCAGATAAAAACAGATATAATTTCTCTGCTGTCATGGCATTTCTGCCATTGTTTTCCTCGCAGTGTAAATCCCACCTGCTTGCTTGCTCATCCTTTCACAGTCCTCAACTACTTCCAGATTTCAACAGAAGAGACAAATAGAGCTGCTGATTTCAGTTGTGGTAACTCCCTCTGCTTTAATGTTTCCACAATAATTTTTGCTAGGGAAGTGCATTCCCCAGAGAAGGGAAAGTGTGGCAATGTTTTTCTGGATCACTACATCCCAGCAGGATGTGGCTGTTCTCGAGTGGATGACATCAGGGGCTGTGACCACAGGGCTGGGAGTACAACAGGAAAGAGCTTTGGGGACATTCACAGGAGCTGAGGAGCTCTGCCAGCAAACACCACCTCAGGAAGAAGCCTTTGGACTTAATTCATGATCCTTTGCTCTGGATTCCTGCCAGTCTGATGCACCCATGCAAGTGTGCCAGCTTTGAGGAAAAGCAAATCACCCTTCTGCAGGCCTCTGCTGCTGTTTTGTGCCATGAGATGGAATTCCACTTTGCTCTATCCTCAATTTAAAATTTATGGTTTTAGCTGTTGTGCTAAATTTTGAGTTTTGGAGCTCTCTCTGGACAAGAGTAAGGCTGAATTCTTGAACTGGTAAAAGTGGACAACAATAAAATAATTTGTCTGGATGTAACTTGGGCACAGCTGATCTCCTGGATTTCCTGCTGCATCTCAGGTTAGGAGATAATGGAGAGAAACCTAAAATCTATTCCACTAAAATCCTAAATGGTTTCAATGAAGCCTTTAAAAACAGCATCTACTAATTTAAACAGCTGTGAGGATGGTCAAAAAAGCTAACCCCAATATCAGAAGAAATAAGAGTTCAATGGAAATCAATTTTTGGGAAAGCTCATAGAAATGTAGTGAACATTGAAAACATCTGAAATGTGGCTTTGTGATCACCTTGGTGACTGGGATCCTCTCACAGTAATTCAAATCAGATATCAGTTTGCAAACACAAAACAAAATAAATAAAAACACATCATAGAATCTCAAAATTTATCCTAGGAATCACAGTTACAATGCCTGAGCCCAGATTTTACACTGCAAGCATTGATGTAAGCCATGAAGGAATGGCACTGGGCTATTGCTCACATGTAAGAACAATACAATTTAAAAATAATCTCATTTGAACAGTGTTCTTATTCCAGGATCAGCTTTCACAGGCAATGACTTTGATGTGTCATTTTTCTTACTCCACAGAAATGTTCTGTTCCTTGAGGAGGAAACAAAGACCTTTGCTTTGCCAAGTTATCCACGTCAAAAATACCGAAACTTCATAAAACATCTGGTTCTCTCTGTTTCCCAGGATTCTTATTTGGTCACTGACTGAACTCTTATGGTCCAATTAATTAAATTAATGGCTATCTCATAAATTTAAAAAATATATACCCCATGTCCTTAAACCTCTGAATCCCAGCTGGGAACCTGAAAGGCGTGAAATACAAAGTAGTCATCTCACATCAACAGAAACTGATCCTAAAGCTGTAATTACATGATAAATGTCTTTATGACACATGGCCACTATTTGGTCATGCCCTAGAGACAAATGCTAAGAGCCAAGAGGATGGGGAAGGGGGAGGAAAGGTACCTGGTAGCCAATCCCTTCAGCCTGTTTGCAATTTCATTGGCTTCCTTTCAATGACCTGAGACTTCCAAGAGCATGATAGATATTTCCTAAATATTTTACATTCAGGTAATTACAGTAGTATATGGATTTGCTAGTCAGCTTAGAGGAGACCAATTAATTGCTGCAAATCATGGTGTAAGAGATGAGCTTGCAGCAGGAGAGGGGTCACATCTTAATAAAATAGGCAGAGCTGGGTGCATTTGACTGAAGTCAGTCTCCTGCAAGTTTACCACAGACTGGAAACCTCTGCAACATTTGCTTAGGTAATCTTTGTAAATTTCTAAAAATCTGTGTAAATTTGAGTGTTTACCTGAGTTAGAGCCACCGATTTAGGCCTTAAATTTCTGCAGTTTGCTGCTGGTCAAGCACCAGAGCAGAACAATTCTGCGTCGTATTTTATTTCAGCATGACATCCTTTATTTTATTATCTTTTCATGGGATTTCAATGGCACATGACTTAATGTTGAGTTTAATTTTTTATCTAATCTGCTCTGGACATTTTCTCTCCCAAGGCAAATAAACCCCTTTAAAATCACCAAGGTAGTTTGGGGACCATATTTTCTACCCTAAATGATGCAGAACTTCCCACAAAAGCCACTTTAGTACTTCCTAAAAGCTCAAAAAGATTCATTCAAAAAGACTTGAATTACTGTTTTTTTATCTAGTGGAGAAACAACATCTATAATTTTAAGATCTAATGAGGATATGGACAGCTGAAATTATCAAGGTTTGCAAATTCCTTTCAACCCAAAAATTGGGATGGAAATCTCTTTCCAAGTATGTTTTTATGTCTCCCAAGCCCACAGAAAACACATCTGCATTTATATTTCCCTGTCAGGTTATAAGCATAAGGTCACATTTTCAAACACCTGAGTTACAGAGGAGCTTGAGTGAATAGTGCAGCCTTAAAATGATCTTGTTAGAACATCAGCATTGCACTCACATGCCTCTCTACTTCTATTAATTTCTGCATCATAGGCAGGAGCTAATTTTGCTTGGAAAACAAGGCAACATGGTGACTTTTCCCTTCTCTATCATCCCAGTAAATCTAGCTGAACTGCATCACAAAGCAATTCTGAGCTAGCTGTACCAAATCCCATCGATGGCATCCTTTTGTAGCTTCATCTAACTCATTTTCAAATATGCCTTGAAAATTGTTTTTGAAGCAGTTGTTTCTCTGAAGCCATTAGATCTTACTTAGTGCCACTAATCGATGGTGCTGCTCAAGGTTAATGACAAAGATAACTTCTGATTTTTGACATAAACAGGGCTTCTCCTATTGACTCAGAGGGAGTCTATCTCAGGACTGAAGCTGGCATTCTGAAAGCAACAATAAAGAACCACGTTAATCGCTAATCAGCACAGAGAGGTAATTATTTTGATGTGAAATGCTATTCCATATAAATCTCCACCAACAGATCCCACCTCCTGCATTATGTGAATTCTAGCTCTTTTTTTTAACTTGTCTCACTTAAATTTGCTACATTTAAAAGAAATAGATGCTTATGCAGCTTTGAAAGAAATTTTAAAACAGGTTTGAAAAACAATTGGCTTTTGCACCATGCTCACTCACACTGAGCAGGCAATTAAAAAGGAGAGAACCTTGGCATGCTGCTCACATTTTATAATTTTACTGTGTGTCAAATGCAGCAATGACAGAAATAAAAAGGCATGCAAAGTATCCTGGATAATCATCCTGGTTTTCAACGCCCCCTTGGGTATTTGCATTCTGTCACAGAAGGAAAGCAAGGACACAATAATTGTGACAGGCTCTGGCTGCCCTGTGCAGGTGGGAGCCCATCTTGGTTCTGGTGGGAACATCCATGGTGCAAGATGTGTTTGGGGGAGTTTTTGCCCAAATTGTCCTTACTAAAGGTTAAAGCATGACTTTAAACAAAAGAAAGAAGTTTTGGATGGGATATTAGGAAGGAGTTGTTCCCTGGGAGGGTGGGCAGGCCCTGGCACAGGGTGCCCAGAGAAGCTGTGGCTGCCCCAGATGACAACAGAAAGGTTTTCCCAGAGCCAAAGATCAGGGAGGGTACTGGAGATAATGCAAAAGAGCTTCAGGAAGTGAGGCAACACTGACTGAATGCATTAAACCCCTCTTCACCTAAGCTCTTGCTTATTTTTAAGCCTTGTGAGGAGTTTTGCATGCTCAAGGTTAAAATAAGTGACAAATAGCTTTGTGGAATAGCAGCTGGAATTCAGGAAAGAAACCAAGTGTGACAATAGGATCTATAATACAGTTATAAAAATACATAGGTGCAATAAAATGCAAATTTGAGGTATACAACAAACGGAGCACCCGGACTGTTCATCTCAGCTTCGTGCTCTTTGTGGAGAGAAAGGATGTGGAGTGGAATCAGCTTTTATATAACCTTAATCTCAAAGAGCCTTCCTAATATTAAATGCATAAATTAGGGTGTTTTTTTTTTCACTAACGGTCTCTGGAAAAGCTGCAGTTTTAATGCAAATGAGTCCCAAAGAGACAAAGAGAAAATAAATATTTGTTTTTCATTCAATGATCCTGTTAGGTGTTATCTGCTGTGACCCTCCCCTAGCCTTACCATCAGATATCCATGCAAACAGGGCCATTAGAAATGAGCAGCTTTTCTTCGAAATTAAATATAGATTTGCCTGAAAATTTCCTTATCTCTTTACATTTACATTTCTAACAATACCCGTGTATTACTGCTGGGCTCACCAGTAAAATTCAAAGAGGTCATTAATGAAAGCTTGTTCTCATATACAGGATTTTAGTGAATTGTTTTGTGAAGAAAATTCTGCTCTTTCAGTACACACTGTAATTGCTTCCTTTGGCCATCTGCTAAGCAGGGGAGACCTTGGAGTTCTCAAAAGTATTTTTTTTATTTATAAACTATTGGAAGCACTGAAGGAGAGCATCCACATCTTGTCTGTATTATCTATGCCTTCCTCAGAGGTGAAGATGCAATATGTGCTGATCTGCGTTTTACTGGCATCACCTTAAGTACTGAAGCTCCTTCTCTGTCCTGCTCCTACTGGTGTTTCCTGTGCCCACAGATTTCTGTGCCTTTTCTGCTGTGCATCCCCTCTGCCCTGTCCCTGCTGAACACCTGGGACATCACCAACTCCCCTTCTGCCTTCCTGCCAGTCCTCTCAGGTGACATTTGGGGTGCATGGAGGATGGGCAGTGCACCCTTGAAGCAAAGAGAAAATTGAGTACCACCTCCGAGTAAAGTGCAAACATTTATTTATTTTTCAACCTTTATGGATGTTTAATTGGCAGCGTGTTTGGGATCAGGTATGAAGTCCCATTACCAGAGCTTTTGTCTGGGAGTGTGTGCCTGAACGTGAGTTAAAGGTGTTCTTGTGACTGTGAATACTAATGAACAGTAAGTAGGGTGGGGAAAACCTTCCAAGGGATGTTGCAAGCAGTCCAAATGCCTCAAATGCAGCACTGGGGTTAAAAGAAACAAATATTCTAAAAATAGAGACAACAAGGTGATTGAGTATCAGCTAATAATTTTCCATTGGGGCATTTTAATAGTCCATAGGACAGTTTTTAATCACCTGTGAACAAGATTCCAGTGAGCTGGAAATTTAGACACATAATGGCTGCAAGAGGGAGCTAATGGAGGGACTAGAAAAAACCTGCCAACACTTACAGAAATTGTTTAAGATCCAATTTTAACCTGGATCACAAACTAATTAACTGACACCCGTTCAAATTCCCATCTATTCCCTTGAGGCTCAGGGGAATAGAGCTTCAAAGACAGCCTATTGTGTCCTTTCACAGGTGGAGTGGCTCAATCCCAGCCCTCTCCCACCAAGTGAGAAAGCATTGGAGATTTTCCCTGTGCAGAGCCACCTGCCAAAGGCTCCTCTGCTCCCAAGGGCTCTGCCATCCTCACAGCACTTTCCCTTTGGGAGCTGAGAGCATTAAAGGAAAGATTGCCATTCTTTTGGAGGGTTTTCAGAGGACCCACAGAAGTGACAAAACATTTTCGAGCCACTGCCAGCTTTGAGAAGTGTCCTTTCCAAAAGGGCTGCTGACTATTCTAGGATTTGACCTTTCACTGAGGGGAGAAATTTGGCTGCTGCAGCAAAGGCAGAAGAACCTCTTTAGCTGAGCACTAGCCAGGCTGCCTGTGTGCCTTGCAGGCTCCAGGATTGCCCAAGGAAAGCATCCCTCGGGTTTTATATCCACCTCCTGAGATGGGAAGGAAGGAGAGCCTGCTCCTGTCCCTATGGATGCAGGGAAAGAAACCCCTCGGCAGCATTGGGAACGAGTTCAAGTAATGAATCAGGTGGTTTTGGTGGAAATTTGCAATTCAAAGGCTGCCATTAGAAAAGTAGCATTTGAAACTGTGTTGCTGTGTTATGCCTCATGTAGATCAGTATCAAATTAAATTTCCCTATTGTACCTCTTATGTTGTTAACACAAAGCAGGGAGTGTTGTTTGCCTCATCTCCATCCTTCTAACTGCAACATCCTTTTCAGTTTAAACTATACAGAAGTGAATCATTATTGAGGCCTTCTGTTTACCATCTTTAGAAGATTTAATTTATCCCAATAAACATTGTGAAGCAGACCTTTTGCATTTGCAATGACATATAATTTACTTGGAACAAATGCTTTGGGTTCAGTATAAAGACCATTCATCAGGCAAATCTGAATCAGAGGCAGCTTAGAAAAAGAATCCTTTGTCTAATTGTTTTCCATCACAAACAACATGTGGGAAGGAGATTTAGGCAATATTTTCAAACATTATAAGCTACATAATTATTGTCCTCGGCAAACCTGGTGATAGTTTTTGCAATCACAATTGCACTTTATCTGTCTAATCACCTATTCACTGTGACCAATTACAGCCTTGGCATTGATGAGGAGGCGTTTAATAATATTAAATACAAAACCCGAGATTTGAATAATGTTGAGTTTATGACACAAACCAACAAAAGCCAGGAAATTCAAAGGCAAGGTTTACGCTCCATCCCTAATTCATGGCATTCTGCCGAGGCATAAGAGCACATATGAGCTCTGCAGAACCCTCTGCTACACAGAGATCGTTGCAGTGCTGAGTTACAAAGGAATAATAAAGTCTTGAGATTAATTTTTAATGTTTAAGTCTTTCGCAGATTTACCATGTAGCTGAAATGATCTTCTTGTTATGTGTTATGTTTGCAGAGCTTTATAACTGGAGGAACTTTTTTTGGGGGAAAGGAGATGATAGAGCCTGGTGTTTCCCACATCCATTTAATACTCCCGTCCTGGCACAAAAGAAAAGGTCAATAAAATTGGGAGTTCCCTCTCATTTTCCCCCCAGTTGCTTCCACCAATGCAAACTTCTCTCTGCAAAAGCGCAGTCCTCTGTCAGAGAAAATCCTGATACAAGGGAAGTCCTTCTCACTGCCATAAATTAGAGGAGTTTTGAGGCTGCTGCAAGTTTAACCAAGCTGAAATTAATTTCTGGGTACCCTGAACAAAGAGATTGAAGGAGAGGATAAAGTAGCAGCTCCTCTGCATCCTCCTGCCACACATTCGGTCCAATTTGTTTACACCTGGAAATAGGTCACAATATTTCCCTAGGTCCCTCTTGAGCATAACCTGTCAAAATAATGTTGAAAATATGTTTTTGTCTCTTTTTTTCTCAATAAAGGTGCATCTTATTCATAGCTCATGGCATACACACGCCTCGTTCTAAGTTTTCAGTTTCATTGCAAGAAATACAGTGGTTCTCAGAGAGAAATTTTGTGAAATCAAGTAAGCAACCTATTAGGATCCTGTTACTTATTTTATACCACTTATTTCTTATGCTGCAACCTAGAATGGCATCTTCACAGGCAGCAAGACCTGCATGTCACCATAGTCTAAAGCCAGGTCCTGCCTTGATGAAATGGCTCCAAAGCAGCTGTTGTGGTCTATCATGTAAATCCTTCTCACTTGGTGGATTATTGACCCACTGGACTCTAATGGGAGTTCTTTGGAGATGTTCAATCTATTCTGTCCATCCAGCTGCATCTCATGTGCCTCTTATTTGCCCTTTGCAGCTTTAGGGCTATTCGGTGAGTCCAGTGGCTGACAATAAATGCAAATTATTCTTATAAATTATCAGACAGGTAAATAAGAAAGTTAACCCCTTGTTTGCTTTCAGAGCTGCATTTTTGTGACTTTTTCTCTCTAGCCATGATCATCATTGTTTTTGACAGATATTTTGGCAGAAAGGAGGGAGAAAAGGCAGGAGCAGTTATTGATTTTTGTGGAAGCATGAAATGGGAGGTTTCTGGAAGGAAAGAAGGAGGTGAATGAAGCCACAAAGGAGCTGTCCTTGTCTACCTCCTGCAGCTCTTCTGGGGATGGCAGCAAAGGGGAATCATTCTGTGCCATTCCTTGGCACTAAGAATGTGGATCAGGTATTTCAGAAACAGAGGTAAATGGGTCAGCAGAGAGGCAGAGAGAAGAAATTCTGGGGATAAAGTTGTTGGCACACACTGAAGGATTTGGGGCCAACCACCCATCCCTTGTCCTGGTCCCCTGGGTGTCCCCAGCTCCAGTGCTCACAGAAATTATGAGCCACCTATTCCTGGTTTGGTCCTAAAGCACAGGAAAAGGGCAGAATCATTGTTTTAAAAAGTGATGTTTGGGCCATGAAATCATTGAAAGCTGCATAAAGCAAAAATTTCCCAAAAAGCTTCTCAATAAGCAAGGGGAGAGACCTCTGGGTTCATGGTGGGAAGCGATCATTTTTATATCCAGAAAGGAAATTTAATTACATTATTAAATATAATTACTGGGAATAGCTCTAGCTAAAATATTTTTTTTTCTTGAGGGTTATTTACAGAGCATCCTGTCTGCTTGATGCAGCCTAAATTCTAGATGCCAACAGAGCTTTAATGTCACAAATATACATATATTGGAATGGTTCATATTTATGCCAATATATGCTAAAGACATCTTTATTTTCTTCTGAATATTACACTCATTTTAAAGACAGACCAAAAAAAACCCCAGAGAAATCACAGATGACTTCTCATTCATGAGGCATGATTTACCATGGCTGTAATTCTTGACCTACAATTTCTGCAGGACATTTTAGAGCTATCAAACAACAGAAAAAAAGCAGTCCTGCACTTCTGGGGAATCAGCAGCAAAAGGGGTTTCCTCTAGAAATAAAGATCAAAACACAAATCACCTCACTGCATAAGGAATACAATTAAATTAACAATTATAATCTATCTTTAAAAAATACATTCAAACATTTAATTTGCATAGAAACAGGCAGTGCTATTCATTTTGAGACAAGAAAATCAAAAGTCATAGCTAGCAGCCACTCTTCTAAACCAGATTTTGAGCACAACCCCCCCAGGGCTGTTTCTACCAATTTTCCAATAAATCATGTAATGACTTTTAGAAAAGACAGATATTTAATTCTTGAATTAGAACTATAGGACCATAACCAAAGACTGACAGCTCTCTTATTCTGCCATACTCCCATACAAACCCTTTCAGCCAATTGGCTGTGAAATAATGCAATAATTAGGCAATTAGATATTTGGGAGAATGTAGAATGAAGCACTGAGCGCTGACCTTTATTACATAGATCAAAGTACACTGGAGGAATTGCCAAATATATCTTGTTTACAAGGCCTTTTCAATTTTTTTTTTTCAGCATTTCAAAATTAAGAATTAGGGGCCATGCCTCCACTGCTAGGCATATATTTGCAGTTGATATTAGATACAAAGGAGAAAAATCCCATGTTTTGTGCACAGAGAGCAGCAGTTGTTTAATTGCTGGTTCTTTACTTGTACATATTGATTTAAACCTATAACATATATTGCCTAGCAGTGTGATAAACATTATAAACCAAATGTTCCCAAATAACTTTTCCATTACCCTTAATGGTGCTACTTGGAAGAGTAAGAGAAAAAATTAAAAATAATTATAGATAAAATCAGCAAGTTAAGGAGATCATCTTTTGCCTGAGTTCTGGCAGAGGGGAATCTGCAGTCAGCAAAGGAAAGTATCCCTGGACACTCAAATTTATAAGGGAGTTTTGGGGTTTTTTTACTCTTAATGGTGAAAAATGTGAGAGTTACACGTGGCTGCTGAGGTGGGTTTGGCTTCCCAGTGAAAGGTGTCCCTGCTCATGGCAGGCTGGAAGGAGATGATCTTCAAGGTGTCTCTTCCAACCCAAACCATTCTAGGAAAGCCTACTCATAAATCTGAATAAAACACTCTGAAATGGGGCTGCAAGAACATTCAGGGAGAAGGAGCAGCTTAACAGGTAATTTAACTAAAATTCATATATTTCAGCCATGGGAGAGCTGAGGACTCTCTCTGCTGACCAAAACCTCAACCATATTTATTTTTAGATGAATTCAGATGTGTGTTTGATTGCAGAGTGATGCTTCTGGAACATCTGCTGATGTCCTTGGAGCACACAATGGATGGCTCACATTTCTGTGGCCATGCCTGTGTTGTGGAGCACACAAAAAATGAGTTTGGGCACAACATTTCTATGTTTCTATATTGGCATCCAGCCAGGGAAGGCAGGTATTTGTAGGAAACCACTGGATCTAAACAAGTTAGGGAAATCTTTAGACTGTAGTGACATGAGCTGTCAGAAGAGGAGAGAAATTCACTACAAAACTTGTTTTCTTTACCTCTACGGCAGTTGCAATTTATGTATTTACATTTTATCCTCAGTGGAAGGAGAAGAATTTGTACATTTTTCAATTCGCTGGTCAGAAGTTTCAGATTGTCCCCATCAGTGGCATTATCCCTGTCCTCAGGGACAAAGAGCTAATTAGGAGGTGTCAGACAGAGCTTGCTCTTTAGTGGCAGTTCCCTCAAATGACTGAAACTGTGCAGAAAGTCCTTCTCAGTCTGTAAAAGTTACAGCATAAAATTTTTATGTCTCGCACAGCTGGAATCTGCGAACGTGGAAGTTCCCTCTGAGCAAGACATATAGTGAGAAACAAAGTCTCTTTAATGCATAATTTGTGAGTGAAGCCAATTTTCTACTTTGAGTTGCATATTGTCTCTTTGGGGTTTTAAAAGGATGTTCTGGCTCTAAAAGGAAGGAATGTGATTATCTGTGTGTAACCCTGTGGAAGACAAGGAGAAAGGCTGAGGAGAGCAGATGCACTTGAAATATAACTATTTAAAATACAAACCTGGCGTCAGGAATTACTCTCAGCACTTTCCATCTCCTTCCTCCACCCCTAAATAAAAATACAGTTGCAGTTAAGGAACATCCTCTTCCTTGAAGGTAATGCTGATGGAGCCTCCATGGTGCTACAGCAGATTTGGGAGAATGAATTCCCTTTTGCAGAGGTGAATTTACAGGCTTGCATTAGTTAGAGATAACTGGGATGTAAATAACAACATTCAGGTACCATTTGTGTAAATTTGTATCATGTGCTGCTTTTTTTATAATATTCAACAAGTAGCTGAAAGTAGCCAGTGGCATTCACATGGACAACTGCAATTTAGGAATTTTGTTGAGAAATATCATGTTCTGCCATTTTTTTCTTGTTCAAGACTCTTAAAATTAACACATTCCAATGTTTAAACAGCTGGGAATGTACATATATATGTGTCTGCATATTTTTAGAGGTTAGGATTTGTATAAATATATTACAAACATCTTTTATGTATTTTATAAATCCCAACTCAAAGCAGACCTTCCACAGTCTCCCCACTGATCCCAAGATTCTAAAGCCAAGAGGAGCATGCTGGGATTTGAGTTAGGATTTATAACTTTCTCGAGAAGGGGAAAAAATATGAGGAGTGAGCATCTCTGTAGGAAAAACACAACTTTTACAAATGAAACTTTGCTTCTTTCCTGCTCATCTGAGCTGCATCACTCTCCCCATGGTTCATCTGGATGTCAAAGGACTTGAAAATCTCCCATCTCTTTGCATTGTGCATGTGGGTAGAGATCAGATTGAACAGTTCACTTAAATTCACATTAGAGCCCAAAATGAGAGAAAACCAGATGCAAATATACTCATTTATAAAAATCTTTCCCTTGTTGACCTTCTAGTAGTAAAGCCATTTTAGCTTACAGAGCCAGGATTTTGGGGTTTATGCCCAAATGTAAATGTAGTTTAAACTTAAGAAGGTGAATTAAAAAGTTAATCCAATATATCTTTGTAGGCAAAGGCTGAGCTACCAAAAATACTTAATTTTTAATTAATATAGGGATCACTATAAAATTTAAAAATCAAGTGAATAAATCAGGAGAATGTATGCCCAGTTTAAGCCAAACCTGCCATAAAAACCCTTTTCCAGTATAGTACAAACAGCAAAATTATTGATTAACCTGTATTGCTCCACAAGAAGAACAAATTATTGCTGATTAAAGCCATGCAGGTGATAAAGGAACTTAACCAACAAAAGCTGGCAGCTTTAGGTTAGGAAACAGCTGTGTCCCTAATTATGCAGTCTGATTTATACTCTATTAAATCAGTATATAAGTAACCCATTTCTCTGAAAGCATTTAAACCTCTTATATTCCACCAAACATGGCAATTTTATTTGAAATAAATGTATCCAGCTCTTTTGGGAACATATGGTATATTTCTCTCTTATTAATAATTCAGTTCAAATGAGCAAAAATTAGTTGGTGCAGTTACAGCTGATTTTGTCCTGAAAAGATCTGCATTAATTTTAGACGTTTTGTAAATTGGGCTATTAAATAAAAGCATTATATGTGAATTACCCTTTAAATTTTAAGCAAGTTGGTGGTTTAATGGTATTTTCTAGTCAGATTCATTTTCGATCTCTAAAAAATTATAGTCATTATGGCAAGACAAATTTTTGAAACCTGCTACTTCCATCCAATTACATATAGTGCTAATAAGTAAACTGGAAAACTTTTATGCCTCATTCTCTCTATTTTGTCTTTTCTGTCAGGGAGCAATTTCTCTCTTCACTTTCTCTTGTGTAAATAAGGAGTTGACCTCCAGCATCCTCACAGATAAGGTTCATCTTCAAATAACTGTGATTTCTGCTTCTCAGCACCCTGAGTTCTGCCAGTTGCAGGTCCCACACATCATTCCTGGTCCATGGGTGTGTGATTTTTTGGGCTGGTAGGGATATGAATCAGGGGATTAGGAGGAAAGCAAGTCCATCTTTTGCATGAGGGAAATTTTAGCTGTGTGATTTGGAGATGATCAGCAGCTCTCTGTGGTGGATTCTCTTCTCCATGCAAGAGCACAACTTCTATCAGGAATAATGGGAGTTGTGTTCATGGATCAGGAGGATTTGCCCCCATAGCTTCCAGTTCTGCTTCCCCTGCTGTGGCCAAATTGGTTTAAAGATGTGCAAAAAGCTAAAGTGGGATGTGATGGGATGCAATAGTATTCCCAGCTAACTACTTACTGAGCAGAAAGTCTTTAACTTTCCAGAGGACATCCAGAACCACAAACACATGGATAGAGTACAAATTAACCCAGAAGTGTGAAACCTGAGTCGATTTCTTGGCAGCTATTTTTAGTGGAGCCTTTTGATCCCCAGAAGGTCTGTGGTCTCTGACATGCTGCCACAAATGAGTTCATTGCTAAACATCCTTATATTCCTGTTTTGCATGTGAGTCTAGGACAAGGAAGATTAACTCCTTGATTTTATTAACAAATTTGGACCTTGGAGCTCATGGCATCTTCCAGCACACTGTGGAGTATCAAACAGCAGCCTTTCCTTTCCTCTTGCCTCGTGTTTATTTGAATAGTTTGGGTAAGTTTACCTACTAATTGCCCCCCAATTAGCAGCTGCATATGCATAATTAAGAGAACAACTCCTTAGATCTCCACATGTAGGATACCTCCGAATATAATGGCATCAATCATTCTAATTTTAATAACTGCTTTGCTCACATCTCTTCATCCACGTCTGCACCTTTTTTGTTATATTATCTACCATTTTAGAAAGCTATCTAGCTTACTTACAGAGTTAAATTCAAATAGTCTAAAGGTTAATGTGAAACACTGGCAAGACATTATGAGCACAGCAGTATATTTTAAAGGCATTCAGCTGTTGGAATTACTGAGAGCCAATGCTCAGTGTAAATCCCTACCTCTGCACCCATGAAGTTTACCAAAATATCCTTTCTCCTGCTTGACCATGATGATCTCCCACTAAGAGAACCCTAGTTTTACAGCATTCAAAATATGACAATAAAAGTTTTCTTTGCTGGATGTTTTCATTCATTAAGCAGCTGATTAAAAAAAAAGTTTCAGAAATTTTTTTGAGTGCAATGAAGAAAATCCTTGTCATGGGCAAGAACAACAGTTCTGCCTCTACTGCCAAGTTCATAGATCAAAGGGAATAATTCCAAGCTCCACTTGAGGGGTTATATTTTTTCTCAAAAAAAAATAAAGCAGAAGATTTCCATAAAATGCAGGGAGAACATACATATTTATCTTATTCTGGAAAACTTACAACCCTTGAATGAAATAAGACATCTGGCATGCAATTCCACCCAAACCAGCTGCACTGGGTGCTGAAATCCACTGACGGGTACTTTTTCCCTTTTTTTCCTTAAACTGAGCAGTCAGTATTTTTCCATTATGCACTGAAAGCTCCTTGCAGTGTTCCAGACTTATTTTCTGTGGCACAATCCCTCCTCACAGTGCAAGGCAGAGGCAAATGGACAGACAACACCAGCCTGGGCTGTTTTATTCTCTCTCAGGTGCCTTTGGTTATGCAGATCCCACTGTTTGCTGTTTTCCTCCAAGAGGACTTTCTGCTCTATGTGACTTTTATCGGGATATTTATATGAGCACCTGCAATGAGTGTGGGAGAAAGGGAAGAACACATCAGCTTATCTCTTCCACACCTTCGCTGTCCTCCTGCTGCCACTGCTTCCCCCTGATATCCCCTTCCTCCACAGCCCACTCCGACAGAAATCCTCAGGTTAATAATGGCAAGTGCTGATAAGATGAAAAAGGCAATAAAGTGTGTTCAAAGGGGCACTCTTTGATCTTTCAGCAATATTCCACTTCCACTGATCCTCGGCGTTGTCAATACTTTAACGACACAAACAACCTGGCCCAGAGGGTGCAGAGCTGGTTGAGCTCCATCA